>NC_056737.1:1230427897-1230755397 GCF_019279795.1 Protopterus annectens
GAGTTGATAGGCATGGGATACCCATTGTGTTTTGACAAGTGTGTTTGTATTTGTGCATGTCCATATATCTGTAGGGTACAGCATTCCGAGGACACATACTCCTATTACAATACCCATTGCCACACAGTAGTACAGATAGTGTTGTTTCTGCCCATATGTGAGTCATGACAATGCAACACCCTACTATGCATGCGGAATGTGCATTAGATGCATATCCCTGTAGTACCACTGTTGGGATATAGAATGGATTGTCTCGCTGTTGTAGCCAAAGTATGATGGTGGGTATGTCAGAGTGTCATCATGGGTTTCAGGGAGTACAACATCCATTAGGGGATGTGGGTGCTGTGTACACTGTCATTACACCAAGGTATACCCGATATATGTCCCATGTACCATGTTATGGTCACCACTGTCACCATCAACCATACAGGTAACTGATATCAAAATCCAGGCCAGTTATGCATGTGCTGTGTGCAGCCTACCTATTATACATTGGACACATGGTCAAGTTAGTTATCAGCAATAGAACCAGGTCTCTTGGACATGTGTCTGCCTGTTATGTGACTGTTAATGTGTATATGAAGGTATGACACACTATGTATCATTCATATACACCCATTACATCCCCCATTAGCATACTGTACATGTCTGGAGATGTTCTGCATGTAGCATGTAACCTGGAACACACCTCACCCTAAATGCTGTGTGGTGTGTGCAATGAAAGCTACACGCTTCAGTATCACTACATACCTAGGTACTGGTCTAGTCCCAGTGTTGCCAAGTAAAAGTGTGCATGTATGTGGATGGATCTACATCTGGTTGCACAGTATACATGTCCCAGTGGGTCACCTATCCATGTGGCACAGGCAATAACTGTTATACAAACCTGTGACATGTATTCAACTGTACCCCAGATATGTCACAGCCATGGTGTCACCACAGTGCCATACCCCATTGTGGAATATGACTGCAGACCATCCTCATTCTGACACATGTACACCTACAACACAAATGGATAACATTATACAGACCACAATCAACTGGTGTTACTAACAGCTATAATGCATCATTGCTGGATTGGTACACTACCTGCCATATATGCATTACTCTTTAATCCTTACATGTTACACTGCAGTACTGTGGTACACTGTAGTACAGTCACTGTGTGCATCAGAACCATATTAGTCTGCCCCTGCATTGATGGTATTGATGACAGGGATGTGGCTCAGGTATCATCATATGCACAGGGTGTGTTGTTGGTTTGCCAGAGGTTGAGGGCGGGCCATACATTTGACACCATGTGTGTGGGTGATGGGTGTAGTGAGGTGAACGGGGCATGGTGATGTGGTGTGTGTAGGTATGGGGTTGCCCTAGGTGTGTTTTTATATTGTGTGGGTATGCATGCACACAGTTCTGCCATGTGGCTGCTCTACACAGGTGTTTATGTACAGCTGTAGGTCATACCTGGCAGGGTGTGCAGTTCACTGCCTCCAGCCATGGACTTGTGGACTGCACCTGCCAGGGGTTCCATGGGCTACTCTCACCTGACAATAACAAATTTCTGGTGGAATCAGGTCCCTCCAGGGACTGGCCAGGACCACGTGCTCATGGCTTGCTGTGGTGTGGACAGCACCCCACTGCAGTGCCAGGGCTGGTACTGCCACTAAGGGAGCCCCTTGGTGTCCTAGCACATCCACATCAACTGCCATCTGTTGGCATTGCTGGCCTACATCCACGCTGCCATCACAGCACTCCCACCAAATGTTCAAGCATGGACAGACCATGGTCGATGAGGGCCATCATCTCACCAGACCGTCTATCCATGAGCTCAATTAACACATGGATGGCACCAGAGAGCTCATGGGAGTTGTCACTTGCAGATGTGAAAGCAGACCTCTGCAGCCTCAAGCCCAGTCTGGTGTAACATTCCATACGTGCCTGTGCTGCCATGACAGCCTGAAACATGAGCCTGCTGGTACCAGCTGTGAAGCAAGAACCTGACACCCTACAGCTTTTCTGTTGTAATAGTTGCATGGGTTTCTTTTTCCACTTCTTCCACTGAAGCTGACTATCGTAACTAAATAAAACTCCAGGAAGCAAGAACCTGACACCCTACAGCTTTTCGGTTGTAATAGTTGCATGGGTTTCTTTCATGTGTGACCCCCACCCCCACTTGGGATTAACTACAATACACATTTTCCACTTCATCCACTGAAGCTGACTATCATAACTAAATAAAACTCCAGGAACCAAGAACCTGACACCCTACAGCTTTTTCTGTTGTAATAGGTGAATTGCAACTTAGTTTTTGTTAGGTTTTAAGGCTTAAAAGTTTTATGCACAACATCAGTGAAGGGTTTCAGCCAATTGACACTAGACTGGGCCAATACCTTGAATCAGCCTTACACACACACACACACACACACACACACACACACACACACACACACACACACACACACACACACACACACACACACACACACACACACACACACACACACACAGTCCCAAGCTTTTACTGTTTACATTAGTAAATTTTGCTTTTACTTTCAGCATAGTCTCTAGACTAATCACAACTCTCTCTAATTTACACTACAGGCACATAAACAGGGCTGTTTGGCAGTTTTAAAGTATTCCAGAGCTACTTCAATTAAGCTTTAAGCTCAGTACTCACCTTTAAACTGATAATTTTTTCAGGTCTTCTCTTTGTGAGGCTGAACCCACTCCACCAATACAAATCTACCAGAAATTTTACTAAGTTCCAATCATCCATATTTAATGAAACCTTAGCTAAAGTAAACTGGAAACCTCTCAAATCCCTACCATTTAATGAGGCTGTTGAATTCTTTAACTCAACATTTCTAGACATCCTAAATAGGCAAGCACCCACCGCAAAATGAATAAAACATAACCATGCATGCTGGCTCTCAAAATCCACCAAAGAAGTAATGTCCACAAGGGATAAAATCTGGAAATCATGGCAGAAAAACAAAGACCCCTCAACTCTACTACATTACAAGCAACTCCATAACCAGGCAAAACGTCTAATAACCACTGATAAAAAAGACCACTACTTCCACCTACAAAGCCAACATAAAAATAACCCCAAAAATTCTGGTCTTCCATCAGCCAACTATTACACCCAGGCTCTCAAAGCAATCAATCCCCTGACCCACAAAAAACTCCCACTGAACTTGCTACCCTCTTCAATTCCTACTTCATTGACACCATAGCTAACCTAACCACCACCTGTCCTACAGTTAACAGCACCACCATCAAGACAGCTGATGACCAAATCATCCCAGAAAACAAGTCTACCCTTAACCCTAACCTAAAATTCTCCCCCATACCCACCAGCACAATAAAAAAACTTTTACTTAAGCTAAAACCTTGTACTCTGGCTCCTGACAATCTACCCCCACACTTCCTGCAGCTAGCAGCAAACTCTATAGCTTATCCCATCAGCATACTCATCAACAGATCTATTAAAGAATACCTTGTCCCAGACATCTGGAAAAAAGCATTCATTCTTCCCTTACACAAAGGTGGCACCAACACAAACACCACTAACTTTTGACCCATAGCAATTCTCTCACCCCCTCTCTAAAGTACTGGAAAAATGCATCCATGCCCAACTCCTCAACCACCTGCATGAAAATCAAATTTTATCACCCACTCAGCATTGTTTCAGACAAGGACACAGCACCACTACCGCCCTCCTATCCTTCCTTGATAGAGTTAACCAGGCACAGGATTCTGATAAAATAATTGCTTCACTTTTCCTTGACCTCTCCAAAGCTTTTGATACCATTTCCCACACTATCCTACTCTCTAAACTATCCATCCTCCACATTTCTCCCCCTACCCTACAATGGTACAACAGCTATCTCTCCAATAGGCAGCAATCCACCAAATGGCAACAGTCTTACTCTCCCTTCCTCAGTACATCCACAGGGGTACCCCAAGACTCCATACTTGGTCCTCTCTTATTTAGCATCTTTATTAACAACTTTCACACCACTCTTCCACAATGCTCAGCAATCCAGTATGTTGATGACTCTACAATAATATGCACTGCAAATTCCAGCTCTGAACTCCAGCAAATTACCCAGAATGCCCTCACATCTACAGAATCTTGGATGCTTAACAATCATCTTGCCCTAAATCCAAAAAAAACTAAACTAGTAATTTTTACTCCTAGGAAAACCACTCCATGTGATACAAAACTCTTCACTATACAAGCCCAAGACAATACCACTATAGAAGTTGTCCCACACATTAAATTACTAGGCATTATTATAGATGAAAACCTTAACTTTGACCTACACATAAACAATAACATCAAAAACACACACCAAAATATTGGTGTGCTCTACAGGCACCAACACTTACTTAGCCTCTCTACTAGACAAACCCTTGCAACTACCTTTTTATTACCATCTCTCCTTTATGGTGCCCCTCTCCTCACTAATATCCGAAATTCTACAAAATCCAAACTTGCTATGTGTTACAACAGAATAGCAAAATTTGCCACCAAGGCCACATTCTCATCCCACCATTGTAAGTCACTGAAACAATTAGGGTGGCTGGAACTCCCCCACCATCTCTCATTCACCCAACTAACTACTGTGCACAAAATAATCTACAGACCCACAGACTGTCCTGTGCTCTCAACTCTACTTGCCAAATACCATTCCAGTAGGCGTCTAAGATCTGAAAATCATCTACTTCTAAAAGTAGATAAGCCCACCTTACCTGCTGGTCAGCTCCTCTATGCCTTCACCGTCACCAAACTATGGAATTCACTTCCACCTTCTATAAGAAACACAGGCAGCACCACCACCTTCAAACAAATGTTGAAAAATCACCTCAACTCTTCCTGGCTATGTTCCTGCTCTGTAACCTAACCTCTTCACTCTCCTTATATGATTACTAAACTCCTATGTCTTTTGCTACTAGTGACTGATGATATTTTCTCCATATTTATTTTTATCTTCACTTGTTGATTCTGGTACAATAATACTGATCTCTGTTTATACCAATCTGATTGAATTAATTGAATTCTGCTTTAATGTATATTTTCTGTATATACTGCTGTAATCAAACTAGATTCCTGTTTTTATGTATATATTCTGTATATGTTACTATATTTACTATCTGTAACACTGTTTCTGCTTCTGTACTAATTAATGTTTATATTTTTTCTGTATCTCGTTGGAGCTTTTTTCCCCGGGCCTCCACTGAAAATGGGCTCTTTTAGGCCCAGTGGACTTATTCCGGTAAACAAATGCAATAAATAAATAAATAAATAAATAAATCTGCCATGGGCATGAAGACCAGTGGCCCTACCACGAGCACCCTTGGACATCTGCCTATGTGGTGCCCTGCTGGGCATCTAGCTATGCCTGCTGTGACCAGACACAGTAGGCATGGTTACCACACTCTCCTGTACACTGCCACCAAATGCCAGCTGTCTCTCTGCTATAGCCACTGGGGATGGGGTATGTATAGACACTGAAACTGTGTGTGGGGTTGGGGTGGCTAAAAGGGGGATGTCAAATGATGGCACTGTTTTGGCCCCTGACATCCCCACCTGTACCTCAACAGTACTATCATCATCTTCGGTGTCTGTATGGACACCAACATCAGATTGTATGCAGGAGGGACCCTGACATACCTCGTCACCTGTGGGGGAAAACAATAACCGCACTTTAAAACCTGTACAGCATTGCATAACAGTACACACACACACACACACACACACACACACACACACACACACACACACACGCACACACACACACACACGCACACACACACGCACACACACACATACACACACACAGCACCTTAATACCTACCTGTATGTGACTTTACAGACAGTACCACATATATTTCCATGTGTTCCCCATCCTGCATCACACTTGATAACATACACTCATTAATGTATCAGTCCTCTAAATGCCAAGACAAGTGATCACAACACAAGACCTGTTGCTCCATTACCTGCCTGACCTGAGTGGATTGGTTTTACATGGTCTCACTGCTGTCATTCAGTGTTCACCCTGTTTATGTCTGGACAGCATGAGTATGGCTCCTATATGTGAGGGCTACTATGTCCACTCCATAATATCATGCACTGGAGTGTCATGTGTATGTATTGCTCAGTACATGCCAGATATGCTGCTCCATCAGCCTATCATGTGACTACTGTAATATATGGATACACTCCCTGGTGTTGACTAGTAATTCCCCAAAGCATCTATAGTGCTGCATACATGGGTTGTCAGTCACCTCTCTGCTGAATGCGATATTAAGGGTATACGGGGTGTCTACCTTCCCTCTCAGTGCCTGTTCCATTCTACAGACCTTATTATGCTATCAGCTGTCCTGTGATTATGTACATGACAAGTAGTCCTGGTGTGGCATGTGGCAGTCCATGTCCATGTACTGCATGATCCCAAAGGGAGGTACTGGTGTATGAACAACCCCACAATCACACATGTGCATGCATGGCCATCCACACAAACACAAACACATGCACACATGCATCCTACATGCATAAACCTCCCTCCACTTCACCAGACTGACCCTACAGACAAACTAACTACCCACCAGGACACAAACACACCCATACAGGTGAGGTTGCACAATGATAGTACACACAGTCCTCCTATTACCCATCTGTCAACATGCATATGATATGCTACACAGTAGCATGCAGTGCAGTTATCGTCAATCCATACTAACTAAATTCAGTTCCAGTAAGGCAGTATATACCGATAGTAAGTGTGTGCTTCCAACCAAGAAAGTGTCACCACACTTCATTCATTCAGCAGTCCAACAAGGTAGTAGCAGCAACTTTAATTAAAAAAACATAAAATAAAATAAAGCGCTTCATCTATAAACATAGACTTTATAACTTCAGAACAAATTTTAACAAATATCTATCTTACCTAACATATACTTTTCTAATATCATACAAATTATTTTTAAATAGTGAAAATAATTTGATAAAAATAATTAAATGAAGTCCTATACCTTTAAACCAGGTGTGACGGTGGCACTAAGTTTTATTTGCCACCATACTAACATTAGATTGCACTGTCTCTAATATACCAAATACAAACTTTTCACAAGTCTTGCTAGTCTTCAAGTGTTTACTTAATGCATTTTTCTCATCACCCTTTTTAATGCAATAATAGTGGTCGTATATTCTATTGCGGAGACATCTCTCCGTTTTTCCTACATAGTAACACGTACAATGCATGCAGGTTGCTAAATATACCAAGTGGGATGTTCTGCAATTCCCCTTTTTAAATTTTATATTTGTAGAATTTGTGTCCTGCAATGTTAAGGTATTTCTGCCATCAATATACTTGCACTGGTTGCAATTTCCACATTTTAGTGTGCCTATAATACCTTTCTCACTTTTCAGTCCAGTATTTTTTCTTCTTTCAAATTCCATCTTTAAGTTACTTGCATTAATATATACAAATTTCGGTCTGTTTCCCATTACTTCAAAAATATCCTTATCCACACTTTTTCCATTATAGCCTTAATGTCGATATTTATTATTTCTATTACTAATAATATATTGTCTTAGATCTATAATCATACTTTCTGGGTATCCCTAGCTCTAAACATATTTCCTATATTATAATAAGAGTTACTAAACGTCTCTTTTCTATTTATTTTTGATATAAATCCTTCATTTCCAACAGTTATCTGAGTATCTAAATAGGATATTGTCACACCTAGTATTTGGGTATACAACAAATTCAGCTAATTTGATTTCGCCCCCATTCCAAATCAAGAACAGGTCATCCAGGAATCTGGTGTATAAGTGAATATACTTCCACCATTCACTATTGAGTATATATTCTTTCTCCCAATCTAGCAAAAATAAGTTGGCAAAGATGGGAGCTAAGCCGCCCCCCCCAGCTCCTTCCTTTGCCTGTAGTATTCCCCTTCAAAGTACACATAGTTGTATTTCAATACTATATCAACAAATTCCAGTATTAGATTTTTCTTATCCTGGTCAGTGGCTGCATGCTCATCTATACTATTACTAAATCTACTTAAACCCTCCTCTACAGGAATACTGGAGAATAGATCTAGTCAGGTGTCAGTCATCTCAGAAAGTCCCATGAATCTTTTAATAAATGGTTGACCCTGTTGTAACTAGGTTTCAACCATTTGTCCACTACTTTACCAAACATAAAAGTTTTGGATTTATTTCCAGAGATGATTTACTAATGATGGGATCATCTATCCTTTCTTCAATAAACAAGTCTTCTAAGAACAAGTCAATTTTGTGATATCCATCTTGTTGTTATACTCAATAGTATCATATATCACAGTTCCTCCACCTTTGTCAGGCTTCATGATTCTATTGTGACTATAAGGTTGATTCCTATATAGTAATTGTAAATTCAAATTTCTTATATATTTTTTGAAGTCAATGATGCTTCCTACTACATTGAATTTTTTATATGGAATGAATTTCATCCCTTTAGCAAACAGTTCAAAATGTTCTTTCGTGATGACAGTGTTAGTGTAATTAAAAATATTGAACTCTCCTAAACTAAAATGCAGAATAAAACCATATGCCATGGCTTCTAAATGGGAAGAGACATTCATAAATATCTATTAAATGATGTGGACTTTAATACTAACAATTATTCCAATAAGTCCAAACCTAATAGAGGGATGGATGGGACATTAAAAGATTATATAATTAGTTTTGGTAGCAAACTTAAACTATTGAAAAGTATTCAATTGGATAACAGTTATTTAAAACAATGCATGGACACTAATATTGTCCCCATGGGACTTCGTTTTTTCAAAATTCCTATTGGTATTGATTTAAATGAAGAAAATGTTGATGAATGTAATAGAATGTTTAATAACTTTGGAATAGAATTTATGAAGTTTATAATTTCAACTGTTATCTGAAGTAGAAGCTTTAAATGAGAAAATTGTTAGTGATTTATTTTTTGATGAAATGGAGTCATTATATAACAGTCAGTTTGATTGGGTGGAAAAAATTATTGATAAACAGTATGACAGGAAATGCAAGAAGTAGGAACACAACAACAAAAAGCCCCTACAATAGTAATAGGACTGAAAGGAATGGGAACAAGCCACCTGAGGGAGAATATTATGGAAAACAGTTTTAACAGTAGGAAAGCAGAAGCAGTGGCAAGTAGAAGGATGCAAGGACACATGTTCGCACAGGTGGAGGGAACAGAAAGGAGGGAATCCATTTGTCAGTTGGAGACAACCAGGAAGGAAGTTGGACAGGACATTTTAAAGCACAATGAGGTACATTACAGTTTATTTAATTACACTAACACTGTCATCACGAAGAACATTTTGAAGGGATGAAATTCATTCCATATAAAAAATTCAATGTAGTAGGAAGCATCATTGACTTCAAACAAATATATAAGAAAATTGAATTTACAATTACTATATAGGAATCAACCTTATAGTCACAATAGAGAGTTCTGTATTAGAAGTACATACACTCCCCCACTGAACAACCTATTTCATAGATGAAATATATGCATATTTCAATATTTGCAGACGGAATAAGATAACCTATAACCTGAATTACCAACAGTACAGGTTATTGGAAGATCTTAAAACTAACAATAAACTATGAATCATGAAGCCTGACAAAGGTGGAGGAACTGTGATATATGATACTATTGAGTATAACAACAAGATTAATACGATACTTATTAACTCAGGCAACTACGTTATCTCATCTATTAACGAGGTTAATATAGGATATCACAAAATTGACTTGTTCTTAGAAGACTCGTTTATTGAAGAAAGGATAGATGTAGATTTATATAACTACTTAAAAGTAAAAGATCCCATCATTAGTACTATTGTGGGTATCCCCAAAGTACACAAAAATGTATTAGACCCTCCTTTCCGTCCAATCATCTCTGGAAATAAATCCAAAACTTTTATGTTTGGTAAAGTAGTGGACAAATGGTTGAAACCAACCATTTATTGGACTTTCTGAGACGATGACACCTGACTTGTGGACTATAGATGTCGTAGATCTATTCTCCAGTATTCCTGTAGAGGAGGGTTTAAGTAGATTTAGTAATAGTATAGATGAGCATGCAGCCACTGACCAGGATAAGAAAAATCTAATACTGGAATTTGTTGATATAGTATTGAAATACAACTATGTGTACTTTGAAGGGGAATACTACAGGCAAAGCAAGGGAGTAGCGATGGGGAAGCATTTTGCTAATTTGGGAGAAAGAATATATACTCAATAGTGAATGGTGGAAGTATATTGATTTATACACCAGATTCCTGGATGACTTTTCTTGATTTGGAATGGGGGCGAAGTCAAATTAGCTGAATTTGTTGTATACCTAAATACTAGGTGTGAATATCTGCAATTCACCACAAGTAAGAATGAAAGGACAATATCCTATTTAGACACTCAGATAACTGTTGGAAATGAAGGATTTATATCAAAAATATGTAGAAAAGAGACGTTTAGTAACTCTTATTTACATTTCAACAGTTGTCACTCTTACAAACAGAAAAAAAGTATTATCAAAGGCCAATTTATAAGAGCAGCCAGAATGACCTCTGAAACATCGGATTTAATTACGGAACTGGATAATATAGGAAATATGTTTAGAGCTAGGGGATACCCAGAAAGTATGATTATAGATCTAAGACAATATATTATTAGTAATAGAAATAATAAATATCCGCCCATTTTAGGTATGAAGGAGGTTAACACTACGGTTCTTAACAAGGTTAACCAGGCCGAAACATCAAAATATACTGGAGCATGTATCTTAGAATTTGGGTCAAACACCAATGACATTAAGGCTATAATGGAAAAACACTGGAACATTTTTAGTGTGGATAAAGATATTTCTGAAGTAATGGGAAACAGACCGAAATTTGTATACAGTAATGCAAGTAACTAAAAGATGGAATTTGAAAGAAGAAAAAATACTGGACTGAAAAGTGAGAAAGGTATTATAGGCACACTAAAATGTGGAAATTGCAACCAGGGCAAGTATATTGATGGCAGAAATACCTTAACATTGCATGACACAAATTCTACAAATATAAAATTTAAAAAGGGGAATTGCAGAACATCCCACTTGGTATATTTAGCAACCTGCATGCATTGTACGTGTTACTATGTAGGAAAAACGGAGAGATGTCTACCACTATTATTGCATTAAAAAGGGTGATGAGAAAAATGCATTAACTAAACACTTGAAGACTAGCAAGACTTGTGAAAAGTTTGTATTTGGTATATTAGAGACAGTGCAATCTAATGTTAGAGGTGGGAGCATAAAGAAAAAAATTAGGAGAGAGAGAGGTATGGTGGCAAATAAAACTTAGTGCCACCGTCACACCTGGTTTAAATGAGTATATCTCCATCAAACCTATGTTAGAAAATAATAGAATTTAAGGCTTTGATGCACAAGTTATGTTGTATGAGCACATCATTTGTTTTGTTGAGTACTTGCTAGTCCATTTGGTGTTTAGTATGCAGTTTGTGGCTGGTCATAACATTGGGAATACAGTGTGCATATACGCATTCATTTTTAAATGAGGGTATAGGACTTCATTTAATTATTTTTATCAAATTATTTTCACTATTTAAAAATAATTTGTATGATATTAGAAAAGTATATGTTAGGTAAGAGATAGATATTTGTTACTAAATGAGAACAACACTTAGTATGAGATGAGGTAGCAGACATAGGGTTAACTTTTTAAGTGATTAATTAATTAGGTAAATGATTTTAGATGGGTTTGCTTATAAAAGCTGTCCTTTTACATTGGAAATTTGTTCTGAAGAAGTCTATATGTTATAGAGGAAAGCGCTCAACGTTTATTTTAAATATGTTTTATTAAAGTAATTTTGCTGCTACCTTGTTGGACTGCTATGTGAATTGAATCAGTGGTGACACTTTATCTTGGTGAAGCACACTGGAACTGAATTTAGTTTTCGAGTATTCAATCCATACTAGCAAAAGTATACATGTGTGTGATGCATGTGCTGTGTCACTAGGTGATGCCCCTTTCTCTGGATACAACATCACCCATGTACACAGTATTGCTGTGCACCTGTTCTGCACCCTGCCATGTACTGTGCTTCACACCTCACAGTTGTACAACCCATTGCTGAATGTGTAGTACTGTGTCAGTTATGTCAGCTTTAATGCTCACAGCCCCTATGTTTTTCAGCAACACATACCTGGGATGATATGTGGACAGATGTCATTTGTGAATGCCTGATGTCTGATTTATAGCTCTCAACATCAGCGGACCATGTATGACCAATCCAATACTATTACACTGACAACCACCAGAGCATATCATGGCTATGGGGGGTTTACACACCCTTGCTGATATGACGCACCCTTCCTTGATCTGCCATGGGACCATATCACCACATATATTAACAGTAATGAGCCTGATATGTGACACATGTCCTGTACTTTCACATGCTGTGTCTACGGAATGTGTTAGTTGTGCGGATGCTGACCACGATGCATACACTCCATGTGGGCATATGTGTGCACACCCTTATCATGATGGTTTGGTACACCTATTGTTATGTGTACTACAGCAGGCACTACTCCTGGCAGGGGTATACTAGCGTGGCCCATCTGCATTTGCCAGTGTATGTTCATTCTGCTCTACACATGTCCCCCTAATCTGCATGATTGCAATGTCTACTCATGTGCACATCCCTTGGTGTTCACACATAATGTTGCTGTGGGGTAGGGTTATGTTTGGCACAGTTCCTAAACCTGACTGTGTGCTGATACAGCCATTCTTAGCATCATTAGGCTCCCTGCTGCAGTGCACTGGTGTGTCATGCTGACACCCCCCACCTTCAGCCTTTTTGCAGATGCTTGACAAGTAAGGCCTACACAGTATTTCAGTTTGCAGTGTCCCATACACTGAACGCTGCATGTTACAGCCTAGTCCCAGCTGATAATGTGGACCATAGTAATACATTATGCCATAGTGTAACTCTGCAACAGTTGCCTTTGTCCTACAGGTATATACACTGGTGTTGCACTTTATATGGGTATTGTTCCAAATATGTCCCTACTGTAGGCCATATCTCCCACCATTATGTTACTCCCTGTGGACACATTCCATAATGACAGGATGTTAGTTATCTTGCAGGTGTCTGACATACCCTTCCAATACGTCATCATGGTCACCACTGTGATGCCGTGCATTTAACAGCAATAATATGTGCACATGTACAGCATGCATTCTGAGTAGGTGTGTTAGATGTGTGCATTTAATATACCATTGCCATTACATGCCCAGTGTGTTGGCAAGCATCTACATAAACCATACTCACCAGCTACAACCTGTTGCCTTGGTGGTATAACGGAGGGACCTACATAAGAGGGTGAGTGATGCAAAGTTGGTGGTCACACCTGTGGCATTGCTAAAGGGTGTGTGCAGCATTACAATACATCAACAGTACATGTCCACAATACTACTGCATATGCACATTTGTTTATCACTACTATGCAGCAGCAAACTATATCTATGACATGTCAGATATGCATGATCTACCTGTACAGATGCAGATGTATATGCAACAGTGGTCTACTGATTTGCCCTGTGGCCTTACCTGTACGCACTTTGGCTGGTGTGTGGGTAGCACCCAGCTCCACAAAGGTGTCCGGCAGTTGGTGGCTATGCAGATGGGCAGGTGCCACAAGACTGGCTAGGAGCTCCTCCACATGTGTCGGGGAGGATGGATGGCATGGACCCCACCTGTTGCAAGGTGATCCCCCCAGACTGCAGCAGCATGCCGACGGCATTGCGAAGCAGGTCAGAACAATGATGCCGGACTTGCTCATAACTGCGGTTGTGCAGTCCGACATCATTGACCCTGTGAACTAGGCCGTTCCACAGGGCGGTCCACTCCTGCTGATCATGGGCAGCCTGGCCAAACAAGACAGGGTAGTGCTGTATTAGGTGGTTTACCACAATGTCGTTCTCGGCAGCTGAGGAGGCCGGTGACATCTTGCCCGAAAGACGTAAAGATGGACACAGGTGTGAGCAAGTCATGCAGCAAGGTTACCACAGTTCGTAATACACATCACTGTCATCCCCCCACCATAGCAGTGACAAAAACTGTACACACAACTCAATAGTATGGCTACAGCTTACCTACCAGTGGGGCAGAAATTGTATTGTACCACACTTTCTTCAACGTGTATGTTGCCATGTTACCTGTGTGGACACTATCATTGCTGGCCTGTTACAGACTATTCACCTGCATGCCATTGTCAGGGCCACTATGTTTCCTTATATGCCTGTGGTATGCTTGCTATGTGGTTGCTGCACATTTGACATTCTGTGTTATTGGGGATATCTATGCATGCTGTTGGACATGTTCTGGGATTGTTATGACTATTACTTCCCACATATGTTCTATAGCAGTGACACAATAGCATGTATATGTACTATTGGCCAGCAGATCCACCTCTCCATACAAATCTGCCCATGTTACCAGGCCACATCACATGTGTGACCCACCCTGGGGCCTCCTCATGTACAAGTCTGGCAATACTTTCAGGTGGAACCAACTCAGGGGATGTTGCCCCCCCCCCCCCGGGGGCACACACAGACATGATCTTGTCCCGCGAGATCAGGTCCAGGGTCTCTTCCATAATGGGCTCCACAGACACATATGGGATGTGTTACATCACCATGAGGCACCCAGTACACATTCACAGGCCTGCATGCTCCTACTGCTCAGCCTCCAGGCCAGGCACCTTTGGGACATGGACTGCTGTTGTGAGTAGCAGTGGGTGGGAGGCTTGTTCCAATTGTGTCCTTATTGGGGCCCATGGGCCTTCCACATCACAGACCACACACACCATCCAGGGTGTTTACCCACCACATGTGTCACATACCACCCCTGTAGGCTGTCCTCTATATCTACCAACCCTGACCACCTCCACAACCATACCTGCCATACTTCCCATATTCCCATTCCATACTTCACAGACAAGGGCAATGTGGTCCCAACAAGGGGTTTACATGTGACATACCCATCCATGTTTCACACACTGACAGCTGTAGATATCTTTGTGTATTGCTATGTGTGCTGTTCACTTGCACATAGCATGCAGCACTGTGATGGTAATATAGGGGACATGTATTTACATGCATATATGTTTGTGTGTGTGTTTGTATATATGTAGACATGTGCATATGGGAATATATCTATATATGTTTAGATATATATGATGTATATATGTGTTTATATATATATATATATATATATATATATATATGTATATATATATATATGTATATATATATATATATATATATATATATATATATATATATATATATATGTATGTATATGTCTACACATGGGTATCTGTATATTTGTGGACATACAAATATATATTTATGTACACATATGCATACCTATATATGGGGTACATTGAGACATCAGTTCCACACTGTTCTGCCTTGCTACAACACAGACAGGTGCCACATATGGACACAGCCTGACATTAGGGGGGTAAATGTTGGGTCAGATTGCAGGTAACCCAATTACACACCTATGGCATGCCTGCAATCTACAATGCAGGTTAACCTGAGTATCCTGCAAGAGGTGGGCTATGAAACCCATGTGTCCATCATTATGGCATTACTTCCACCACCAGCTATTGGCCACAGTAATATACATGCTTCCCATTACACAACACACACTATGATGGCTTACATCTTATCAGTCAGTGCTGCTTTGCACAGTTGACAGGTATGGACCACTACCCACAGGGACAGACTCTATTCTCCTTAGCAGTTGTTCAGATGAACATCATTACAACAACACCTGGTGGCACATATAAATCATTCACATCATCTATACTTCACATACCTGTTGTAGGAATAATGTCTTTTCTGAATATTTTCCTGGATGTTTTTTTTTTTTTTTTGCCTTTCATGCACTCTCTCTCTATCTCGGTCTCTCTCCAGTAAATGGATTGAAATGCTTTGAATAGATTGCAGCATGGCTTTTGTAGATGATGCACATGATCAGGTGATGGCCTCTGCACCAATCAGTGTCCTCCACTTGCTACCTGCATGCAGCATGCTGTGTAGCACTTCCAATCACCACTGTCATAGCAACCAACTACTATAAATCCCTACATCATGTGGGCGTGGTCCCTTTACCTTTCCTGTATGGTGGACATCCTTCCTGTGTGTGGGCAGCAGTGTTACAGACAGCAGGTAGCAATACCTCTTACAGGAGAACCTGCACACTCAGGCCAGCTACATATTTGTAGGAGGTTCCAGAACTACATACAGAGTGTGAGTGTGAGTAGTGTTGTTGTATGCATTGTATAGCACCGGTCTTACAGGGTTTGTGTTTCCATACTAGTTTAACTTGGAATGCAGTCTGTCTGCATAGCTCTCAACAGTGGGCCTATCCACTTGATGGCCAGAGGTGTGCCTATTATGTTTTGTCTGTCCACCACACAGGTCGTTTGACAGATATATCACTGGCAGTGTGTGCGTTGAGTGCTATCCGTACATGGCTACATCCATTTCTGTTTCTAACTTCATATTTCTGACTAAGGGTATGTTGCAGACTATCCTGTAACACCAGTGACTTGCTTAATGTATGACAACAGTATTTCAAATATGGGCCTGTGTTCCAGCCTCTGTCCTCCACCTACATACCAGGCTTTGTATATATGACATGCTGCCAGGTGTTGTTATGTAGTGGACTGTGAGTATGTCATGCTGCCATTCCTGCCATCACTCCACTGCTGATGTGATATTCAGTCTATGGGGGGTGCACCATAACTAACCTAGGCTGTTACAAAATGTGGGGGTATCAGGGGTAAACTGTCTTAAGGTATCTGGGTGTTCATTACCATACAATTCACCTTGGGTAAATGCAGGCCTACTGCTTCCTGCCATACAGACTGTTCTGTTTGTCAGTGTGATTGCGATGGTGTCAGTTATGCCTTGTTATGTAATAGATACATCCCATTGTGTCAACTGAGGTCTTTACCCACTAGGAATTGTATACAGAGTGTAGATAGAGACTGCTTGACTAAAAATCTGCACTACTTACTGTTGATTGACTGGTATCCTGTGGCTCAGTCTGTCTTTACTATTGTACTACTTGAAGGCCTTGGCCTGGACAGCAACATATGTAAACATTTTCAGACTACTTTATTAATTTAACTGTTTCATAGTTGCATTACTCTGTTTATATGCATGTCAGAGACTAACAGCTGTATGGCATGGCATATACAACTGTAATAGTACACAAATAAAACTTTCCCATGTATGTAAGCCTGTGTGTGGTGTTATATCCTTTGACCTCTCTGTGGGTATATGTTGCAGGCAACCATTGTCATTTGTATGGGTTGCTCATACAGTGTCCAGTGGTTAAGGTGGAAACAGTAGGCAGAGTGGCTGTTCCGTATTGTGTGCCCCTTCAACATATGTATCTTCCTATACATATCTCTGTGTGTGTATGTGTAGTTATATATATATATATATCTATATATATATATATATATATATATATATATATATATATATATTTAGATATATACATATACGTATCTGCATATATGTGTCTGTGTATACTATATGTATCTTAGGAGTGTTGATTGCTTCCACATTGTACATTCCCTATGGTAGCCAGACTGTACTGCATGATATGTTACTGATACCAGCCTGAAATCATACAGGTGAGATGGAGTACTGTTAATATCTTATGCCCATTTTGTGTCAGGTCCTGGTTATGGGATCTGCAACAGTTGGCCTTGTATTGCAGGGCAGATGTGTTTGGCTGTGGGGGGGATATCTATACTATAAGACGTATGTTGTTTGGGCCCCCTCACCCCCATTAGCGGTGCATGTGGACATATATATTTTTGTTATGTTCTCTTTTATATCTATAGATGTATGTCTGTATATACCTATATAGATATATATTTATACTTACACACACACACACACACACACACACACATATATATATATATATATATATATATATATATATATATATATATATATATATATATACATAGGCATATAGATGTAGACATATATATCTATAGATGTTATGACGACCATGCCCTGGCCCAGCAATCAAGGAGCCTCAATCCTCATCACTAACACCAGGGAGGTTGTCTCTTAGAAGAGGAAAGGATAACTAATACACACAGTAAAGTACAATTTGCCTTAAGTGCGCACAGAGATCACAGTCAGTTTGGGGTTGGTTGCTCCCTTGCTCACCAGGTCCAAAATAAGACTCCCCACTGGCACAGCTATAGGGTCCAGGTCTCAGCCTAACTGGGCAAGCTAAAACCTCCAGTACCCTCTCTGTCCAACCAGTGCTTCATGTCCCTGCCAAGTAGCTGACACAACACACACACTTTGAGATAAGTATTTATACAACTTCACAGACACTCCTGGGAAAGGCTGACACAGATTCTCCAACTGTGCCCCTTTGCCCAGAGTATTATCTCTACACAAAACAGCCACAGGTAGAAGGTTTTACAAATATTTAATAATAAATAATTAAAACACAAGCTTCTACACCACAGAGATATCTACAAGTTCAGAGATCACACAGAAACTTAAAATAATACAGTAGGACAGGTGTGAGTTCAAAGAAAAATACCTAATTAAACTTTATTAGCTTTAACTATTCCTACAAGAAATCACAGTGCTAAAACTTACATGTGAGCATAAGGCAGAGTGCTAGTAAGTTAGATGTCCAAAGTCAAAATGTTTCCAGTCTCTTGTGAGAAATAGTATTTAAACATTACTAACAAACATGTTTGTTGGATCCCTCCCCGAATTACATCATTTTTGGCACTTAGGTTTTCCCAGGCAAACAAACTGCCTTATTTAGCAAAACAAACTGCCTTATTTAGCAATCTAACGCCTGCACAGAAACTTACAACAAGAGAAGACATTTCACATGTATATTCTACTGGTCCCTCTCCCTATGCCCATACAGCAACTTAAAGGCTGAAAAACCTAGGGATTCCTGGGTTACCTCTCTGTAAGCAAACAACAGATGGGGCAAATATTTGTCCCACTCCCTCCTAAACTGATCTGCAAATGTCCGTAGCATGGACTTGATTGTAGAGTTTAACCTCTCAACAAGACCATTAGTCTGGGGATGGTAGGGGGTGGTCTTCATGTGCTTCACCCCACAGGACTTCCACAGACAAGCCAGCAGGTCTGACATAAAATTGGCACCTCTGTCAGACAGTATTTCCTTTGGAAAACCTACCCTGCTGAAAATCTCTAGCAAAGCATTTGCCACCTTCTCTGCCTCAATGGAGGACAAAGCCACTGCCTCAGGATATCGAGTAGCATAATCTACAATCACCAGGATATACTTTTTCCCTGTGGAACATGGGGTTCTCAGGGGACCCACAATATCCATAGCTACCCTCTGAAATGGCTCCTCAATCACAGGCAAAGGCATTAAAGGAGCTTTCACCTTGTCTCCTGCCTTGCCTACCTTTTGGCAATTCTCACAAGTCCTGCAGTAACCTGTTACATCTCTGGAAATTCCAGGCCAATAGAAGTTTTGCATAATATGCCTTTTTGTATGTTTTATGCCCATATGACCTGCAAAGGGAATATCATGGGCTATGGCTAGAAGCGCCAGACGGTAAGCTCTAGGCACTACCAACTGCTGTACTCTCTCACCTTCTAGCCCTCCCTCAGGTCTCCACTCTCTATATATTAACCCTTTGCTCCAGTATACAGATTCCCCCTTCCCTTCAGAATCAGGTGCCTCCTTAGCTACCTGCTTCAGGCCTTGCAATGTAGGGTCTGAGAGCTGAGCCTGTCTCAAGTCTCTCCTTGTAACCCTTCTCAGCTCCCTTTCCACAGGAAGTCTGGCATCCTCTGACAGTGGTGCCTCATGTTCAGCCTGGGTACTACTACTCACCTCTACCTTTGCAGTTACCCTGTCCAAGGGAACATCAGTACCCACAAGCAGCTGTGGCTCACATTCAGTCTCACTGCTACAGCATAGCTCACTCCCTGAAATAACCACCTTAGCAGTCCTGGTTGCAAGTATGAAGTCTGTCCGGGTCTTCTCCAGGCTACCAGACCCACATGCTTGTCTCCTAGTTTCACTGCATGTAACTGCATAAGTACATAGTACAGCTTCATCCAAATCCTTCCCTGTCAGGACATCTGCAGGATGGTAGTTCCATACCCTTGTTGTCTCAAGACAACCTACTATTGGCATGTTGTAGTAATTACTGCCACCACCCAGTTAATAATATCAGTTACTAAAAGACCTTTGAAAGGGTGTCCAATTATTACTGTGCAATATTAATATCCAATGGAAGTATGACTAACAGATAAGGCTTACTTTAGAGTGGCCTATTACAATAACCTCTATAAATATGCAATGTACTCTAGAGCTTATCTCTACACAAAACAGCCACAGGTAGAAGGTTTTACAAATATTTAATAATAAATAATTAAAACACAAGACAAAACTACTACATCACAGAGATATCTAAGAGTTCAGAGATCACACAGAGACTTAAAATAATACAGTAGGACATGTCTGAATTCAAAGAAAAATACCTAATTAATCTTTACTAGCTTTAACTATTCCTACAAGAAATCACAGTGCTAAAACTTACATGTGAGCATAAGGCAGAGTGCTGGTAAGTTAGATGTCCAAAGTCAAAATGCTTCCAGTCTCTTGTGAGAAATAGTATTTAAACATAACTAACAAACATGTTTGCTGGGTCCCTCCCCAAATTGCATAATTTTTGACACTTAGGTTTTCCCAGGCAAACTGCATTATTTAGCAATCTAACACCTGCACAGAAGCTTACAACAATAGAAGATATTTCACATGTATATTCTAACAGAAACTAGAGCAATAAAGCACCTTCCACATCTAAATTCTGGTTATAAACTTTAGCATTAAAACAATGGGCATGAAACCTTCATCCAGCCGCACTGGAGCCGACTTGTAAAACATTAAAGAGATTCATAAGATCTTTTCAACTTAAAAAGACACATTTGAAATACTTGGCTTGGTTTTCTTTACAGCAGATGGCAATGTTGAAACAATCTTGAAGATTACATTTTACAGTTTTTTCTTACATTTAAAAACACAAGCCTGTATTTTACATTTATTTGTACAGTTGATAGAATTATATATCAAATTCTATTTGACTAGGCTGGCAGCCTTCCCCATCTCTCCCCAATCATCGCAGATGTATGCATATGTACATATATACATATTTATATATATATCTACATATATAGATATGTTATATCTATTTAGATATTAATACACACACACACACACACACACACACACACACACACACACACACACACACACACACACACACACACACACACACACACACACACACACACACACACACACACACACATCTACATGTTTAAACACATTTCCTGTACTGATGAAGCACTGGGCTGGATGATATGTTTGTGAAAACAGCAGGGTTATTTATATCTGACATGGCTTAGTGGTAAATCACTCTGGTTATGGTGTGCAGGGTCCTGGGTTCAAGACTTACGAAGGCTTTTTATTTTATTTGCTGGGCAGAACAAGGGTCGTTGGATACAGAGTGATTAAGGCACTTTTAAGCAGCTGTAAGTGGGTTTACGTGTGTTTGCGTGGAGGTAAGCACCGCTAATTTCCGGTTACAGTTTCTTATACTAATTTAGCTTCTCAATTGCTTAACCTATGTAGGCATTGCTTACCTCTGCGCAAACAGGCTTACACCTGCTTACTGCTGCTTAAAAGTGCTTACTCCCACTTACCCTCATGCTAATTTCTTTAAAAGAAATGAAAAAAAGGGTTGATAGGAAAGTGGTGAAGAAGGGGCACAAAGAGGAAAAGACAGTACAGAAAATAGCTAGGGATGTGCAGGAGGGTGTAGGGAAGGTCCATAGCTGCCCATTTCTTCTATAGCAACAGCTGTGCATTTACACTGAATTTAGAGGTAGATTTGGACACTCAAACCCCTGAGAGAGGGGTGAGGACAACAATAATATGTTGTGTTGACAATTAGACAAGATCACATGTGTCCAGTAGACATGTGTGTGAAATGGACAGCTATGTATGGGACAATATTTTTTTTTGGGAACAGATTGCCCTTTTTTTTTCAGGTGAGAGTGGGATGTTGGGGAGGGATAGTAGGTATACTTGGGGAGGTAGGTTGGGTAGGTTAACAAACAAGACATACAAGATGCATACAAGGGTGGTATATGACACATGTGGGAGGTAAACACCTTGATGGGGAGGGGTGTTGGGAAATCGGAAGCCCATGAGCCCCCCTAGTGGAAACAGTGGGACTGAGGTCCCCACTCATGGGCAGTCACCACTGCAACTTCACAGCCCCAAAGGTGGCTATGCTGGGAGCTGAGTCGGAGTGCCAGGCCGACCCTCTAGTCTCGACATGCAGCCATAGAGCTGGCATAGCAGATCTCTGACCTCCCTGCAGAGCTCACTATGCACCACAACCGGACCTAGCAATGGGTGAGAAGCTCCTGTCCGCACCCACTACCAGGGGGTGAGTTCCATCCCCTGAGGTGGTTCCACCCAAAGGTGGTGCAGGACCAACAGACAAGGAGGTCCTGGGTTGGGCCCCAGATGTGCTGGTGCCCGGTGCCATGGCCAACTGAGGTGGGACCGCCGTGACTGGCCTTCCCAAATGTGCTATGGTGTTTATGGTTTATCAACGTATGTGGGTTAGTAATAGTCAACACATTCCAGGATTAGGTATAACAGCATGCATAGATATTCCCATTAACCCAGACACCAGATATGGAACAGTTGCATAGCAAATGGAACACATGCATATATGGGACCACAGTGGTAATAACAGCATTCAGGTACATTGATGGCACCATTCCACCAATGTTGGAGTATTTCAACATAGCACATGCATAGAAACATATTTAAATAACTATCAAACAATAGGACATATGTCCCAACATTACAGTGGAGTCATCACGTACCATTTGAGGTTGGTATTTAATGTATTGTTGGAGATATGGTGGGGGGGATGTCAATTAACAACTAGTATATTCCTGTAGGTCACATTAATTTCATAGTCACTGCTGTTATCTGCACCTTACAAGTATTACTACACTACCCTATTGCCTGAGTTTGGCCAGTGATATGGCTATCAACAACTATATACATGGACTCGTTTTACCTGCAGTATACACATCTACCTGGTATACCTGTGGATGAATTGTTTGTTAACACTAACTGTTTCTACACATACTCACAGATTCCAGGTTAATGTTATGCACATACCTGTCCATCTCTTTTTGCTCAGACTCTGACCACGTCTTGACCACATGCAGGTGAACCAGGACATATGTAGACTATTTCCTCTTCAACCTTTAGTGACTTACAACACTCTTATACAGGATTTCATAGGCAGTTATATTATGTAGCACAGTGTGGGTGACAGTGGTCAGTAATACCTTATTATTCAGAGCAACTGCAACACTCACAATGCCATACAATACCAGAGTAAACAATACCAGTACAGGGTATCAAGATTTTATTTCTCGGCACAGTGTTCGTAGCTGACGTACCTGTGGGAGCAATATTTGTTAGCACTGTCTGAATGTTGCCACACAAAGTACCAGATTTCACATTAGTATTATGCACATAAATCTCACTCTGTTACTGTACACACTCTGGTCACAGCTTGACAACATGGGGGTGTAGATGGGACATATGTGGCTTATTACTCTCATAACATTTTGGGAGTTGCTAGAGTGACAGGTTTGTTCTTATAGATGTGTGTCAATCAGCTGTGAAGGACATAAGAGGAATATTTAGCCATACCTACCCATAATATACATGAGTTGGCAATTATTAAACAGGTAGTGGAGTGATACTTACACACAGCTGGGACCTCCCGTGCTATTCTAGCCTCTTGGATCCACTGATCCAAGAGATCCCTCTTCCGCCACTTCAGGTTGGCATGGTGATGCCTGACCTGCTCACCAGTTCGGGGTATGCCAGTGGCACTGGTGAGGTCATGGGCGAGATGGCCCCAGGCTTCTGCTTTATATTGGGAACCCTAGTACTGGCCCTGCAGCAGTCTCTGCTCTTGGTCTTTGACAAGGAGTCCTGCCATGACTCTGGACTCCTGGATGCCCCTGCACTGCACCCGAAAGTGTACTCCCTCTCCCAGTACTGACATGGTGCCTGCAAGGGGAAGCTGCAACCAGTTATGAGATGTATTCCCACCTGTTGGGTTTAAGTAGGGCCAATTTACCGCACTTTGCTGTGATTGGACGGTTTTGAAAAGGCTAAGCTATGGGCAAACCTGCTTACCTAAGGTTGGCATTGTTTAAAGTGGTATACCACTTGGCAAATAGAGTTAGCTGGCCTACACATTGCTTACACCTACTAAGCTGGCCTGTGCAATGCTTAGCATTGCTTAATATTTACTTTGCATTATATTTGCTTTTTGGCATTGATTTATTACTCATTACATGTTATATATATGTCTGGTATCCATGATTCATGTGTGCATACACTGTATGGGGTCCTTGTGTTTAATAGGGGACTTCACCACTCTATTACACTTACACCTCCCATCTGGGCTTACTTCAGTACTCCAGTTCACATATTTTTGTTATGTAGTAGGTTATAGAACATATGACTGTATACTGATTCCTTTCACATGTTCAGTTTGATTTTACTATAGTGAGGATTTGTTTGGTGATACCTCAAGCTTAGGTATTGCTGTGATGGCTTGGTAGTTAGCAACTGTGGCTATAGGGTATAGGGTCCTGGGTTCAAGACCTGCAAGGTTGTTTGTTTTATTGCTGGGCAGGACAGCGGCTGTTGGATACAGAGTGATTAAGGCACTTTTAAGCACTTGTAAGTGGGTTTGGGTGGGTTTGTGTGAGGGTAAGCACTGCCAACCTTCGGTTAACTATGCTTACAGAGAGTTAGCTTCCATATTGCTTAACCTTTGTGCACATTGCTTACCCCTGTTCAAATGGACTGAAACCCACTTACTGGTGCTTACATATGCTTACTCCTGCTTACTACTGCTTAATACTGATTACACTTCCTTACTAGTGCTTACTCCTACTTACCAATGCAGTAATTTAGACAGTAACGTCTAGTGGTTCTTTGGAAGGTGGGGGATTTGGAAGCTGTATGGAGTTATCATTCATTACACATTTTACCTTTCATTTGTATCCCTGATTCCTGTGTACATATACTGTATGGGGCACATGTGATTATCTGTGGACTTTGCAACATTATGACACTGACACCTCACATCTGCATTTAATGCAGTACTCCAGTTCACAAATATATGTTATTTAGTAGTTATGCAACTAAAAATATTGGTCATAACGTAATTTGACATGGAAAATGGAATGTGCTGCAGTGGGACTCGAACAGGGAATGACTGTTTGCAAGGCGAAAGCTCTGCCTACTACACTATTGCGATACTGCTTCATTTGCATATATCTTGCTTTTTGTCCTCTTCTGACATTTAAACAAGAAATAAATTCTCCTCACCACTACTAAAGACACCGAGGGTAGACAAATGAACAAGGAAAAAAGACCTTAGGTGTCGTCCACAGCTTCAGGCTTCAGACTGTTAAGACACAATGTATTAATCGCTTAAAAAGTGAAGCTGACAGGATGTAAGCTTCACTAGAATATGATGAACTGAAAAAAGTTAATTATCCAAGCAGTTGTCATCTACAGCTTCAAACCTCAGGCTGTTAAAACTCAATTTATTGAAAACTTAAAAAGTGAAGCTGACAAAATGCAAGCTTCACTGAAATGCTGAAATAATTAGCCTAGTAATTAACATCCACAACTTCAGGCACCAAGTTGTTAAAGCACAGTTAATAGATGCTTTCTAAGCAAAGCTGACAAAAACATATACTTCATTGGAGTGTAAAAAGCTGATGAAATTGTCCAAACGATAAGCGCTTTCGGCAGATGCCTTCTTCAGATCGTATAAATGTGTGGTTAGCTCTTCCTGTTTATAAAGGAAACACAATCAAGAGCTGGTAGCTAATTGTCTTTGGTCTTCTTAAAGGCACAGGACAAAAATAAATGTTCAAAGTGGAGATTTGTCTCCTATAATGTAGTTCAATGTTAAAAATGCTAGAATCATGTATTAATGTTTGGTAGGTTTCTTCTAGATTTTAGGATGGACCAATACGTGTGCTGCTAAGGCATTATGTGGAACTTACTGATCAATGTCTCTGACATGTCATAGAATACGATCCTTTAATCGTTGGTCAGTTTTACCAAGATAGAAGGCTTGGCACTTGCGACAGGTAGCCAAATAGATAATATGGCTAGTAGTACAATCAGCATAAACATCGAAATGAAAGTTACGTTGAGATACTTGGTGGAGAAAAGTATTACTAGTATCTAAATAAGGACAAGCTTTGCATCTGCAGCATTTAAAAGTACCTTTGCGGTCTGATAGTGGACCACCACGTTTAAAGCCATCTTTATGGCATAATAATCTATTGATATTCTTTTTATTCTTATAGAGAAACCTGGGTCTCTCTCCAACAATGTTCTTTATTTTATCATCCGCTTTCAGAATCGGCCAAAATTTCCTGATCACTTCACAGACCTGTCGATTGTCTGAACTGTAACTGAGCATACATCTAAGTTGTTGAGGTGTTGTGTCATTAGACTGTCTTCGTGAAGATTGTTCAGACCGCTCTGAGTAATAAGGTTGACCTCTTTGCTTTCTATAAGTTTGCACCTGTGAAACTGTTGGAAAATTATTTTCCTGGTATTGTCACCAGGGATCTGGGAGGTACTGGTGCTAACGATACCAATGATGGTAGTAATTCCAACACCACCATTAATTGTGCTACTAGACCTAAAGAAGCGACGACGCACCTACCAGTAAACTGGCTGTTGCCAGTTTTTGTGAGGGAGAATTTGTACAGGCCACAGAGGACGCAGAGTCAAGAATGCAAATGGAAGAAGTTTGTGGACTAAATATTGGGGGTAATGACTTAGTAGTTAACTTATCCAAGATCACACTGGATCCTGATGTTATCAGCCTGTTAAATAAGGGATTGAGTTTTATTCCAGCTGTTTCTTCTGATGTGAATGAATTCATGACGGATGTTAGGTTGTTCTGCAGGAACGTTTCCCTGAAATGTATTTTTGGAGAAGGTTCTACAAAAGAACAGCAGACCTATAAGAAATTGAGTTTATTTACTCCAGTTAATCCTCCTGAAGTAGAACTTTTTATGAAATTGTGTGAGGATGAGATAAACAAGGTGAGAGGTACAACAGATAAAGTTAAGAATTGTTTCTATAACTTGAATAGGAAAGAAAAAGAGGCTCTCCAACAGTTGAGAAGGACAGATAGCTTGGTGATCAAACCAGCAGATAAAGGTGGCTGCATAGTAGTGATGGATGCAGACTGGTATCGTAATAAAGTTTCACTGATGTTGGATGACAACATGACTTATCGCAAATTGAGTAAGAAAGAAGTAAATCAGAGAATTGAATGTATCAGAGGGAGCACCTATGATCTATTGATGGAAAGAAGAATCAGTCAAGATTTATATGAATTTTTTGAAACATCTCATCCTATGTTTCCCAGCATTGGTGTATTACCTAAGATACATAAAGATCTTTAGGACCCTCCCTTACATCCCATTGTCTCTGGGAGAGGATGGATCACTGAATCCATATCCATGTATGTTGATAATGAACTCAAGAAAGCTTTGCCTTATGCTACCACTGTCTTGAAGGATACAGGCAGCTTCTTGAAAGACTTGTTCTCCACTGTTAAGTCTCTGAATGGTTTTGATAACCTTCTACTTGTAACTATGGATATAACCAGTCTCTTTACTGTGATTCCCCATGAGTATGGCCTGAGGGCCTTACATGATTTTTTGATTAGACATAATTTAACAATGGAACCTCTTTGTTCTCTGCTGGAATTAGTCCTTGAGAATAACATCTTTATGTATGGAGATACCTTTTATTTGCAAACCTGGGGTGTGGTCATGGGAACTCCATGTGCCAACAGTTATTCAAACTTGGTCTAGGCTGAGTGGGAATTTAAAACAATCTTCAGTGATGGAAATATCTGGAAGAATGAACTTGTCTACTATGGGCAATTTGTGGATGATGTTTTTTGTTTATGGAAAGGAGGAGTTGACCAATTGGATCTTTTTGTCAGCTTCATTAACAACAGCACTGACTTCCTTGAGTTCAAAATGAAACACTTATCCTCAGTCATAGATTTCTTGGATGTCAAGATAGGTTTACATCCAATTCAAGGTCTCTCTACTGGGGTGCATAGGAAAGAGACCTGGCAAAATAATTTCTTACACAGGCAGAGCATGCATCCAAGACATATTTTTGATAACATCTTTGACAACCAAATCTTAAGAGTCTCAAGGTTATGTACTGATGAGGAGGAATTCTTGGAAGAGCAATCCAACCTACGTAGATATTTGAAGGATCGGGCTTACCAGGAAAATAATTTTCCACCAGTTTCACAGGTGCAAACCTATAGAAAGCAAAGAGGTCAACCTTATTACTCAGAGAGGTCTGAACAATCTTCACGAAGACAGTCTAATGACACAACACCTCAACAACTTAGATGTATGCTCACTTACAGTTCAGACAATCGACAGGTCTGTGAAGTGATCAGGAAATTTTGGCCGATTCTGACAGCGGATAATAAAATAAAGAACATTGTTGGAGAGAGACACAGGCTTCTCTATAAGAATAAAAAGAATATCAAGAGATTATTATGCCATAAAGATGGCTTTAAACGTGATGGTCTACTATCAGACCGCAAAGGTGCTTTTAAATGCTGCAGATGCAAAGCTTGTCCTTACTTAGATACTAGTAATACTTTTCTCCACCCAGTATCTTGACGTAACTTTCATTTCGATGTTTATGCTGATTGTACTACTAGCCATATTATCTATTTGGCTACCTGTCGCAAGTGCCAAGCCTTCTATCTTGGTAAAACTGACCAACGATTAAAGGATCGTATTCTACGACATGTCAGAGACATTGATCAGAAAGTTCCACATAATGCCTTAGCAGCACACGTATTGGTCCATCCTATGCATAATTTCTTGTTCAAAGCAGTGGAAGTGGTCACCCAAAACATCAGGGAAGGAGATGTCCATAACAGGACAAAATTGAGAGAGATCTTTTGGATCAACAATTTTAGAGCCAATCGACCCCCAGGTCTTAATACAATAGTACCTCTCAGACCTGTTCTAAAATCTAGAAGAAACCTACCAAACATTAATACATGATTCTAGCATTTTTAACATTGAACTACATTATAGGAGACAAATCTCCACTTTGAACATTTATTTTTGTCCTGTGCCTTTAAGAAGACCAAAGACAATTAGCTACCAGCTCTTGATTGTGTTTCCTTTATAAACAGGAAGAGCTAACCACACATTTATACGATCTGAAGATGGCATCTGCCGAAAGCGCTTATCGTTTGGACAATTTCATCAGCTTTTTACACTCCAGTGAAGAATATGTTTTTGTCAGCTTTGCTTACAAAGCATCTATTAACTGTGCTTTAACAACTTGATGCCTGAAGTTGTGGATGTTAATTACTAGGCTAATTATTTCAGCATTTCAGTGAAGCTTGCATTTTGTCAGCTTCACTTTTTAAGTTTTCAATAAATTGAGTTTTAACAGCCTGAAGTTTGAAGCTGTGGATGACAACTGCTTGGATACTTAACTTTTTTCAGTTCATCATATTCTAGTGAAGTTTACATCCTGTCAGCTTCATTTTTTTAAGCGATTAATAAATTGTGTCTTAACAATCTGAAGCCTGAAGCTGTGGACGACACCTAAGGTCTTTTTTTCCTTCTTCTGACATTTAAGCTGCATTAACCATAGCTAAGCATTGGCAAACTCGTGCACCTATGGTTAAATTTAATCTGTTTCATAAAAAAAAGTATCTTTATATTTTTGGTGTTAACTATTGCTCTTGTACACATGGGGGATGTTGCTGGAGTTATGCGTACACCTAAGAGCGGTTTCACTCATTCTTTTAGGGCTTTCTGCTGTTCTTCATTGCAGGGGCGTGTATATTCTGAGAGGTCTGCTCCGCGTAAGATTAGGAGCTCAGGCAGCTCGCCTTCATTAATATGCATGGCGCTGCCATCCTGCTTCTAAATGGCCACTTCCATGCAGGACTAAGCTAGTCCTGCACAGAAGAAGAATAAATCCGGGGGAGAGTCTGCAAATGCAGGAAGAAATAACAAGAATGCACTTGCATGACATACTGTAAAACAAAAAGTATTGTTTTTCCTTCACAAGTAACAAAACATCATCATAATAACAGTATGATATATTTTTAGAATAGCATGTGATGCATTGACATAACATAATAATGCTTTGTAACAAATGGCATTAACAATACAGGCTTGTTGAAATATCCTAAACAGTTGAATATACACAGATATTCAAGCTATAGGGAAATGGCTAACACAACAGAAAAACTTACAACTATCCAATCAATGAAAGAACATTTGGGCATGCTGAGAACTGGCTTTCTCTGGATGAGCATAGCTAACACAGCAGAAAAAGTTACAGACTATCCTATCAGTGAAAGAACATTGGTGAAAGAACATTTTGGCCTGCTGGGAACTGGTTTTCTCTGAACTGAGATAACGTTGCAGTGAAAGAAGTCTTCAATACAGGAAAAAAATGTTTCATCAAGGATGGCTTGAAGCTGGATAAAAAGTGACAGTGGAAAACTGCTGGACATTTTGTAATCTGAGTCAGCTGAGGAAGTGCAGTGTGTCTGACAGTATTATATCTGTGTTATTAAGGAAATTTTATAATCTCACAGTAGTGCTTGGTCAGCTTATTTTAATAAATCTGTCATTATAGGAATATATAGCAGTATAGTTTGCCAGTGTGGTGCCATCTGTTGCTAATTCAATTTAACAGCTTTGGCACTTGAAAAAAACACACTCCCTCTATTTTTTAGGTAATTTGTTCCAAATTGTGGGAATCCTTTGAGTAATAGAATTATTATGCCTGGAAATGTTATTTAGTTTCATACTGAAGTTCAAGTTTTTATGCCTAAGTTTAATGAAGTTTGAAACAGACAAAAGTTGTCATGAGACATCTTTAGTGGTGGGGAAAGCTGGGATATAAGTAAATAGTAGGTAAGGTGGCAGTGTGTTTGAGGGGAGTGGTCAAGAAGGGGTTAAACAGGTTGGAGGCTGATGGAGGAAGTGAGGTAGGTTTGGGGGTAGGTCCTGTAGGCTTTTTGGGTGGGTTTTAGTTGTTGGGAGTTACATTTGGTGTGATCTTGTTGAAGTAGGATCACATCCTAGATGACTTGAGGAGAGTAAAGTAGGCCTTGGGTGGTTTTCGCAGGCAACAATGTAAGATCAGTTACTGGTTTATGGCAAAGAACAGGGTGGAAGATTTAGGTATAGATTTTTTTTTCCAAATATTTATTTACAATCTATCAGCAAATGCATTCTGTATTTAACGTGGATATTGCTCTGCTTCTGAGACAGGGCTTCTGAGAGATGGTTTGATGCAGAGATCCAAGAGCTGGTAGGTAAGGGAAGGTCAGCGAGGATGTTGTGTGGTTTAACTAGTAGTTCTCCAGTAGCTTAGTGCAACAAAATATGCTCTGTTGTTTACTCTTAAGATTGTTTGGAATGCGTTGGTGGTTTAGGGTTAGGTGATTTTATTATTTTAAGTACTTGCTGGTGGTCTGAGGATTGGGGGAGGCAGCACGCCTATCAGTGGTGCCCGGTTGATTGTACAGCAGTTGGTGGTTTTCATTGGTGGTTGGCTGTGCGGCAGTTGGTGGTGTTATAAAGTGTTTTCTGTATGTCAGGTTCATGTTCCGAGTTCTGGTATTGGCTTGTGGGGTCTTTTCCATGTGCAGGCCCATCTTCCTGGTTGTAGTTGGTGGTTGTGGTTTCACAGGCTATTCGTGATCTATTATCAGTTGTCCATGCATGCGCAGTGAGCTAGCAGCAGTACTAAATATAAAATAAATACATAAAAATAAACATAAATATAATTAATTAGGGCATTAATTCATTTCTTTTGAGTGCCAGTGAATTTTGCTGGAGTGGTCGATGGTTTGTTGTGTGTCGTTGGTGGTTAGGGGGCTTAGGGAAGGTTGTGCAGTGGTTTCTGTGTGGGAAAGTGTTTTTTCTGCATGTAGGGTTCAATTTTGGATTTCTTTTGGGTCTTGGATGTCTTTTCCGTGTTTAGGGTTGTTTTCGTTGGTAGTGGTGTGGTTTTGGAGACTTTTCACAAGCCATTAATGGTAGTCGCACATACGCATTGCACCACTAGTCGTCTTTTTAAAAAAATATATAAGTATAATAATAAATAAATAGTTTTATATTTTCCATGTTAGTGGAAGTAAGGAAAGACGTTCAGGTGAGGCGTCAATCAGTGGTGGTCATTGTGAGGTTTGTAGTTTGGTCTTTATCCCTGGTGGTGTTTGTGGTGTGGGCAGCATGGCAGCAGTGTAGTAGGTAACATCGGTTGAGAGGGATAGTACACATTTGCAATAGCGCCATACAAAAAAAAAAAAAAAAACATAGGCTAGGTTAACCCAGAGCAGCAAACTACTTCAAGGCTGGGTTATTCAGGTGGCTGCTGTCAGGTCAGGGCTTTGTACATTGCTTTGATTATAGGGTACAAAATTATGGGTTCATGACCTGCAGGAGCCATTTATTTGTGGTACAACTCATGGGGTTGGGGTGGTTGCCAGACTGGAGTGTTAGGGCAGTATTCCAGCATCATTAAATGTAAGAGACTCCTATTAATCATCTGGTACATTAGGTAGTCTTTAATGTTATAGCCCTTAAATTTAGCACTATTTTTTTTCTTCCCTCGCTCTCCCTTTGCACTTACAATTGTCTATTTTTCAGATAGTGAATTGGAGACCATGGCAGAGGCACGTTCAATGAGGCAGAAATGGATGAGTATCATGTCACAGGCAGAGGAGTTGTTTCGGAAGATGACAAACAAGGTTGCCACAACTTCCATGGCAGGGTCCGAAGATGAGGAAGAGGCAGCAGGCAGAGACTAGTGCAAGATCAGCTAAAGCCAAGAGATCAGGACAGATGAGAAGTGTTGAAGAGAGCACCGGAGGTTGAAGCACCAGTGGCAACACCTTCAGCCTCATGAGGTAATGATTTGTTAGACTCTGTGGGGGTGGAACTTGAAGGACAAGTAGTAGGGAGTGATTGGAGATGGGTATGGGTATGCAAGGTAGAGTTAATAGAGGGTTCAGGGTCTTGCAAGTTGTAGATGTAGGCATGGCTGTTGGTGCAGGTTTACAGGCATTAGTGGGTCATGATTTCAGTTTTGAGAGTACCCTTCAATGCTGGAAGAGGATGGGGACCCCTATTTAGATGAGGTAGGGTCAGACTTTGGGACTTGGCTGGGGACTGGTTGATGACACAGGTGTTAGGGCAGGAGGGTGCCTCGATCCTTCTAACTCCTCATATACTGCTTGCAGTGAAGGAGAAGATTTGGAAAGGGGAGTTTGTAGATATTTTTGAGTTGATTGATGCAGACAGGGTACAGTGTTTAACGGAGGCCAAGACAGTGGATGGGACGGACCTTTTGGAAACATTGGCAGCATTGGGTCATAGGCATGTGGGTAAGTTTTGGCAAAGAACATGGGAAAACTGGGTCTTGGGCTTTATATATTATATGGCAGTGTGGTTGGAGAGGGACAATTCTTTGGCCCTTCCATTCCTAGCATATTTTTTGACTATACAGGAGGCAAAAAGGTTATGACTGGGTGATGCATGGCTTTGGTATGATCAAAAGGTCCATAAAAGGAAGGCAGTTGACAAATCCATGCATTGGGAAGTTAGACATCCTGATATTTGGTTGTTGACCATGATGGACAGCTTTGGGGTGGGTAATAAGGTGAGTCGGCCAGAAGGGGGAGCAGGGGTTTGTTGAGCATTTAATGCAGGGAGATGTTTGTGGGCAGGTTGCAGATTTTCCCATGCTTGTTCTAAGTGTATGGGTACACATGCAGCGATGTAATGTGGTAGAGGTGAGAGTCAGTTTGGGGGCCAGATATCTTATTTTTCAGGTCAGAGAGGTTGAAGCGGCCCTCCCATGGGTCTACAAGGGGCATGTGGTAGGGGCAATTTTTATGGCCAAAGAGGAAGGTCTGTTTGAGAAATCAGGGGACCCAGGCAACCCATTCATCTATTAAGGTACAGGTTTTGAGGGAGTGGCTGGTGCAGTATCCACTGCCAGCAGTGGCCAGGGAATTGGTTGAGGATTTTTCAAGTAGCTTTTCAATTAAGTCTACTTTGGTGGGTGACGGTAGGGTGGGGAAAATTTGAAGTCAGTACAGGGGAGGGAGGATGTCCTGAGAGTGCTGATTGACAAGGAATGCCAGGCAGGTAGATTGTTGGGCCCATTTGATTATCCACCATTTGCCCAATTTAAGGTGTCACCTTAGGGTTTGATGCCCAAGAAGAAGCCGGGTGAATTTTGCTTAATACATAATTTATATTATCCTAAAGGCAATTCCGTGAATTATTTCATCCCAGAGGAAGAAGTTAGTGGCGTATGCTTCTCTAGACTATGCATTCTGCATCATTAGAAGTTTTGAGGATCCTTGGTTGATTAAGGTAGATATTGAGTCAGCTTTTCATCTGCTGCCAGTGCAAGAAGAGGATTGGCTTTTACTGGTCCTGGTAGTGTGGGGATAGTTTCTATTTTGACACAGCTATGCCTATGGGATGTGCAGTGACCTGTTGTAACTTTGAAAAGTTTAGCACAGCATTACATTCGATATGGCAACAGAGAGTGGAAGGGCTGAGAGCAGTACATGATCTAGGTGACATTTTGCTAGTGGGTGGGTGGAGAGAGGGTGCACAGGTGGTGATGCATGAGTTTTTGGGGATGTGTGAGGAACTGGGTGTGCCATTGGCTAAACATAAGTTAGAAGGTCCAGCAAAGGTGTTAGACTTCTTGAGCTTGAATTTGGACACAGGCAAAGGTTTATTTTGTTTACTGGGGGAAAAAGTGGTGCAGCTACAGGAGAAAATTATGTTGGTGCAGTCCAAGAGCAAGGTCTGGGTGGGAGATGTTATGGAGTTATTAGGGTTGATGAACTTTGTTTGCAGGGAAGTTCATCCTGGACATACATTTTGTAGGTCAGTGGTGTTTCTGTTGAAAGGAAGGAAGAGTAAGCTCCATAGGGTAAGGGTTAGTAAATTAGCACGTGAGGACTTAACATTGTGGTCACGATTTTTGCATCAGTTTAATGGAATCACATTTTGGCAGACAGATTGGGTAGGCCAAGGGGATTTACAATTGTTTACAGATGCAGCCGGGGGTCTGGGTATGGGAGCATTTTTTTCAGGGCAGTGATTCTCGGTACCATGGCCTTCTCATTGGACTGATGATTGGAAATGGGATGTTGCCTTCCTGGAGCTTATCCCTATTTGGGCTGCATAAGTGGTATGGCAGGATCATTTGAGGGGTAGGAGAATGGTATTTAATTCAGAGAACATTGTGATGGTGAAAGTGTTGCAGGTTAAGATGGCCAAATTGGAGCGATTGCTGTTAGTTCTTTGTAAGTTAGTGTCGCAGAGCTTGGTGATTAACTTTTCTTTTACAGGGGTGCATGTACCGGGGGTAAAGAATTAGATAGCTGATAGCCTATCTCATTTCCAGTTTTACAGGTTTTGGCAGTTGGCTCCATCAGCAGCAAAAGACCCCAAGGTGGTACCAGATGAGATTTGGCAGATTGGGCAAGAGTGATCAGCAGGTTGGTACAACAGTCATGGGCAGTATCTACAAGGAAAGCCTACGGTAGGGCATTGTTTGATTTTGATAACTTTGTGAGGCAGTTACTGGAAGAGGAGTGTGTGTTGTGAGAATGTTTATTTCTGCGTTATTTAGCCTTGCTGAGGAAACAAGGTAAGGCAGTATGATCGGTATGTGTGGTTCTTGCAGCAATTGGGGTATTCACTCAGTCAGCCAGAATAGAGGATTGGACCAGGTCATGGACAGTTGGGCTAGTTTTGAAAGGTTGGGATAGAGAGGAAGGCCCTTCTAGGGGACAGGAGATGGCCAGTGACCATTAGGATTTTAAGAATGTTGCTGAAGGGTTTAAGCAGGGCATGTGCAAGTTCGGAAGAATGTGTGCCATGCTGTGTGGCTAGTGTATGGATGTATTGTGGAGCTTTCCGGATGTCTGAGTTGCTGGGTTCATTGGTGTGGGATGATGTACTTATATTGCCATGGGCAGTGCACATTAGGCTTAGATCATTGAAAACTGATCAAGAAGGTAAAGGGACATCTGTAGTTCTGTGGGAATTTAGGTCAGTATGGATGTGTCTGTAGTGTGGGGAAAGTGGCTGTGGGCTGCTAAAGAGGGCAGAACACAAGGATTAGTTTTTACATCAGTAGGTGGTAGACCGTTAATGGGTGAGAAATTGAATCTGATTATGAGAAGGGCTCTTCTCTGTGTGGGTTTGAAGGGGATATGTTTTCTTCTCATTCTTTTAGGATGGGTAGGGCATCTGATCTAACGAAGGGAGGCAGTTCAATTGACGTCATTAAAAGGGTGGGGCTGTGGTCATCTAATGCATTTTTGACATATTAGATAAGTAGTGGATTTATTTTGTGGTTAATGTTTTTTCCCCCCAGGGGACAGGATCCAAATTTCATGTCATTCATTCTTGTACTGGGCAGCTAGGCAGGCTGCAGTTAGAAGTAATGGCATGAATTTGGGCTTGAAATGCTTCGGGTTGAAGGTTACCTGGCATGGTATTAGAGGTTTGAGGTGGAGCCGGTTACTCCAGGTATTTACCATGTTGAAAAGTCAGTGGGGATTGCAGTGAATTTTGGTGATTCATTTAGTGGAGAATGATTTGGGTAAGATTCAGAAGAAGCAGTTAGTTTATAATATTTGTAGGATTGTTTAGCATTAAGAAAGCTTTATCCTTCAGTTTGTTGGTTTGGTCTAAGATTATCCCCAGGTTAGTCTGGAGGGAGGCAAATAATTTTTCTGTGATTGAGAGGGCTAGGAGGTATGTTCATTTTACTTAGCAAAACAGTTGAAGGGGATGGGGGTGCATACTATCAGGCATGTTGAGCTCAAGGATAGGGATTCCATGTGGTATAGGGCTGATGGGGTTCACCTTAGCAAATGTAGACTGGATTTGTTTAATTTAAATTTGGGGTTATTTTTAGAGGGATAGTTAGTGGGGTTATGGGGTGAGGGGGAACAGCCCCATTTAGGCTGATGGGTGGAGAAGAGGGACAGGCTTGCCCCTCTTCTGTTCCCTCTCTGTCGGATAGTTGGTGGAAGGATTTGAGGTGGTAAAGTTTGATGGTAGAGGTGTTTGAATTGATGGTTTGGACTGGTGATGAAATGCTAAAGGTGAGCTGGAACACTGCCTTGTTTGTGCAATGATAACTGAGCAAGTGGGGGATACTGCTTATCCAAGAGTGAGCATTTATGCTGCCCTTATTGGTTATGTATTTCATGTTCATTTACAACATGTTTCATTTACAAGGATTAATTTGTTATTGTGCATAATAAAGTCTCATGTTTCATTTATTATTTTAAGCAATAAAGGTCATCAAAGGTCTTTGGGTGTTGTGAGTTTTATTTAAGTGGAACGTGACAAATAGATTTGGAATACAAATTAGGTTCAATAACACCCAAGAAGTTTCATTCTTAAATGCTGAGTAAGCTAAGTTCACTTTGCCATGAAAGTATCTGTAATGGAGTGAGTATGAGTTGAATTTGATACATCTTTCCTTTTCATTAAAATCATGAGTTTATTGCTTCCATTTAGTAAACTGATGTTGAATAGGGTCAAGTCTTTGAATATGAATACAAGAATAACTGCATACAGGACTGCTGTATTCTGAAACAGGTCTTATAAAACTCTTGTACAACATAAGCATATTTGTTTCATCTCTTAAAAAATATCCTTCAGCATTATTCTCACTTGCCTTAAAGATTTACCTCTTATGGTATTGACATGTTTTTCAAGAGATAGATTATTTCATATAGTTAGTCTTAGACCTGCGGTGGTGGTGCTGTGGTAGCGTTGTCACCTCACAGTAAGACATTGTCCTGTTTGATTCTCAGCTAAAGCGTCTTCTGTGTGGAGACATGCATGAATGGGCATACCTTCGTTGAAGGTTGTGCGTCAAGGCTGGCAACTCGGTACATAAAAGTCTACTGCCATTCATTATCGGACCGGAGTTCCACTGTGGCGACCCCTAACTGGGAAAAGCCGAAAGATACAGCAATACAACAGTCTTAGACCTTGATATGCATTAACCTCAGATAGCACAGATTCATCTAAAATCAATTGCTGTTTTAAAATATAATTCACAATGAGCATAACTTAACATTTTGACTTACTTAAAGTTCAAACCAGTATTAGTTGCCCATATGTAGATCTCATTTAATTGTTTATTAAGTTAGTAACTTCCAGGAAACTGATCTTGCTGTCATCTGCATATTTGCTAACCTACTATGATTTCATGACAGAAAATGAGAAGAAAAGAAGACTGGAGAAATAAGGGCCCAGCCTATTGGTAGATAGTTTAGATGGATCCATTGAATAAACTCATCCTTAAATGCTGAATAAGCTATCTGCTTAATTCACAGTTGTGGCAGAACTGTGTACTACTATCAGATTTGTGCTTTAATCATTTATTACTGCATTTTTCCATAAACAGTGTTACTGGTACATTTCTGCATAGTCTTGTGCCTTAGGCTGTGGTAGAAGTTCAATAGTGAGATAACTGTCTCTGCTTCAGTCTCTGCATTAGTGATTTTAAATTCTGCTTATCGTTTACCTGTTTGCATTTTGTGTCTGCCCATCCCCCAATATTGCTTTTGTTTTACTGCTAACCTCTGCAGCTAGCTTGTTTACAATTCTCAACCCACCCACCTTTCTGTTTGTTGTTTTAAAAGGCTGTCTCTCTGTCCTCCATACCTTATGATTATTTGATTTCCAAAGTCCCTCCCTCCCATCTTTCATTGCTATTGACTGTTATACGAGATATTTCTGCACTCTTCCCACTCATTCTTTTCCATAGGTCCATGATACTGAGTGCCCACTCAGCAAACCAGTATTGTTATTGAGTAAACCTTCTTTATCACATACTGTCTCCTGATCATGTTTCTGGAGCTCAGACAAAACTTGTTGATGTGAAGTTGTTCTATCTCGCCGTTTTGTTCTTACACGTGGGTCGGAGCTGATCCCTCGGCTCCGAATCAGCCACTTTTCAAGCTCAGACTCTCAGAGAAGCTAGAGACCTAGTGTATATCCCATGATGCTCTAGTGTACATCCTCAGATCTAGTTTGCCGCTGCAACGGATCAACAGCTCGTCGGAGTTAGCTCGGGCCAGTGACTAAAATTTTTTTCTACTTTTATAGTATTTCTCTCTAATTCTTTGAGAATTATATATATATACTTGTGTGATAATAGAATAGTGTTAGGATCTTAGTCTAGCTTAATTACTAGGACTTTAAATAGCTTTGTTTCAGGGCTTAGGCCTCCCTTTTGGGCGTGACAGGGCTCTGTCACCTACTGTGTGTCTGCGTGTTCTGTTTCCTCTAAATATATATATATATATATATATATATATATATATATATATATATATATATATATATATATACATATAGTGTGCTAGTTTTCTATTCAGCTTAGCAAATTGTTTGTTAGATAATTAGACTTATAAATATATCCTGTGTGATTAATACTGTGTTTAGGTATATACATATTTACATATACTACTTGTGTTATTAAGGTAGAGTTTAAGATGTCAGAGAAGCAGAAATCTGGATTTGAAAGGTGTGAGTGGAGCCAGACAATGTCTCTTACAGACAACCACTCCACCTGTGTGTACTGTTTCGGCTCTGTACACCTACAAGAGGTGTGCTCTATCTGCCATTCCTTTAGCGCCAGGGTTCTCCTGGAAAGGCGAAGGAAATTGGTAGATAGAGGACTCCTCAAGCCTGAGTTTCAGGCTAGTTTAGATAAGGCTGATACCTCTTCCAAGGCTTCAAAGGGGCCGAAGTCTACCAAAGGATCCTTGGAGCCCAGGTCATTGGCTCCGAGTTCCTCAGGTATGGTCCGTGCATCGGCTCCACAGACCTTGGAACCGTGTATCGAGTCCTAACCTCTGGGCCCAGTTGTGGAACCAATATTGGAGGTTCCTCAGTCTCCAATCCTTCAATCGGTTCCATCTTCGGCCCCTTTGACCCATCCCTCAACACATTCATCGAGGCTTTCCGATGTGGATCTGGACCGGGTGGTTAAGAGGCTCTTAGAGAACCCGGCCCTAGCCAAAATGTTATCTGCTTTGAGCCATTCAGCTTCGAAGCCTGAAATCCCTTCCATGTCTTCTCCATCTCCTCCTCTGAAGCCAATCAAGCGTTCGGAACTAGGGCAGACAGAACCGATACTGGTAGAACCCTTGGAGCCGAGGTTCGATCCACCTTCCTTGGCTCCATCAACCTTGATTTCCTCGGTTCCAACCGGGGAATCTTCGGGCTGACAGTCCCTTGCTGGCTCCGGGGTGGAGAGTCGAACCGATACTTCGGTGCCGACTCTTCCACTTGGAGCTTCAGCGCAGGTGGCCTCGGCTCCGTCCTCTGGCCCAGGAGGATCAGCCGGTCTCTTCGGAGCCAACTGACTTCTTGGACTGGGATTCTGGTGCCTTCGATGCCTTGAGGAAGGTCATGGCTGCCAAGACCACTACCTCATCGGATCTGTCCTCCCCTTCCCCTAAGGGGCCTCATTCTATCTCTTCACCACAGATCCCCACAAAATGTGCCACAAAATGCCCTGTAGGGATCGCCATTGGGTGTACCTCCTGGACCTCCTCTAGGGACTTCACCGGATGCCCCCACTGACACCCTAGAAAGAGATTCAAGAGACTTGGACCCACAGGAATCCCTGAGATTGTGATACCGAGGAGGAATCGGATTCCCCACAGATCCCTGACATGGATACCAACTTGGAGGGTCCCAACATCTTGGATGTCTCATCAGAGGGATGTCTCAGATTGAAAATCTTAAGGCAGTAGATCTTGATTCTGAGTGAATTGGTCCTCCTGAAGGCCTCCTGGATCTCAACCATCCACCTCATCCACTCCCCTGGGTTACTCCGCCCTTTGATGAACTGATGGAGCTGGTTGCTCGTAGGGCGTGGGAGTCCCCTGACTCAGTGGAACCAGTCCCTCGGAGGCCCAACAAATGTATTACTTCCCCCACTGACAAGGCCTTTCTTACAAAGGGAGTCCCAGTTGATGCCATGGTGGTGGCGGCGGCCACAGAGAAAGAGATGTTGGAAACTCTTCCTCTGTCCATCCTCCTAATAGGGATTCTAGGACGATGGACAGATATGGGAAATGCATATTTAGTTCTGCGGCATTTTCCATGAGGTCGCTCAACTACCTGACACATTTTACCAGCCTTTAGATCTCAACAAAGATCTTGGAGATACTCTCCAGGGTAACACAGCTGATGCAGTCTCTAAAAAGGTGACTGCACAGCTCAACACCCTTAACTCAATAGTAAACTCATCCATGTGACTCATTTTGTATGCTGCTGATGGATCGAGTAGCTCGGCATGCAGCCTTCGCTCCTTTAGAAGCCTTTGATGCACCTTTGCTCCTTTGTCAACACCCCTTTGATCCTTACGGTTCATTTGGGTCACCTTTGTTCACACCCAAAGTTAAGGAGACGCTAACTAGGTGTGAACAAGAATGGAAGACTCTATCTGCTGCAGGGGTCCGTTTTTCCACTCCAACTAGATTGCACGTGCCCAAAGGGCAGCGTAAGTGGAAAAATGTGGTTCAAAACCTCAAGGAGCCTTCCAGCAGAAAACCTCAAGGAGCCTTCCAAAGCACACCTATGGATACCCCCTCTAGAGGCAGAGGAGGGGGCAGAAACGGAAGATGTCATCCAAACAGCAGCAGCAGTCCGCAAAACCAGGGCCACAGGGATCACTTCTCTGGTAAGCCCTATCAGCGTTCCTGAAAGGAAGCCTAGCTGTCCTACTCTGGAGGCAGTCGGGGGTTGCTTGGCTTTATACCCATACACCTGGCTAAACATTACATTGGATTCTTGGGTAAAAAGTTTAATTGCCAGAGGTTATTACATTCCCTTTACAAAACCCCCACCCATATGTACAAAGATTCCAGATGTTCCATCCAGTCTGAGAAAACTAGCAGCTATAGAAATGCAAAACTTGCTAGACAAAAGAGTCATCCAGCCAGTCCCGGCAAAACAAATAGAAGATCCGGATCCGAACTTACTCAAGGTTCTTTTAGTTTAGTTCCGAAAACGGGGGATTGATGCCCATACTGAACCTCCAGCAAACTCAACTCAACACCTTCATCAAGAAGGAAAAGTTCTGGATGGTCACGCATGCCAGTCGATTTCTCCCATTTCTAGCAACGGGCAATTGGATGTGCTCTATAGATCTCAAGGATGCTTAATACTACCACACCACAATGGAAAGATGGACAGATCATCGAGATTACTTGCATTTCGGGCTGGGAGCCAGTCATTACCAATTCAGAGCCCTGTGCTTTGGTCTCACCACAGCCCCCAGCGTGTTCACCAAATGTATGGCAGTGATCACAGCTCACCTGAGATGGTTAGGATTCCGAGTGTTTCTGTATCTGGACGACTGGCTCCTCACTGCCACCTCCAGGCAGCAACTAATCCAAACAAGAAACTACACCGCCAGACCTTTGTTCCCTTGTTCCCAGCTGGGCATAGCCCTAAACTTCAAAAATCGCGTTATCGCCTCGCAGAAGCATATTACTACATTTATAGGGCAGAGACTGGACACCATCAACGCAAGGATCGGATTTGCCCCAATCTCAATCAAGAATCGTAACTCTAAAAAATCAAGTATCAGTCTCACCAGCCACAACAAAGCAAAGCTCCAGCGTCCAGATACTGCAGCTTTTTAGGAACTATGGTAGCCATTGATAGCAGTCCCGTTAGGATGCATGCACATGTGAATACTCCAGTGGTTACTCTTAGCATAATGGGTCTTTACCAACAACTACATGTCTCACATGAGATCACGGTTAACCAATCTCTGCAAGAAGGATCTAACTTGGTGGCTGAACAGCGACCAAGTGATAGTGGACGTCCTTCATTCTTCCCCGACCACAGCCACAGTGACCGTATGCTTCCTGACAGGGTGGGGGGGGCTATTTCGAGGAAAGACTGTCCAAGGCGCGGTCAATCATGGAAACTCACTTGCATATAAATGTCCTAGAGATCAGAGTGGTGTTCCTAGCGTTGCAACACTTTCATGACTCTCTTCCTCCAGATACAATTGCTATTCAGACGGACAACATGTCGGTTGTCTGGTACATCAACAAACAAGGGGGAACCAGATTGTACCCTTTATGCCGGGAGGCCCTAATGATTTGGCAATCGACTGTTTCCACCAGACGCTTTCTGATAGCAATGCACATCGCGGGGTCATCCAACGTGATAGCAGTTAAACTAAGCAGAGCCATGCTTTTTGCCCCCGCGGGTGGTCTGTCAAACAACAGGTAGGGAAAATTTTCGCAGATGGGGCCAACCTTGCTGCGACCTGTTTGCATCTCAATGAATGCCAAATGCAGCAGCTATTTATATGCCTCTGGGAAGCCAAATGATCCCAAAGGAATGCAGAAATGATTGCCCCGCCTCCTCTTTCTTGGTTTTCTATCCCCTCCCTTTCCTTCCTGGAAAGGACAGCCAAAGTGGAAGTCTGGACTGGAAGTTTGAAGTTCTCTCTTCATTTCTCACGGACCCTCCACTCTTTCCTCGGAAGTATCAACTGGAAGAACCATCCACCCTGGACCCAGTGCCGGATCTTCTGACTCATTGCTCGGGAGTTCTCCATCCATCCCTCACTTCACTTCCAATGACAGCTTGGCTGCTCCAATTCCCACATTAGCAAGGTCACCAGATTTGTCTGCTGTGGTCCAACACATTATAGTTTCCTCTCATAAACTATCCACCAGGAATATATATAATAGCAAATGGAAACCAGATTGTTCACTGGGCTTGTCAACATGACACTGACCTGCTTGTAGCACCTGTCCATACCATCTTGGGCTTCCTGTCTTCCTTGTTCCATGGGAATTCTTACAATCAACATACCATTTAAGGCACCTTCATACTTCTGCCACACCATCTCAGTTTTATATTTAGTGATCCTATCATCTAAAATCATTGTCTTGAGACTGTCTAAAGATTTCATCTTCCTTTCTACCCTTCTCATCTTATCTACTATTATGCCTGTATGGAGTGGAATTATTCTGCTGGTTCTTACTTTGAACATACTTGATTTTGAACCTGATTTTTTACTCCTTCAACCCTTTTCCTAGGGGCCTTCCCTAGATCTGCACCCTTCTCTTCTTTCCTCAGTTTCTTACCAACTTACTCATCCAAATTGATTTCCCCTGTACTGGAATCCTCCCTCTGATCTACAAATGTCTTCAGACAACTGATTCAATCAGTACATAGAACTAATTGTTCCAGACAATAGATAGAACAACTCGCTCCAATAGAAGATACAAAACATGCGGTTATACAATAACCAAGTGCATAGTTTCTAGAGCACTGACCAACAGACCACTAATGCTTCCAGACATCAAAGCTGCATCCACAAAGATGCCACTCATTCCTAACAACTAACAAGCTTCAAAGCCACTAGAAACTATTGGCTCTTATTTTATCATTTGTGCAGCTTGCTTCCACTAATCAACCACTAGAAACTAAACATCAAGCAGAATCAGCTCCCATTATTATCAATCTATTGGCTTTAGATAGGTCCACAAGGCTTGCCACCCCATCAGGACCTGTGATGCGGGTGCCATGGTCATGCACACATAAGAATATTATGGTGGGATAGACCTTAATGAAAGAACAAAATGGCGAGATAGAACAACTTCACATAAAGAATTAATGTCCTTGCCATAACATTCCATGTGAGTTTTTCATCTCACCTTTTTGTTCTTACATTCCTCCTTGGTTCCTTTACATAGGGTATGGTTTTGCCATGGAGTTCAGGTTAGTGTTCTCTGCTGTTCTTTTTGTTGTTCTTATTCTGTTGGTAGTCTCTCATGTCTCCCTATTACTACTTGGTGGGATGTTTGGAGTATAGGCTCTCTTGGTTCACTGATACTAGAGCTTCATGAAGTATCTGAGCTTGGGTCTTTCACTGAGCTTCTCCTGTACATTCTACTAGATCTGGGAATGAACAGAGATCTGCTAAGCACATGGAAAGAGACAAAAGGCGAGATGAACAACTCACATGGAACGTTATGGTGAGGACATAACTTATTTTGAAGCAATCCATTCGTCATTAACATGCATCATCAGCCATCCATCAAAAGCAAAGTTTCCCTAAACAATTCCATGTATTTTTCTTTATTTTATGCTTTTTTTTTTACTTGTTTTTGCATACATCCATATCCAAAAAGTCCTTTTTTATTTCCTGTCTTGTATTTTACTATATTTTCTTAAATTTGATTTTATTTGTTTCTTTCTTTGTTTGTGTTACTCTTGATTTTGTATTCATCTTCTGCTTCTGTGGGTTTATGTTACTGGTTTATCTATCATTTGTGTGCAATGATTTGTCATTTGGCTCTGATATGGGTTTTGGGAACTGTGATTTAGTTTCTTGTACTTACTTTTATTTTAATCTCATAATTTAGTATTTTCCTGTTTGTGTCTTGGATTGCTGTGGGTTTTATTCAATTTAATGGATGGATGTGGTGTGGTCATGTTAGAAGGTGTGGTTTGGTCATGAGGGCATTTCTTTGTTTTGATTGATTTACAAAGGTGGTTATACCAATTTGTGCAATACCATATGTGGGTTATTGGTTATATTGGATATACTTTGAGTTGTAAAATGGTGTAGAAGAACCCTTAATTACATTTCTTGGGAGTATTCTGGGTACATCCTGATGTGTAAGATTATATAGTGGGTTATTGTTGTTATACAATGACATTATGTAAGAAAAAATACTTACTTTTCTTAAATAATGTCAAGAGAAGTGCATCTCCATATCTTTTCCTAGTAAACGAGTTTTGTATAGGTCGTGTTAAAGGAAGATCAGCAACTGAGAAAGAAGTGAAGATATGCTAAAAAGATCTCTGATATCTTTGAGAAATTTTATCTTTCTATAGTATAAACGTTTGTTTGAGTGAGACAGATTTGTTTGTCTTTATTAAAAAATGAATTATCGAAAATCACATTTAATCATGATTAATAGCTAATAATGACCAGAAAAGATCTCGCTTGCTTTTTGGGTCTTTATTAGAACATTCTTTCTTTTAACTTCGAATTCTGGTGGAGAATTGCTATGGTCGGTTAGGGGAGTTAACGGGCAAGGTAACGGTTTTTTTGGTGGGGCTGTTAGGGTTGGGTCAGTGTGTAAGTGTGTTTTATAGGGGCGGGTGTGTGTGAAAGTTAACTGTCGGTTAGCAGTTGTTACCTTAGGACAAGAAAAAAGTTAGATGAGCAACAAAAAAGTAGCTGGGCTACGGAAAATTACTGGGCAGGATGGGTAAGTTAGTTAGTGATGGTGCTGGCCATTAGTGAGCACACTGATTGACGTTTTCATTGTTGGACATCTGTCATTGTTTAATTTGTTTGGTTGTGTATATTGCTAGTTTGTGTGTAAGTAGCAAGTCCCCTATGGTTTTTTTTTTATCTGTAGAACAGCCTTTTCTAATAGTGTGATAGTAATTTGCTTAACATAGTGTAGAAGCAGTTGTTGGTTACCATACAGCCATTTAGAAATTTATTCCACAGTGTAAAACAGCAAAAAAACAGACAAATCTAGTTAGAACAAATAATAATAACAGCAATATAGTGCAAATACCTTGTACAACAACTAGCTTAGAGCAGATAGTTGGGCCATACTTACAAATTTAGTAAAATTCCATATTGTGTAAATGTAGGAATTGAAAGGACTTTAGAATACTGGAATAAACTGGAAATAAATGAAAAAAATGAGAATGCGACTGGAATGAATGTCTTTGTATTTTAATTGCCCAGACTTGTGCTAATCAGATGCCAGTCTATCCTTTATGTGCCAAATTTTCTTGTACTTTTCAGAATAAAAGTCTGGATGCGCTGTAGTTCAGTTAAAATGTTTTATTATATACAGTGGATATAGATGTCAACAATATCAACATTAAATCTTATTGTGTCTAACAACAGTGCTGATAAACAAAAACAGACTGAATTATAATGTGCATAGCATCTGCGCTCACTATACTCAGAATAATTTCTTTCCTCCCAGAATAATATAATTAATATTCTGGAATGCTGGATACTTGATGTGACTTCTGCACTCAGTTTTGTGTGTCTGTACCAAATTTTGGTGGACTGTACTACAATGACTTTCTGCATATCAATCAGAACTAGCTAACTGACTTCTTTGTCTGAAATTTATCTGGAGCCAGGATTCACCAAATCCCTCATGCACTCAAGTCATTATGCCACAGGCATAGGAGTAAATGAACTGAGATGTACCTCCCTGGACTATATGAAGGGAGACATTATGTAGCTTTCAGACTACATGTATCAGGATGATATGAGCCTGTGTGTCCTGGCAATGCAGGGTTTCAGTGCCATCCACACTTTTATATCAATAGCTGCACAGATAATGGCTAAAGATGGAGGTATCTGAATATATATATATATCAATAACAAGCATACCTCTAGGGTGGTTAAACAGGATGACATGCTGGTGTTCATCAACAAGTAGAGCACCATATCCAAAATCCCATGCCATATCCTAGCCAGCTATGGGTCACTCTCCATCTCCATAAAAGTTCACAATGTACACTTGAACCTGCTGGAGACACTCACCATCCAACCCAACACCATATTCATGCATGACTTTAATTACCCTTCTATAGGTTACAAATCCTACACAGCCTCAAATTTACAGGCAAATAGGTTTCTGACTCTGTAAATACAAACAGACTTGACCAAATAGTGAATACACCCATTAGATGCCACAAAAATACTGGACCTCATACTCACAAATATAGGAGAATACCACCACCCCCTCCAATGTCTCATGGTTTCTGGTAAGGTCCGACCATAAATCTATCTCCTTTGAAATCAAAATTAACTCTGCAATCCCATTAAAACCAGTGACAGTTAAGAACTATTAAAATTCAAATTATCTGTTATTAAATGATGGTTTGTCAAAATTCAGTACACCTCTAAACGACGAGAACACATTATCATATGCCGAATTGGTCTAAGAAACTTTGCACAGCCATGTCAATGGCTGTGTAGAGGCTGCTGTACCTATCAGAAGTAAGCCCAGAACTGGCCCCAGAAACAAACTGTCCTAGTGGCATCCCAGATTAAACAGGATATACAACAAAAGGAAAACACTTATGGCAAAAATCAGGAAGGGTAATTCCTATAAAGATAGAAACTGTCTCATCAAAGCAGATATACAACTAAGAGGGCTAATTAGATCAAGCAAAGCCAACACTGAAGTTGATATATTTTTCTAGGTTAAAGGTAACCATAAGGTATTTTATAGCTATGTCAGAAACCTCAAGGGTAGTACACTGCAGCATGCTGAACTGGTGGTTAATGGTGCCACACTCACTTAGCCTGGTAATACAGGAAACTTGTTAGTGGATAAATTTAGTTCCAACATTACCCTCCGCTCACTCCCAACCATCCTCCCAATAATACCCTCACACTTAACCCCTCCAGCTATAACTAGGGTGCATATACTGACTGAACTCACTAAAGGCAAGAACACAGTCCCAGTGGGCCCCAGTAACATCCCGGGATGCCTCCTGAATAGTCTAAAATATGACTTATCATGACCGCCCAGAGTCATTATTTAACTATAGTTTTAGAACAGGGTTTGTGCCACAGTAGTGAAGGACTGCATCAGTCATCTCCCTTCATAAGGGAGGACCCTCAACAGATACTGGAAACTACAGACCCATTGTACTGACTGGTCTTTTTTGCAAAGCCATGAAAGCAATTATCATGGATATTAACAAGAACATAGGTGACTTCCAGTCACTGGATACATCCCAGTTTTGCTTTGTCAAGGGAAGGTCATGCTTACTGAATCTACTGGGTGTCTTTGAAAAGGTCTTTAAGACAATGGATAAGGAGAAAATTGCAAACTGCCTACCTAGAGCTGGCTAAGGTATTTGATACAATACCCCACTCTGGCATTGTCAACAAACTTACAAAACTAGGTATAAACCCCTTTATACCACAATGGATAGCTAGCTGGCTCACTGATAGGACCCCAGGAGTTAGAATTGGTGAAACCACCTCCACAAAGAAGTCGCTCACTAGTGGAGTCCCCAAGAGGCCTGTGCTAGGCCCACTCCTCTTGTCATCTAGTTCTTAGATGTCAAAGTTAATGTCAAAGGTCTCTGGTTAACCAAGTCTGAGATGATTGCAAATTGAGAGCAGTCATTGAAGCCCCACATGAAGAGAACACCCATCACGGAGGTCTAATACAGACAAACGCTTGGTGTAAAAGCCATGGCTTAAAACTCAGTATCAAAAAATGCACTATGGTGCATTTTGGGATGTCTTCCACCCTGGGTAACTGCATCATCAATAAAATATCCTTAAAAGTTTATTCAATACTCAGGGATCCTGGAACTAATGTAGATAGTAATTTAACCTTCAACCAATATGTGTACAAGGTAGCAAGAAAATCTTTCTATGTTGCTCAAGGGCATGTCATCTAGGTCCAGAGCTGTCATTATACGACTGTACTTGGCCCTCGTTAGACCCATCATACATTATAATACCCCCTTGACCAGACAAATGCAGCAACTGAAACATCCACAAAGGTTTCTTAGAAAAATAATACAAGGAGTAAACACAGTGTCTTACGTTAATTACCTTAAAATTTTGTCTCGTTACTCTGCATCATACAGACTTCTGAGAAGAGATCCTTGCCTGTCTTACAAGGTATTCATAGATTGTGTTTTGTTGAACCTTTGCACACCCGCAAATTAAATAGCATCATAACTACTACATTAAAAGGCATAGATTTTCCTTGCAACATAAATAGAACATGTTGGAAAGACAGATATGTTTCACAGAGAATTCCCATTCTCTGGAACAGGCTCCCCATTCATGTGAGGCAGAGTTCCTCCCTATGCCTATTTAAGCACAACTTGGACCAATGGATTGGTAATCAGAAATTCAACCCTGGTCTAGCCCCTATGTCTCTTATGGACAGAAGCAGTCAGTAAATCACCCCCTATAAATCAAATATAAATGAAACCTGTAGGTCACATTTGGGTTTCACAGCTAGACTTTTAAGAGCCCTGGTGGCCATTAGCCTACTATACACCAATGAAAATTGGCTCCAACCTGCTAGACAATTAGTAATCCAGTAGAAGAAATAAAGATTAAAATCATACCTTTTTAAAGCAGTTACAACTGTATGCCCCATCTCAAGTGCTAGATGGGCTTGATTATAGAAATCATCCAAACATGTTGATGTCTATGAATGTCCAGATAGTTTTGTTTATTAGTAGCATTATTAAGGAGACTCATAGAATGTACACAGCAGGGATGTCAGGCTGATAGATCAAAAATTCTGCAAGGTCTTTCTTGTCACTCATTTAATGAATTGCTGTGATGGAAGTGTTTTTTTTTTCTGACTCTGCAACACAACCTACCATAAACAACCCATTAATCATCATTTACAGAATTCACTTAGATTGTCTTTGTTTGTAGATATTAAAATTCCTGAATGTTTTCCAACTCCACAGAAGTCATGGGTTCATAGGTTCATAGGATGATTCTAGGCTATTGGCCTGGAGGCCCTTATAAGCATAGCCAAGAATTTTGCCCATGTTCTTACAAAGTCAGCACCTGTTACCCCTGTCCAACAAGGACACAGGTGGGATCCCAGGGGTGTATTTTCTATTTCTCATCCAGTCATCCAGCTTCCTCATAAAGAGGGCTAGTGAGGTACTCTGCTTGACATGGAGAGGGAGTCTATTCCACAGATGGGGGGAGTCTTTGGGACCCAAATCTATCCCACCAACAAGTTCTATTAATGTCACAGACCAGGTTGAGGCCTTGCGTATGGGTTGTGTGAGTAGAGTTTGATTTATGGATATGCAGTAACTCCATCAAAGCTGGGTCTGAGAAGGACTTATATGCCAGACACGTCACTTCTGAGCAGTCTGTATGAGACTGAGTAGAGAAAAAGGGCTTTTAGCCTATCTGCATAGGATAGGTGTTTGTGACCTTGGATTTTCCTGATCAGGAACCTCTGTGGTCTCTCCAGCTGCTGCATGTGCTTGACAAGGTACCTGCAGAAGGGGGCATTGTACTCAATAATGGGGCTAATAAGGGAGGACTACAGGGATGTCATGACCTCCTTGTTCCTGGATGAAATACCCTTACTTATGAGGTGGGCCATGTAGAAAGCCTTCCATACAACGCAGACAACCTGGTGGTCAAAAGTCATGTTGCTATCAATCTGGGTATCCAAGTCCCTCAAAACTGATTGTATGCTTAGTTCTTTGTTATTAATGTGATAATTAGTGGGGATGCCAATTTCCACAAAGGGGATAACTATTTATTTCTTGGCATTCAGTATGACACCATGCTTCTGATACCAGTCATTAATTTGGGTAAGGCCCTCTTGTAGGATGTTCACATCAATAGGGGAATTTATGACAGTGCCCAGCTTGCAGTCATCTGCAAACTTGGTCAGCCACAGAAGTTTTGGCTTGCACCTCAGAAAAAGTATATCCCAAACAGTAGAGGCCCCAAGACCAATCCTTGGGGTATGCTGCTCATTACGGTTCTACTACTGGATGTAGCTTTCCATATTTTGACTGAGTGGGTTCTCTCAATGAACCAGTTAACTACCCATCTGGTAACATATGGGTTGATGCCTAGCTAGGAAAGTTTACCTATTATGCCCAAGAGAGGAATAGTGTTGAAGGCGTTAGCTAGGTCAAGGTAGACAGTGTGCACCATCTTCTCCTTGTCCATGTCTTTGGTGACTGTTTCAAAGAAGTCAACCAAGTTTAACAGGCATGATCTCCCTTTGACAAAATCAAACTGTGTGGGGTCAAGCTTTTGGAGGTTGCCAATATCCTTGTTTATAGGGTCCATGATAATGTGTTCCATGGCCTTGCAGATCAGGCAAGTTAGGCTGATGGGCCTATAATTGCCTGGGTCAGTGGACGCTCCACCTCTGTGTAGAGGGATGATAATGGCTGTCCTCAATTTGACTGGGACAAAGCCAGTGCTTAGGCTTTGGCTGAATAGGGTGTTTAATGGTGCTGGGAGCTCATGCCTGAGTTCATGTAGGACACAGCCAAGGATGTTGTTGGGTCTCATGGAGGCTGTATTTTTTGCCTTTGAGAGGGCATTGAAGACCTGCTCCCTAGTGATGAGGGGAGGGGGGCAGGTGTTGGGGATGTTGTGGTTTACTAATGTGGGGACAGGGGTGTGAAGTTTCACTGAACCTGTCTGTCAGCAGGTTGGCAATATTTACAGTGTTTGTGTATGTGGTGTTCTTGACCACCAGATCAGAGCTAATATGGGTGTTACTTTGGAGATTGTGGGTATATGTGAAGAAGGCCTTATGATTGTCCTTGGTGGATGTGGCCAATTTACATTTGAAGTTAACCTTAGAGGATTTCACCACTGACCTTATTTGCTTATTCAGACAAAGGAGAGATTCATTCCAACTTGGCACCTGCTCCTTCCTGGTTCTGGACAGCATTTTGTTTCCTTTTATTATAGAGTTTGTTTATTGCTGCTGTCCACCAGACAGGTTTACTCTTCCTTGAGGAAGATGATTTGGTCCTGTCAGGTATTTTCGAGTCCATGCGGCTATGTAGGTGCTCATATAGTTTTTTTGGTGTAGGCTTGGATATTAGTGCTGCTTCCATCTGAAGGGATGGTGGCTGTGAAGCAGTTTAAACCTGCTCTCTGGAGTGTGTAGTCAGCTTTAGAAAAGGTTTTTGTTTGCCCCTGGCAAGGGGAGGGGGGGATAAGGGGAGATGATGCTTCGAATGTAATAATTTTATGGTCAGATCTTACCAAGGAGGCTGACACTGTGGGGGTGCTACAGTGGTTACTTATGTTGGTTAGTACCATGTCCAGGATATTTTCCCCTCTTGTGGAGGTGTGGACCAGCTGATCCAATGCATTGGCATTAATGAAGTCGAGGAATCTCTGGGTGCTTGTGTTTGGGCTAGAATAGGTCTTCCACTCTACGTTTGGGTAGTTAAAGTCACCCAGGATCAGGGTAGAGGGTTAAATCTTGATGGATTCAAGTAAGAACAGATAGGTAAAGTGGGTGTCCTGAGTCATGGCTGGGGGTCTGTAGCTAGCTATGATTTGAATAGGTGTTTTGTGAGCACTTAACTGCACCTGGAGTATCTTCTGTGCGTCATACTGTTTGACAAGCCTGGAGGGGTGTATGTCTCTGATAAACATTGAAACTCCACCTCCTTTGCCTTTGTAGCCCTCTATTTGGGGTCTGAAAGTATGATACAATGAGTTACATGGTAAGGCTGAAGTACTCTCCACAGTGTTGGACCAGGTTTCAGTGACTGCACAAATGTCAGCATCTTCCAGGGTGAGGAATGCTTGCAGTAAATGCAGTTTTATGTTAAGAATCTTAGCGTTTAGCAGCATGACTTTCAAATTTTATTTAGTAGAAATTTTACATTACAAGCCTAGCCAAGTTCTACCCTTATTTCCATGATCACTACCTATTGCCCCTGTCCAAGTGGGATGCAGGTGGAAACCCCAGGGTGAATTTATGGTTAATTATCCAGTTATCCTGACTGTGTTTGACGAGGGCCAGTGAGGTGCTCTGTTTGACATGAAGTGGGAGTCTGTTACAAAGGTGTGGTAACCTCTGGGAGACCAATCTCTTCCTCCAGCAGGTTCCATTAATGTCACATACAAGGTTAAGGTCTTTAGAATGAGTAACCCGTGTACCATTTGACTTGTGGATATGCAGCAATTCCAATAAAGCAGGGTCAAAGATTGCCTTATATGCAAGTTAGACATCACCTCTTGAGTAGCCTGTATGAAACAGAATAAAGTGATGGCGATTTCATATGATCCACATAGGACAGTCATGTATGTCAGACAAAGCAGTGGGATGCTGCACAGATGTATGTCACTAACTAGTGGATAGTAATGTGGCCATGGCACCTCTGTACCAGCGGTTATTATGTGTCAGGACAGACAGGGGTGAGGGAATGCATAACATATGGGGGCAAATTTATAGCAGTATTTACGTGATATACCCATCTACATGGCTGTTAACATCCACATTGTCAGGCTTGGTCCACATGTCTTGCACTAAGGGATTCTGTGTATACCTCTGGCCTGACCAGAGTGTGACAGACTGTGCAAATTTATTGGCCATATCTCTGCTGTAATCCATAGGATTATTACTGTGCTAGCAGTGGTACTGTACTATGATGTCCTTAGGATGTCTGTCAGTAGCCAATGGCGCACATGTTAAAAGCAGATATGTCCTCCCATACACAACATGTCTGTGAAGACAACCCCTATTACAGAAGCAATAGTCTACATATATACCGGCAATACATACCTGACATCCCCTTGCACTAAGAGGTTGGGGCTATTGAGGCTCAGGTAGGGCTCCACTCCATGTTCAGGACATATGGTGAACATATATGTATATATAATTATCCATATATCTATATAGTTATACACACATAAACATATTGACATACATAGCGGGATATGTATATGTACATTATATATATATATATATATATATATATATATATATATATATATATATATATATATATATATTTATATATACGGGTGTATTTTCCTTCAAAGAAGATTCACTTTTTCGAAATAGGAAAGTACATCCCCACTTAAGTGAAAGTGTACTTTAAGGAAAGTGGAGTTTCGCTTAAGCTCACTAGACCGAACCTACCGCACCACAATGGAGAACATTGAAAAACGGGCTATGTGCACCACTGTGGTATGATAGACATGGACCTTAGGGTTAGGGCTCAGGTCAAGGTAAGGGGATAGGCCTAGTAACTATCCCCTTACCCTAACCCATGCCCTAACCCTAAGGTCCATGGCTATTGCACCACAGTGGAGAACGTAGCCCGATTAGGAATGTCTTCCACTGTGGTGCGATAGTCACGGACCTTAGGGTTAGGGCATGGGTCAAGGTAAGGGGATATCCCTACTAACTATCTCGTTATCCTAACCCGTGCCCTAACCCTAAGGCCAGTGACTGCTAGCCCATTTGGTGTACCGGGTTTGCGAGTGTGCACTTTCGTGAAAGTGAACTTTCGCGTTAGTGTGGGTGTACTTTTGAAGTTCGAAGTAGCAAACTTTCGTTCTTCAAAAGTACACCCATATATATATATATATATCTATATATCTATATATATATATATATATATATATATATATATATATATACAAAGAGAGAGAGAGAGATGTACACATGGCCATACATATATATAAATATATATATATATATATATATATATCTATATATATATATATATATATATATATATATATATATATATATATATTGCACTATACAGATCTGTATACAGACATAGGTATGAATATAAATGTGGATGTACATGTAGACATATATCAACCTATTATATGTATATATCCATATTCTTTTCATGTGTTATCCTCAGGGTTGTGTATACCCTGCCATATGTATCTCACAGTATGTATCTGCTATGTGTACATTATGATAAAACAACATATGTGATGCAACAGTCATATTAATAAGTACTACATAATTGTTGAAGTAAATTAAATTGTTCAATACTCATCAATATGTGTATTGACAGATATGTTGGAAAAACAGCAGCTGTCTTTGCAATGGTCATGGTGTAATAGTTAAGTGCTGTGACTATAGTGTACAGGGTCCTGGGTTCAAGGCCTGCAAGGACTGTTCATTTTGTTGCTGGGCAGAACAAGTGCTGTCAGATACAGAGTGGTTAAGGCAGTTTTCAGTAGCTTTAAGCACGTTTGCGTGGGTTTGTGCAAAGCTAAGCATTGCTAAGCTACGGGTAAATGTACGGGTACTTACACAGTGTAGGCTTCACTTACCAGTGTGCAAGTCAGCTTAGCTGTTATATTGCAGCAGTGTTGATACCTGGTAAGCATGACTTAGCCCTGGTAACCAGTTCTCACCACTCAGTCTGATAACACTGATAAACTCATGAAAACAAACTTTAGAAAAACAAAAAGAGTGCTCAGCAGCCAATAAAGTCACAAAGCCTTAACGCAATTTTATTAAAACAAAAAATAAATAGCGTTTTCGCTACTACACCAGTGTAGCTTCATCAGAGGCTAAAAACACAGAAAAAAGGCGCCAACTAGAATTTATACTACAGGCAGCCTTATTAAAATCAGCTGTAGTGCGTAGTACATCACTTCCTTAAAGTTAAATGGTTATTTTCAAAACAATGTTTTTTTAAACAACACATTCAACAACCATCTTATGTAATATGTCCTAACCTTCCAATAATGACAAATACATTTAAAATAAAATCAATGTATGACAATAAAAAATATATATACACATATGTGTGTATAAGGTATTTCATACTAGAATAAAAAGTTCTAATAAGACAACCAAATGTATAATACCAATAGCAATTTTGGATGTGAAAATTATATACTGCATATTTTACAATAGTGTTTTATCTCTATACTGGACATAAAAATAAAAATCTAATTTAATTCATATTATAGTTTAATTCATATTATAATTTATCAGCGTAGATAGGACCTATATTTCAGCACAGGGGCTATATTACAGCTCTCGTTTAAGCCAGGCATGTTAAAGGCATCTAACTTGAGTTGCCAATGTAGTTCTTAAATTTCTAGTAGCAGAGAGATAGGTCCTCCCCTGATAGACTTCTGTTTACAGTCAATACCCATAAACACAAAATTATGCCCATAATTAGATTCCACATGTTTAGCAAGTCGTTCTCACTTTTTTTATTCCTAATGGCATATATATGTTGATATATGCGCTCTCTGAATTTTCTATCAGTTTTTCCGACATAAAATGCCGGACAACATACACAGAGAGCAACATATATAACAGATTTGGTGTCACAATTTATTCTACAATTTATCCAATATTTTTTGTGGCCTATGCTAAACGAATTACCACTTCGCAGGACATGGCACCAGTTACAGGACCCACAAGTGAAACACCCTTTTGTTCTCTGGAGAGCTTGACTAGATGAATTTGTTTGTAATAATTCTTTAATGTTATTACCTCTCCTAAATGTAATCCTTGGTTTGATACCAAGTTTCTCAACCAACAATGAATTATTGGTGATGAAATACCAATTCTTAACGATGATCTCTGATATTTCTTTTGAGTTCAAATTAAAGACAGTGGAAAAGGACAAAGTAAAGTCACTTCTAGGTTCCTCAATCACAATGGCGGGACTAAATCCTGTACCTGTCGCCTCAATTAGAGTGCCTTGATCACCTGAATTTACAGTTTTATGATCAAATATTAAAGGACAGATAGTACCATTCCTTCTTTTGTTAGTAACTTCTAAAGTTATTTCTTCTATAACCGAAAATGGATAACCCCTGTCCAAGAAAAATTCACTAAGAACAGTACATTCTTTCTCAAAATCTTTGAGTTCACTACACATCCTAACTGCCCTGACTAGTTGTCCTTTAATAATTGCTTTTTTTAATTTGAATGGGTGGGCACTTGTGTAGTGTAAGAATGAGTTAATGTAAGTATCCTTACGGTGAATAGATGAAATGAATCTAAGGTTCCTTGTGTCCTTTTTAAGTTTGACATCCAAATAATCTATCTCACAGGTGTCAAATTTAGAAGTAAAGCTAAGGAATGTTGTTGTATTATTAAAATAATCGATCAACAACCGTGCCTCTTCCTCATTGCCCTTGAACAGAATAAAAATGTCATCAAGAAATCTAGTGTAATGACATATTCTGTCTTTCCATGATGGATGGTTCAGGACAAATTTTCTCTCCCAGTGTGCCATAAACAAGTTGGCTACAATGGCACCACACGGAGAACCCATTGCAACGCCCTGCTTCTGGATATAATAGTCTTTTCCAAAGACAAAGAAGTTAGAGGACAGGACTATGTCTAAAAGTTCTGTAATATTGTTGATCTCATCTCTTGGAGCTTTTAATTCAGACAGCAACAACTCCAACCACTCAATGGCCTCCAAATGTGGTATTGAAGTGTATAGGTCGACTACGTCGACTGTCAAAAAGTTGTAATCGCTGTCAAATTCAATATTATTAATACTTCCTAAAAAACTCCATGAGTCTTTACAAATACTTGGAATGCATTCCAAGTATTTGCTTAACAGAAAATCTATATACTTGGCTGATGGGTAAGTAATGGAAGATCTTCCATCAACCAGTGCCCTCATAGGCGGATCCCCAAGATTCTTATGAATCTTGGGTATACCAAACATGACGGGCGTCCTCGGTTGAGTAATGTTAATATATTCATAAGTGTCAAGGTCTATTCTACCTTCAATGAAAAGGTCCCTGTAATAACCCTTGATCCTATGGTTGTTGGTGTTCATTTCATTGAGGGATGAATTGTTGTATGCAGGTGTATCCAAAACCAATGACATTTTTTCATTGTACAAACTATGTTCAAAGACTACCAGACCCCCTCCTTTGTCGGGTTTCATGACCCTGACAGAGGATTCTTTAAGTTGGTTAAGGGCCTGTAACTGTTCCTTTGAGATGTTAAAAGTACTTTTCCTAGCCCCCTTTGTTTTATCTAGATGTCTAATATCTAGTTCGCAGGCATTTTCAAAAATACGTAAGCCTACATGCAAAGGGGGATTGAAGGTGCTCGGAAGCTTTAATGCAGCTCTATCTTCATTGCTAGAATTGTTAAACAAAAGTTTTAAATTCAGCTTCCTGACAAAGCACTTAAGGTCAATAAGTACTTTGACAACATCAAAATGTTTTGATGGTACAAAATTGTAACCTAGTGAAAGCAACTCAACTAACTCTGGTTCTAGAGTAAGTGATGAAAAATTGTAGATGGTAAAATCCCCTTTTCTATTCTTAACAATAACTGGGGGATTAGAGGCCCCCAAGGGTAGCATCTCAGCGTTTAATTCTTCCATTTCTTGTTCTTTTTCCTCCCCTGATCTTGGTTGGGTACTTTCCCTAAAAAATGCTGGCTATCATTTTTCGGATTAGTAACATTTGTGGGTTGAGTCTCATGCCCCCCTGCTTTGTTCCTATTCCTGTTGCTTCTTCTAACTACATTCCAATTACTTGTAGGGTTTGTGGAATCCCCCTCATTCAAATGCTCAATGTCCGTCCCTGGACCCTCATCATGCCCAGAGGCCAGACCTTCTTCATGAGTGACAAAGTTTGTTAGTTTAGGGTAAGCTGTGTTAGACGAATAAACTTGCCTGTCCCTAAACAACTTCCTTGTCTTTTGGTTTTTTAACTTTCCCATATAGGTGTCTATACTTGCAAAAATGCGTTCGTAATCAAACTTGAACTTTTCGAAGTAAACATACATTCTAATTTCCTCATCTATTTGGTTATTTTTGCAAAGCTAAGCATTGCTAAGCTACGGGTAAATGTACGGGTACTTACACAGTGTAGGCTTCGCTTACCAGTGTGCAAGTCAGCTTAGCTGTTATATTGCAGCAGTGTTGATACCTGGTAAGCATGACTTAGCCCTGGTAACCAGTTCTCACCACTCAGTCTGATAACACAGTAGGGTAATGACATCTGTAATAAGTGTATATAATGTCATGTACAATACATGCACCTATGTCCTGTCATTACAGTAGCAAGGGGTGTGAGTGTCATGTTTGCGACACAGATGTATATGAGGCCTGTACAGCACTGTTATCCATGTGAATGTGTTATATACAGGTTAGTAGCCCAGAATACATGCTGTCACATTGGCATGTAGTGTATCATGGCGGTACTACTGTTGACAGTGCTTACCCAGGCATGAGTAGAGTGCTAAATGTTGTACTGACAACAGGCACACCTGCAGGCATAGCTGTGCTCTGAGGCCTCACTGTTATATCCCTGCTGTGTGAGCTGTGTCACAATATATAACACCTACTGGGTAATGATCCGACATGTGGAATATAACTGTAGACTACTGTCTGTACAGCACATGTCAGTGAGGGCTTCTGACATCTAGTTATGGCATGCATATTGTTGTCAATCATCTATCTGTCAACACATTCATCGTACTGCATAGCTACTTGCCAAGCTGATGTCTGTCAGTCACTGTACAGATGTGCAGATGGCAGGTATCCAGCTGGGATATGTACACACAACCTAAGCTTGATTGACACTGACATGTCTGCCCAGCTGTGTAAAAACTGGCACATATAGGAGATAACACCCTGCATGCAACACATGCACACACTTACACTGTCATCCCCAGGGGAATCAAGTGACTTGTAGCCTGGGAATGTAGGAGTGACATTATGCACTGGCCTGCTACAGGCCACAGGCATCACTACCAAATTCCCTACAGTCCTCTGTCAAAGGCCTGTGCCTCACCCGTACTGCCAATGTATGTTGTCTCATGGGGTCCCAACTAACAACATAACACAGACATAACACAAATGCAAGGCAAATTGTTGACAAATCCCAGAAGCATGCCCACCATGTCCTACTGCATAAACTGTGGACCAACCCCTAAATACCCCTGAGATGAAGGGTCAACTATAGGAATACATCTCAGATATCTCTGGCATAATGTTAGGAAGAGGATAGAATAACAAAGTGGGGAGGTGTAGAAGCATGGACGTCATGGAGTGTGTGAAGTCTGAAACTCTGGTGTGTGTCCATACTTCCACTGCCTGCAAACCCAGTAATGGGTGGCTACAAACCTGCTCGTAAACCACAATCTGAAGGGGAACTGACCAGATATATGAGCCCTGCCTCTGGGTAACATGGGTGAATCTGTACAGCTGAGAGGTATGGCCACAGCAGGATATGGCCATTCTGTTACATTGATATATGTACAAGCAGGGGATCCTCAGCCACCACAATACCAAGGTGTTGGACCATTTACAGAGGCACATCAGCAAGTGTCTGCAGCTACCTATCTAGAATGGCATGAGTGTGCAAAAATATGTAGGCTGAAAACCACAATACTGGACACAGCTTCCTTCATCTTGTATTTCCCAGGAAATAGCTGTAAGCAGATAAGTATATCTGTCAGTAGTTGATGACATAATACATCACAGTGTAAAACAGTACATATGTCTGAATATCTCTGCTAACACCAGCCATGTAACACAAGCAGCACAGACACAATAGTTACAGTATCCCACTATCTGTCACCCATTGTGACTCCATATTATCATCCTATCTACAGATATCCTGCAGAAAGGTTGCTAGCCGTAGGTGTAGAACACCAAATCCTGGACTGGAGTACAATCTACCTGGAATGAATTTACACTCAATACAGAAGCTCATACTGGGCATGCTCCTACACTTAGAGAAAGGAAGCCCATGTCTGACAACACAGCAGACTATATATATCTGTCAGTCGCAGATGTCTGTGCACAGACACACACACCACATTGTACACCATTCATGCTTTGCACACACATTGGATATGAATACTCACACATATCCAAGGCCAACACACTATAATATGTCAAACACACACACAAACAGATGTGGGGAAGAGAGAGACGGACAGCGACAGAGAGATTTCTATCATGAGGCCCACCACACATCCAATTGGCCAATATCACATGGTGTGCTGATGTCAATCACTGTAGACATTGCTTTTGGTAGCCCTCAGCCCTATAGTGGCTGTGGTGCTTGTGATAACTGTGTAACATGATAGTACAAATCAGTATTCATCTAACACATGTATACCCAGTCCTGTCAAATGTAAAGTTGTGTGTGACTGTGTGTGTGTGTGTGTGTGTGTGTGTGTGTGTGTGTGTGTGTGTGTGTGTGTTTCCAGAGGAATTGTTTATAGCCCATAAACACACACTGCACTTCCCATTGCCCATGTTAGCACTCCTGCTGATGTCAGTCCCCTTGAAATAACCCTCTGGCCAAGTCTCAGACATATAAGCTGCATGGCACTTGCAATACTTGTGTAATATTATAGTGTTTAAAATTAGTTAGGTAGGAGTGCAGGGAGGTAACAGTGTGGGAAGAAATAACTAGGGAATTGTTATGGCTAGGCTTGTATAGACCCTAGGGCCGATAGCCTAGTATGAACCTATGAACCTATAAGGAGTTCTAATCCCAACTGTGAAACAGTGTGTGTGTGTGTGTGTGTGTGTGTGTGTGTGTGTGTGTGTGTGTGTGTGTGTGTGTGTGTGTATTTCCGATAACTGCATAAATTATAGTGTAGCATACTAGTTAGGTAGGAGTTCTAATCCCTGAGATGGCAACTTTGAAACTCTGTGTTTGTGTGTGTGTGTGTGTGTGTGTGTGTGTGTGTGTGTGTGTGTGTGTGTGTGTGTGTGGAGATGAATGATTTTGAGGCCATTCACAGTCACTACACCTCCCATTGACCTACTTTAGCAAGCCTGCTGATGTCAGTCTCCTTGAAATAACCCTTTGGAAAAGTGCCAGCCCCATAAGCTCTATGTCGCTTGTGATAACTGCATAATAGTATACTGTAGCACTCTAGTTAGGTGGGAGTTCTAATCCCTGAGATGGCAGCTGTGAAACTGTGTGTGTGTGCAAGTGTGTGTGTGTGTGTGTGTGTGTGTGTGTGTGTGTGTGTGTGTGTGTGTGTGTGTGTGTGTGTGTGTGTGTGTGTGTGACTATGTGTGTGTGTGTGTGTGTGTGTGTGTGTGTGTGTGTGTGTGTGTGTGTGTGTGTGTGTGTGTTTGGAGATGAATTACTTTGAGGCCATTCACAGTCACTACACCTCCCATTGACATACTTTAGCAAGCCTGCTGATGTCAGTCACCTGGAAATAACCCTTTGGAAATGTGCCAGCCTTACAAGCTCAGTGGCGCTTGTGATAACTGTGTAATACTGTATTGTAGCATACAAGTTAGGCAGGAGTTGTAATCCCCAAAATGGCAACTGTGAAACTCTGTGTGTGGGTGAAGATGAATGATTTTGAGACCATTCGCAGTCACTACACCTCCCATTGACCTACTTTTGCAAGTATGTTGATGTCAGTCACCTTGAAATAACCCTTTGGACAAATACCAGCCCCATAAGCTCTGCTGCACTTGCAATAACTGTGTAATGCTATAGTGTAGCATACTAGTTAGGCAGAAGTTTTAATCCCAAACACAGTAACTGTGAAACTCTGTGTGTGTGTAGAGATGAATGATTTTGAGGTCATTCGCAGTCACTACACCTTCCATTGCCCTACTTTAGCAAGCCTGTTGATGTCAGTCACCTTGAAATAACTCTTTGGACAAATATAAGCCCCATAAGCTCCATGGTGCTTGCGATAACTGTGTAATACTTTAGTGCAGAATACTAGTTAGATAGGAGTTGTAATCCCAAACATGGCAACTGTGAAACTATATATGTGTGTGTGTGTGTGTGTGTGTGTGTGTGTGTGTGTGTGTGTGTGTGTGTGTGTGTGTGTGTGTGTGTGTGTGTGTGTGTGTGTGTGTGTGTGCATGCATTTGTGTGTGTGTGTGTGTGTGTGTGTGTGTGTGTGTGTGTGGAGATGAAGGATTTTGAGGCCATTCACAGTCACTACACCTCCCATTGCTCTACTTTAGCAACCCCGCTGATGTCAGTCATCTTGAAATAACCCTTTGGACAAGTGCTAGTGGCATAAGCTCCATTGTGCTTGCATTAACTGCATAATATTATAGTATAGCATATTAGTTAGGTAGGATTTCTAATCCCAGACATGGCAACTGTGAAATAGTGTGTGTTTATGTGAGAGGGTGTGTGTGTGTCTTTGGTGATACTTGATTTTTATGGACATTCACACTTACTACTCTCACCTTACACCTCCTTTAGCACTGCTGCTGATGTTAGTCACCTTCAAAGATTCCTGTGGAGAGGTCTCCAACATGTAAGCTCCATGGCATGTGCCATAAATGCAGAACAATGTAGTAGCAATAACTGCATAGATATGGGTTGGAATCTCATCTGTGGCAAATGTTTGTGTGTGTACATATGCTTGTCTGTACCTCAAAGATTGTGGCCCCATTTACACCCAGTACAGATCTCAGAGCCTGACTTTAGCAGTCCTGCAGATATCATCCACCTTAGAAGTACCTGTTGCCAATGCTAAACCATGTCAGGTCAGTGATGCATGTGGTAAATGCGTAACATAAATAGAGGTTTGAACCTCACACCTGGAAAATGTAAATATGTGTGTAGGGTAAAATTATTTTTGGGATCTCTCACCCACTGCATCACCCAATGCCTTTATTTACAGGGGCTGGTGATGTTTCTCACCTTAGAAGTACCTTGGGACAAAATCCAGCCTATAAGCTCCATGGCACATGCAATAAATGCAGTACACTGTAGTAGCAATACATAGCAACGTAGAGGTTTGAATCTCAATATTGACAAGTGTGTGTGCATCTGTCATCGATATCCTGTGTGGAGGTTGCTGTGATTGTGTAATAACAGGATCCATTGTGGGGTGGATTTTGCTAAATTATTATGTTGAGGACCTAGTATATGTCACAATGTCCACCTTACAAGGACAACAGATGTCAAACACCAGAGAGGTTGGTGTAGACAATCCATAACCCTACATGTGGCATTATGGATTGGTGAACAATATAGGCAACCCCTCTATTACTCAGAGAACACTCTCCAGCCATGTCACATACACAAACGCACTTGGCTAGGCAACAACAACTATATTGGTAGTTCCCTGCATATTGCCTCACAGATAGTAACCACGGTGTGATTGCAGTGGACTACATGCCTGTTGACCAAAACAGTGCCACTGACATCAGAAAGTACTTTGATGTGTTACATCTCCTGACTGGGTGTGTGTTATCCAGACTGTTCCATTCCTGCAGTAGACAAATAAATGCTTACAGTTGCCCTTTTGCTGTGTTCCCCACTGAATGTCTGCAACAACTATAGAGTCTGCAAATGTAAACCACAAAGGGAATACCATGCCTTATATATATGCCCTGTATGGACAGATTCCACTAACTGCACTGAATACCTGTATCATGCTGTCAATGTAGGTGCAAGCACAACCTCAGTTATATAGCCAGTGCTCACCAAATAAGGTAAGAAATGCTACATCAGAAGATAACAATCTGTCCACACAACATGCCCCAGAGACCTCAAGTATACTTCCACATGTCAGACAACATGCATGTGGGACATTTGCACAACTCAGACACTGTCCATGTTATGGAATATATATCACATACATGAGAAGCAGTGCACATCACTGGCCACCCACAATAGTAACCCAGATGGGTGGATGGTGAATACAATACCCACCCCTAGGGACCACTCCAGGGATTACATCCTTGAGCCATACTGGTGACTGTTGTCATGTGGCTTGATGTCAATGTATTCCCTTTGCCTAGCCCTGTACAGTCTGCAGGCCCATTCACCTACTACACACCTGTGAAGCAATGAACCTATGCATCTCAGTACTTGCAAGTGTGTGTGTGTGTGTGTGTGTGTGTGTGTGTGTGTGTGTGTGTGTGTGTGTGAGATGAATGATTTTGAAGCTATTCACACTTGCTACACCTCCCATTGCCCTACTTTCACATGCCTGCTGTTGTCATTCACCTTCAAATAACCCTTTGGCCATGCTTTAGCCCTATAAGCTCTGTGGCACTTGCAATAACTGCGTAATATTGTAGTGTAAAAAGCTAGTTAAGAAGGAGTTCTAATCCTGATCCTGCCAACAGTGAAATGTGTGTGTTTCTCTGAGAGAGAATGTGTGTGTGCCTTCGTTGACACCTAATTTTGTGGACGTTCACACTTACTGTTACTACACTTCCCTTACCCCTCCTTTAGCACTGTTGCTGATGTCACTCACCTTCAAAGATATCTTTGGACAGCTCTCCAACATGTAAGTTCTGTGGTGTGTGCAATAATTGTATAACACTGTAATAGCAATGTATAGTCAGGTAGAGTAGAGTCAAACTGCAAACAAACTACTGAAAAACAACAAAAAATAGTAGGCAACAGTAACTCTTAAACTTTTATGGTTAGCGCTTTTGTCAAGTATTCTTACACTCAACTTCATCAGACACTAGTTAAAAGAATGGTAGCCATATTTAAAACCAGATTCATAGTCACATGTTCAGTCACCTCACATCACACCACGTCACCTGATACAATTCTCATTTCTATAACACATGTACCTAAAAATTGTATAAACAATTGTGTAAAAAATGTATATGCACTTTCCTATTGACGTAATACTCAAATTCATATGTACATATACAAAGAATACATAAATATAGATGAAAAAGCCAGCTAAAACATCAAAAATACAATATTTGTTATTGTGTACATAAAAATTATTACATGTCACTAATCAACCCAAATAAATTTCAGTTGAATGTCATAAATGTATGTACTTGTGTATAAGGGGGGGGGGTTGTGTGTATATAATAAACACAAAGAGTGCCCCAAAAAGCTAATTAAGAAGTTGTCTACAACAAAAGGAGGAAGCTACTACAAGATATAGCAAAATCCTTAAAAGGTAAGACACCCTTGATCACTATAAGTAAAAAACTAAGAGCTCTCATAAAATCATCCAAAGCAAATTTTGAGAGAAAAATAGCTAAAGACTCAAAAGACAATCATAAGGCCTTCTTTAGCTATGTTAGAAACCTGGGAGGAAACTCCCAGATATGCTCAGAACTAGTTCAAAATGATGTGAAGATTACTGATCCTACAGACATTGCCAACATACTGGCTGACAGGTTCAGTGCAAACTTTCCCTCCCCAAAGGAGAGATATCTATACCAAGCGATTGCAGCCCCAAACATCTCCAACGAAGTGAGAACTGCTCTCCAAATCAAACCACAGCATCCATGGGACCTGATGGTGTCCTCGGCTGTGTGCTCCACGAACTCAACGAGGAATTAAACCCACAGCTAGGACAGCTGTTTAATCATAGTCTTACCTCTGGATACGTACCCAGGGAGTGGCGCACTGCAACTGTGGTCCCACTTCACAAAGGTGGTGCCTCCACCGACCCTGGAAATTACCGGCCCATTAGCTTGACAAGCCTTATCTGCAAAGCCATGGAGAGGATCATAATGGACCTCATAAATAAAGACATAGGGAATTTGCAGACTTTGGATCCATCCCAGTTTGGCTTTGTCAAAGGCAGATCATGCCTTCTAAACTTGGTTGACTTTTTGAAACAGTCACCAAAGCCATTGATGAGGAAAGGCAGTCCATACAGCCTACCTCGATCTGGCGAAGGCCTTCGATACAATACCCACTCGGGTATCATTGAAAAACTCATCAGCTTAAATGTTAACCCATACATCACAAGATGGGTTGCAAACTGGCTGAGTGACAGAACCCACAGGGTCAGAGTTGCTGGTGCCATGTCAGACTCAAAGCCTGTCACAAGTGGTGTACCACAGGGCTCAGTCCTGGGCCCACTCTTGTTTGGCATCTACTTTTCCGAAGTACAAGCAAACACAGGAGGGTTATGGCTGACAAAGTTTGCAGATGACTGCAAACTGGGCGCCATAGAAGAAAACACATCTGACACAGATATCCTTCAGCAGGAAAAACCATGAAACCATGAAAAACTGAAAAACCACGAAAAACTGGAACAACAGCAACACTTTATTCCGGTACCTCGGCGGAATGCCTTCAAAGGAATAAGTTACAATCACAGGTTCCATCTATTTATACTATGCATAAAGTAATTAATCAATTAGCATAATTAATTAAAGGAAATTACCACAATTTACATAGAAAAAATAAAGAGACCTTTCCAATGAAATATGCATAACAATTGCATCTAAATACAAATGAATATGTATATGAAAATTTTAAATATTTGTAAAATAGACAAAATATTGCAACTAACACTTTAGAACAGTAAAGAACAGATATCCTTCAGAAGGGTCTCACAGAAACGGATAACTGGTGCCAGAGCCATGGCCTAAAGTTAAATGCCAAAAAATGCATAGTCATACCCTTTGGGAAAAACAAGGTTACCCCTAGCTACCAAATAGGTGGCAATCCACTGAGCACAGAAGAAGTTATCAGGGACCTGGGGACCCAGGTTGATAGTAGTCTGTCATTCGACACCCATGTAGCTAAAGTAGTTAGGAAGACCTTCTACATTGCCCACCTTATCATGAAGGGATTCTCATCTAGATCAAGGGAGGTCATAGTCTCCCTATACTCATCACTCATCAGACCAATGATTGAGTACAATGCCCCATTCGGAATGTATCTGACCCGACACTTGCAGCAGCTGGAGGCCACAAAAGTTCCTCACCAAAAGGATAAAGGGTCTCAAACATCTGTCCTATGCTGCCCGACTGAAAGAACTCCAGCTCTATTCAGTCGCCACTTGCTCAGAGGTGACCTTTGCCTAACATACAAGGCCATGTCAAACCCAGATTTGATGAATATGCTTCACCTCAAAAATCTAGATCCGTCAGAGCCACAAGGGAGACTTAAACCTTGACACTATTAATAGGACGTGCTGGAGGGATAGATTCATCACCCAAAGACTCCCTATGCTGTGGAATAAAATCCCGGTATATGTGAGGCAGAGCACCTCGCTGGCCTTGTTCAAGAGAAATCTTGACCAATGGATGGGAGATCGCAGATATACCCCAGGGATTACCTCAGTGTCACTGCTCAACAGAGGCACAGCAAAATAATGGGTATAGTTCCCCATACTAAAGGGGTGGCGTAAGCCACAAAACTATGGGCTAGGCTTGTAAATGCCCTCGGGCAGATAGCCTAGTATGAACCTATGAACCTATGAAATTATATGTCTATTCACCTGAGTATTAGCCTTGTGTTGTTTTAAACTCCTCAATTTCAAGACACATGCCAAAGAGCATACGTCATTCAACCCTGGTGTCACATAGGCCCTAGTTCTAAGCTGCCAAATCAGCTCTTTCACCTCATGTTTTAAGCTTAATAGACCACCCCTGATGTCAAATTCAAATTGGTCGATCACCCTGAATGTGAAGGAATGACCAGGATTTTCTACCACATGTTTTGCGAAAGCGTTGTCTGTTTTGGCTTTCCTTTCCCTTAGTTTATGCTCAGTCTTGCCGATGTAAAAACCCGTACAAGACTGTCAGGAAGCAAAGTAAATAACCATAGTGGAATTGCAATTAAATCTGCCTTTATAAGCAAATTTGTCATCCAGGATGTTAAATCGGTGACCTGTTTGCATAAACCTGCAATAAGAGCAGGCATCGCATTTGTACATACCTGGAATACGTATCATCTTTAGGGGTGGCAATTCCAAGAGGTTTTTCAAATTAATCCCCCTCCTGTAAACTACATTTGGTGCAGGTCCAAATTTAATAAATTCTTTGTCTATTTGGAAAATATTCCAATTCTTTTGCAAAATCTGTCTAATGTTTTCACCATCTGAACTAAATCTAGAAATGAAAGCGTACCTATAATCAACCCTTAGGTTACTTTAACCTCCAAAAGGTACCCTATCATAAATACTCATCCCCTGATTGCTGTTGTCTAAAATGACTCACACACACACACACACACACACACACACACACACACACACACACACACACACACACACACACACACGCATGTATATATATATATATATATATATATATATATATATATAGATAGATATAGATATGTGTGTGTGTGTGTTTGTGTGTGTGTGTGTGTATGTATACATATATCTACATATATTTATATATATATATATATATATATACACATATATATTATCTATATATATATCTATATATACATATATCTACATATATTTATTTATATATATATATATATATATATATATATATATATATATATGTGTATATCCATATCCTTGTTATGTGTAAACATGCGTGTTGTATATACCTTCCTAGATGTATCCCACCATATTTATCTGATATGTGTATATTTGGATACAAAAACATGACTGATTCAATACTATTTTCACTTACAAGTACTAAACAATTGCAGTAGTCAAATCAGTTGTTCACTAATATTCAGTATGTGTTCTGAATGATATATTTGAAAAAACAACAGACATATTTACAGCTCTGATGGCTTAGTGGTTAACTGCTGTGACTAAAGTGTACAGGGTCCTGGGTTAAAAACCTGCAAAGGTTGCTTATTTTGTTGCTAGGCAGAACAGAGTGGTTAAGGTAGTTTTGAGCAGCTTTAAGTGGGTTTGCATGGGTTTGCATGATGGTAAGCACTGCTAACGTACAGTTAAACGAATAAGTGCTTACACCGTGTAGGCTTTGCTTACCGGTGTGCAAATCTGCTTAGCTTTTACATTTAAGCAATGCTTATACCTGCTAAGCATAGCTCAGCCCTTGTAACCAGTGATCACATTCCAGTCTGATAAAATAGTGTAATGATATATTTAATAAGTGTATTTAATTACATGTACATAACATGCTTCTATGTGCTGTCATTACAGTAGCAAGGGGTGTGAGTATACTGTATGGGACACCTGTGTATACATGGCTAGTACAACAATCTTTTCTCTTTGTATGTGTTTCATACATGGGTAATATCCCAGGTTATATGCAGTCACACTTGCATGTATTGTATCATTATGCTACTACCTTTAACAGTGCTTTTCCAAGTAAGAGTAGATTGCAGATTGTAGTACTGGAACCATACACCACTGTATGCAAAACTGGACTCTGAGTGCTGACTGATCATGTTATTGGTGTGTGAGCTGTATGTTATTAAGCATCTGCTACTGGATATCGATCTGATATGTGGATATTAACTGTAGAATACTATGTGCTTAGGACATGTCATTGAGGGCTGTTGTCATGTAGTAATGGCATACCTATCAGTGTCAGACATCTGTCTGTCAAAACATTCATCCTAATGCTTGACCAGTTTGCTTGCTGAATTCTGTCTGTCCTCTGTACAGATGTGCGGATGTCAGGTATCCATCTTGACTGCTTACAGGCAATCTATGATTGACTGACACTGACATGTTTGCCCCGCTGTGTTATGAATGCCACAGCTAGAAAACCCCACCCTGTATGCACCACATGCCATGGATATCTCAACCAGACTATAACATGTCAATAGGACATGCTTGGGTACAGGTCTTTAACCCAGACATTGGGCGTGTTATATAATATATGTTGCATTCATGTCAAATGTGGCACCTCACTGTCCCTCTGCAAGAGAAAACCAGATGAGTGGATGTTGAATTTAACTGTCACCCTGGGGATCACTCAAGTGGCATTGGTTGATAGATGGCCTGCTGACAAATGTCAGGTGGCATGATACCAGTGTACCCACATGCCCTACTCTTCTCATCTCTCCATGGACATTAGCCTGGTACACACCTAGGAACACCTGCACCTATGGACCCCAGTACTGACAAATGTGTCTGTGCATTACTGAGAATAAAAATATCTGTGTGTGTAAACTTGTAGTTGACAATACCCAGAGGGCCTTCTCACCCACTACACACCACATTTACATACTTAGAAATGGCTGCTGCTGTAATTGATGTTAAATGTGCCTTGTTACACTCTTCACCCTGTGGGCTACCTGGACCTTGCAGTACTAGCATACAACTGTTCTACAAATGGGTAGATAGGAGTGGGTTACCCTCTGAGTCCTGGCAAGTGTGTATGTGTGTGAGTGTGTATATTTGTAGGAAACAGCATTCTGAGGCCAGATTCTCCAAACTCAATAAACTTGTCATACATATAACTGATGTTGCTGACATTAGGAGAGCTATGACAAACCCTCAACCTACTATCCCTGCAACATGTGCAATAAATGCATATGCCTGTAGTAGCACTGAGTAGATAGACAAGGGGTTGTATTGCAGTTCTGGTCAATGTGTGATTGTGGATATGTCAGAGCATTATCATGGGTTTCAGTGAGTACAATATCCAATGTGGGGTGTGGGTCCTGGGTATAATGTCTTTACATCATTGTACCCCCAGTACATATCCCAAGGTCCACTGTATGAGGACCGCTGTCACCATCAACCATACAGGCAACTGATTACACTATACAGCCCAATGATGCATGTGTTGTGTGCAAATTCTCTGTAGCAGAATGGACTCACTGACAAGGTAGTTAGCACTGCTAAACCTAGGTCTGTCAGGTGTGTCTATAACTGTTATGCATTTGTCATTGTGCATATGACAGTATGTCATACTATGTATTGTTCATTAACCCTGGAGCATTTTTCCCCGGGCCTCCGCTGAAAACAGGATCTGTGGAACCTAGTCGGACTTTCCCGGTCAACAAATGTTAAACAAAAATTAAATAAAATAAAAAAAAATAAAATTAAAAAAAAAAAAACCCAGTACATCCCCCATTACCATACTGTACAAGGCCTGGTGATGTTCTTCACTTAACAGGAAACTCGGGATACACCTTAGCCTAAAAGCTCTGTGGTGTGTGCAATTAAAGCCAAACACATTAGTAGCAATAAGTACCTAGGTAGGGGTTCTACTCTCAGTGTTGCAAGTAAGTGTGTTTGTATGTGAAGAGATCTACTTCAGTTTGCAAAAAATATATGTCCCAGGAGATCATTTGTCTGAGGACTAACTGGCTAAAGGTAACATTTCAAAGCAATCATCTTGTGGAAATACATACAAGCAAAACTAGTAGTGGATGTGTACATGCCCTCTTCACCACTGTAGAGCTGTACAGCGATACAGGAGTTGATATATATACATGGGTGTGGTTGTTGTGGTCACAGCCACCCACATTGGGGTTATTGTTGTGAGTATTGCCCCACTTAGTGTACTGTTATACTGCACAGTTTATGTTAACAGGCTAAGTAGTTGTTAATCACACTACATGTGGTTCTACGGCACCCCACACTGTCCAAAGTGGGAGGCTGTGCCACCCACACCAGCACACCTATGTTTACCAACTCCAGGATTGCACTACATTGGGGAAGAGGACATATACCCTGCCAGTGCCATTGTCAATAACATTAAACTGGTGGACTGATTGTTTCCTGATGTGATGTTTTGGCAACTTGGTCTGGGTGGAATTACATAGGCCAAAATTAGTTCACTGCAGAATAAAGTACATCCATGTCAACAGAATTCTCTGTGTAAAATCCCTTGTGAACAAGGAGCAAAAGATCCAGGCTGAGAATGTTTCCAAAATAACAGCAAAAAATCCACGAATATACGTTCAGGTACCAGTTTATTAACAGAGGACACAAGCACTTTCACAGTTGCTTCTTCAGGTGTAGCTCCTACCATAAAAGCACACACCTTATATACTCTTCCTAAATAGTCTAAATGATAAATTAACAGACTAAAACATTTTAAAAAGATAGTACACATAAAAATACCTAACTAAAATGCATTTATATCACAAAATACAGCATACTTAAAACATTTTAAAAAGATAAAAACATAAATATTACCTAATTGAAATGCATTTATAATTCAAATGGAATAGATAGTGGACAGTAAATTATGTATATATATATATATATATATATATATATATATATATATATATATATTTATATAAAAATTATATTTATTTATTTAAAATATTTATATAATAAATATATTCATTTATTTAAAAAAAAAATATATATATATATATATATATATATATATATATATATATATAAATATTAAACAAGACAAAAATATATTAATGAATGTATTTACATTTGCATTTAAAATTTTTGAACATGTTAAAAATGAATCCAAATTCATCTATTCAATGGTCTATTACGAAGCACAGGCTTAATAGGAATGCATTCGTTAAGGCCATGTCCAAAACTGGATCTGAGCCTCACAATCCATTTTGCTTCCGTATCCTCAGTTCTAGCTCTTACATCACCACCCCTGCCATTCTCATATATAAGAGATAAAACTCTAAACTTGAATACATGATCATCTTCCATGGCACTAATATGTTTAGCTAGAGCATTAGTTTTTTTTTTTTTTTAAACAAGTTTATTGTTTTTAACATACAAAATAAATATCATAACAATCTTATACAAGCAATTAAAATGTAAACAGTTATAACATTTAATAAAATAACCAAAGTATTTACAGAGACATCCACTAAAAATCAAATCAATTGATTAAACTGTAATGTCTTACTATTGAAACTAAGATTTTTTTAACAGGTTTTGTAAAGTATCCCATATAATATAGTAAGACATTTTTCTAGTAGTTCTTGATTTTATTGTCATCAATTCCATATGACACACTTCAGTCATAACATTTTTAAATTCATTAAATGAAGGAGGAGTATCTGAAATCCAATTCCTGGTTATTATTTTTCTAGCCACTGCTAGAATGGACCATAATAAGGGAAGTTTAACTTTTTTAACACTTTTAGGAACAGGAGTGTTAAATAATATAAGTGATTTAGAGACAATGAAATTATCTGTGAAAAGAGCCTGCAAAAAATCATTGATTAACTTCCAATATTCCTTCAATTTTATACAGTCATAAAACATATGTGTCCAATCAGCATTTATTTCTACATTACATCTCTTACATAAATTGTCTTTATTATTTATTTTATTCATCATTAAAGGTGTATAGAAAGATCTATGTAAATATTTCCAAGTAAAAAGTCTCCAATTAATGGAAGAAGTAGTTTTATAAGCAGATTCCAATATATATTGTTTATCTTGTTGTTTTGGTGATTCACCATTAATGGAAATGAAATAATTCCAATAGGTATCTGAACTGTAATGAGTTTCTTCTCTAATAATTTTATATATGTGTGAGAGCTTACCTTTATCAGAAACCCTATGTTGTAAATTTAATATCAAGTAATCAATCAGAGTTGGAACAGACTCTTTAACTGCTAAAGACATTAAATCAAGTTTATTAATAAGATGTTTTCTAAAAGTCTGAATTTCTAACCAACATGTTTCTCTCAAATCAAATTCTTGCTTTAAGAAGTCTAAATTTTTTAATTTATTGTCAGACAGCAACTGATACCAATACTTTAAATCATTCTCTGTGACTAAAAGAGTTCTTTCAGAGGTGGTTGATAAAAGAATACCTTGTGTATACATTATAGGGAATAGGATAAAATTCCATTCCTTATACTTAGGATGCATAAATATAAAATTACGATAACTAATAATAATGTTTAATGGGTAACTAGCTATATATTTTGGTGTAATAGATGAAGTATAAAATTCTTTTAGTAACCATAACATGGGGTTATTTACAATAATATTTTTATGTATTAAAGAAATTTTCATGAAGTGAATGCTAATTAGTTCCCAATAATCTTTCCATCTTGCAACATATGACTGATCTATTAACAAAGTAATAACCTTTATAATAGAAGAAATAGTATATAAATTAAAGTCTGGAATTGAAATGCCCCCTTGAGACCAGCTATTAGTATGTTTCTTTAATGCAATCCTAGGTCTATTAGGTGCCCATAAGAAATTTAACATTAGTGAATTAAATTTCTTAATAATCATTTTTGTAGGTGGGAGTATTATTGATTGTATTAAGTATAATATCTTAGGGAATATTATCATTTTAATAATTGTGAGTCTCTCTTCCATGGTAAAAAACATATTGTTCCAGCTATTGAAAAGATTTTGTATATTATGTATAATAGATTTAATATCTTTAGTTAATATTATACCTAAGTAAGTTATCTGAGCTGAGTTGGGTATATATTTGTTAAAATCATTAATGAGAACATTTTTTCATGTGTATATTGGTAACATTTTAGTTTTTTTCTTCATTAAATATCAAACCAGAGATATTTTTAAAATCCATCATTTTATCAAATAAGGACTGCATAGAAGAGTTAGTTCCTGCTGATGTAATTAGAACATCATCTGCAAAAAGTTGAATTTTAGATATTGTATTTTCATCTATATCAAATCCTTCTATATCAGTACTATTTCTAATCAAATTAGCCCAAGCCTCCATTATTAAAGTAAATAATAGTGGAGAGAGTGGACACCCTTGTTTTGTACCTTTTAATATGGGTATTTTTTGTGAGACATATGTTCCTATCTTAATGTAAGCCAATGCTCCTTTATATAGATGCTCAATTAGATTTACAAATGCATCAGAGAAATTTGTGCACTTCAGTAAGATAAACAAGTAGTCCCAACTTACTGAATCAAATGCTGAACTTATATCAAGACTAATAAGTGTTAAATCTTTCTTTTTCCTGTTTGCATAATCAATTAACGTTAAAGTTCTCCTTATATTATCAAAAGTATTTCTATTTATAATAAAGCCTGTCTGATCTATATCTATTATGCCTGGAATGATTGTCTTTAATCTATCAGCAAAAATACTCATAAACATTTTATAGTCAACATTAAGTAATGAAATAGGTCTATACAAAGTGCATCTAGTTGGGTCTTTATTGGGTTTTAAAATTGGTGAAATAAATGTGTATTGCCAGGATGGGGGAGTTGTTAACTCATTTTGAGCTAAAATGAAAACCCTATGTATTAATGAGTAAGTACTTTTAGGAAGAATTTTATAAATCTCTGGTACAATACCATCATTACCTGGTGCTTTGTTTGATTTAAGTTTGTTTATTTGTGTAATAACCTCTGTATATGAAATATTTTTATCTATTAGTTTAGTCTGTTGTTTGTTAAGTTTTTTGTTCATGTTTGTAGTTATAAATTTCTTTATTTTATCTTTAGGATCCATGTTAATGTTATTGTGATTAATTTTATGAAAGTGATTTCTAAATTCATCTAATATTTCTGGTAAACTAGAAACATTCTTCTTTTCCCTGGAGAGAAAATTTCTTTAATATGATTTTGTTTATTCAACCTTTTTGTTTTATTTTTAAGTCTATGTAAGTATTTGGGACTTATTGAGTAAGACAAAAACTTATATTTCTCTAATGTTATTTTGACTTTATGGGTTAAAATTTCTTTGTATTTCTCATTTAATTTATTTATTTCCTCAATGACTTTTTTTGTCCATAATATTTTCTTTATTATTATGTTTGTATGAGTCTAATTTGCTTTGAATATCTAGTAATTCCTTGTCCCAAGATTTCCTTTTATTATTATACCATCTGATACTTTGTCCATATAAATATGATTTTAAAGCATCCCAAATGTAAACAATGGAGACATCAGGTGTAGTGTTTAAGTCTAAGAAATGTTGCACTTCTGTAAGTATATAATCTTTATAGTCTTTTAGTTGAGTTAAGTATGCTGGTATTCTTTTGATCTGGACATTATAAGTACTCTTTACCATAAATTCAAAGACAATTGAATTATGATCTGATATAGGACACAAAATGATTTTGGAATTAATTAAGTCTGTTACCATTTGGTTAGAAATAAAGACTCTATCTATTCTTGAATAAGTTTTATATCTGTTAGAAAAAAAGTGTATGGTAATGATTTAGAATCTATCTGATTATTAATATCATTCAAATGATATAAATTAATAAAATCCTTTAAATGTTTTGCATTAGATGTAATTTTCCTTTTTCCTATAGTAGTAGTATCTTTTTCATGTAGGATACAATTAAAGTCACCTGCTAAAATAATATCTCCTATAGAAAATGATATGATCTTATCAAGATGGTGTTTCACTGTATTAATGCCAATTACTGGTATCCAATATACATTGATTAATGTATATACCTTCCCATTAATCTGTATTGTAACCATACAAAACATTCCTTTATCATCTTTATAAGACTTAATAGTTTTAGGTATGGGCATATTTTTATTCCATAAGATAGCCACTCCTCTTTTTTTCTGTGTGTGTTCTGAGCTAACCAAGACTGTATATTTATTAGTGGCTAATTTATCTATATCCTTTTTTAGGAGATGTGTTTCTTGAAGGAATATTAAGTTGTCTCTATGCAAATTAATATATCTCATTAAACTTGCCCTTTTACATGGGTTATTCAATCCATTAATGTTTAAAGAAATCCCTTTTAGAGATACCATTTAGCTTTTATAAACATATAAGACATATAATCAGAATAACAATTAACAAAATAAGTGATATTATGTCTCCTCCTTTAGGTGTTCCATTAATTATAGCTGTATTTAATGAAAATCTTATGGAATTTTGTGTAAGTTTCACTTTTATTTGTAGTGACAATGAGTTTATAAAATGTGATGTGGATGTCAGAACTATATACATACAACAATAATCAGATGAAAATAATGTTTGGATTAAACATTGCACCCAGCCTGGAGTTGAAAACTCCAACTTCGAGTAGCACATACCACTCGAGTTATCCCCCTATCCTAAGCAGCAGTGCCTCAGCTGCCACCAAATTAATTCAATACTAACTATTATTAACTAAAGTTAACCTCATTTAATTTGATTATCTATTGTAACAGAGCTAAACAATTTATAAAACAGCTTCATATAAACATATAAGAACATTTAGAAACAACTCATATTACTATGTACATCTATTCTGTATAATACACTCATAATCAAAATAGCATTCTAACAATCATGATAATGGGAGCAAAGAAGAGAGAGAGAGAGAGAGAGAGAGGAAAAAAAAAAGGGAATATCCACATGTTAGTTTATTAAAAGTTTGTAAGAATAAGTTCTTATTATATGTTTATGTTCATTTGAATTCAATAACATATATTATCTTAGGCTGTTATGGTTCAGACATTGCTTATATTAGGGTATTCCCACTTTCTGCCATAGTAATGCAGTTAACAGTTTTTAAAACTTTAAATTACTTGCACCAAAAGCTTTCTTCTCATATTTATTATTGCCAATTAAATAAAATATTTATTCTCATGCATAAGTTAAAAGATCATACTGCACAACAATGTTAATTCCTGGTTATACATAAATCATTGTGATGAAAGCCATCTGTATTTTATATATCTGAACTGCAGCTTTAAAATATGTCACATGAAAATTTCTTCTTAAATATAATCATAATGATACATGTGCTTGTCAGTTAGTCAAGGCAAATGATTTATAACATTATATATGTTTAAATCATAAGTATTTATAGACATTAAAGTGCTGCAGTCATATAAGCTTTCAAAAGCAAGTGTATATGTATTTTACCTTCTATGCCTTCTAAAATATCTCACTTGTTTACTATGGCATACTAAGTCATTTAAAATCATTATAACTTTTATATTTTATAACTTACATCTTAAATAAGTAAGTTGTTATAAAGAATAACTCACATTTAGGTGTCATAAAGTTCATTTTTCATCACAAAGTCGCATTTACAGCAGTTCTACTTCCTGAAACAGTATACTTCTTGAATCTGCGATGTGTCAGTGTGAAATCAGGGGTCAAAGTTCAAAATGGCTGCTTTCAGCTTCTCTGCGTGTATTCTGAGTGTTGAAGCTTTTAAAACGACTCAAGGACACTATTCACAAGGAAACCCACATCCCAGATTGTCCCCCATAACATTCTGGCGGGAATTTTAGTAAAAGCAAGTGACTGACATTCATTTTGTAATACAAATGAATCTAAACAGTGCAAAACCTTCTCAAAGTATTTTACAAGTCATTACAGTCTCTATGACAGTGAAACCAAGCCTACAGTTATTTAACATAAATACAACTTATTTTTATATGCCCCATTTCATTTTCTCATACAGATCTTATTACATACATATATCAGTATTATCAGAAGCATATAACTGTATATATAAGAGAAACAGAGAGAGAGAAAGAAAAAAAAAAAAAAAGAAAGAGAGAGAAAAGAAAGAAAAAAAGGGGCCTACAAAGAGTATCTACAAAGATATATTACTTACTGTTTGTTTTAATAAATTTGAACATGAAACATATTACTTACAACTACTTTAGTTCTAATTAATTGCAATTATATCATGACATATTATTAGAAATCATGTATAAGCAGTTAAGTCATGGTATAATATTTAGCAACAGTATTTAAACAGCATAAATAATTTTAAAGAACTAATAAGTTATTTTTCCCCTTATTCCATATTTTTCATCAAACTTCTCTCCCTGCCCTCCCCCACCCCTCACTAAATGCATAATTTAGAGAGAATGCCATTATTTAAAACAAGAATAGAAAGGAAATGTATCAAATTACTAACCTTAGGTCTCTTTATCACAAAGAGAAACAAGTTGATTCATAGCAGGTTATTTGTTCCTCAGAAAGTTTGATTATTTATAAAACAAAAACAGTTCTTTGCACACAAAAAAAGTAACTTTGAATAAATATTTAAGAAATTTGTAGCTTTCCTGAAAATGTAGTAACTGTAATTAAAGAGTTCAAAGAAATATAGAACATGTCATTTGTTTTTTAGTTTTTTTTGCTTCTCCGAAGTCTTCCAAGAAGTTCCTGTTGCCATCCTCTTTAGCGAAGGACTTGCCCATTCCATATCTTCTATTTTATCTAATATTTTATTTTTTTTAATATACAGCAAAGCAGAGTCCAAGTCTTCAAAAATTCTAGGGCCATCAGGTAAAAAGATTTTTAGTTTGGCAGGAAATAAAAGATGAGCTTTGAACTGTGCTTTCTTAAGCTCTCTTATTAATGGCAAAAAAACTTTTCTTTTAGTTATTACCAAGGAAGAATAGTCATTGTCAAAATGCACAGTTGCCTCATTAATTTTATAGGTGCTTTAGCCCATGCAGATTTTAATACCATCTCCTTGTCATAAGATGATAAAAATCTTACAATAACTGATCTAGGATACTTTTTATTAGTATTAGAATTAGATAAAGACCTATGGGCTCTTTCAATACCAAAAGAAAATGCTTCTGACAGATCTAAAGTTTTGGGAAGCCAAGTATTTAAAAAGGAAGTAATGTTGTTACCTTCTATATTTTCTGGCAGTCCAAAAATCCTAATATTATTACATCTGGATCTGTTTTCCAGGTCATCAAGTTTGGATTGAAGGTGTGTGTTCTGTTTCAGTAAAAATTCAATGTTAAGTTCTTCTTCCTGAATTCTGTTGTCCATATCATTAAGAGTCTCTTCTATACCTGTAATCTGAGCTTTCTGATGTTGTAAGTCTTGATGTAACAAATCCATTTGTTTTGTGGTTTTTTTTCTATAAAGTTATCAATTTTAACATCCAGTCTGTCCATTTTAGTTGTTAGTTGCTGAATAGTTGTTAGTAAAGACTGAAGCTCTTTCTTGATGCTGGAATCCTGACTGTTAGCCTTACTGGAACTCATTCTGAACAGAGGTGATAAAAGAGAAATTTCCAAGATGATTTCTGACAGGAAAATTATTTAAATTTTCTTTCTTTTTTAGATATTATTCAAGATACTGATATTCCAAACGTATTTAGAAAGAAAATTATTACATTAGTTGAATTTTAAAGTAATTATTTCCTGTCAGTGTAGTTATGTTGGTGGAGCTGAAGAAATCTGTTGCTATCCTGTGTTCATCCTTGGCCACACCCCCAGAGCATTAGTTTTTGACTTCTTCCTAACATGGTACAGATGCTCCCTAATTCTTTCTCTCAGGGTTCTATCAGTTTTGCCTATATAAAAACAATGGCATAACTGACATTCTGCTAAATAAACCACATGTGAACTATCACATGTAGCACCTACCCTAAAATCAGTGTTTCTTCTAGTATCAGGGTGATGGAACAATAAACTCATATCTACAGAGGAACACTGTGGACAATGACCACAAGGTCGTGTACCTTTGAACTTCATAGGTGATTTTTCATTTTTCACACCACATAACCTCCTATACAAATTCTTCTTATTTTTAAAAGTATACTGCAGTGTGGTACTAATAAGAGAGGATATTGTGGGTTCAGTGGTCAAAATTGGCCAATACTTATTAATAAAATCAGTGTATTGCTTGACATTCCTAGCATAAGTAATACAAACATTAAGTTTTGGTTCATCGTTTGTAATATGTCTGGGATTATTACTTGAAAAGTATGGTTTTCTTTGCTAGATCTCATTTGTCTCCCCATCTTCTCATTCTTACTAATGCAATTAATGTAGTAACCACGTTGTTTCAACTCATTACTGGTATTAAGCATCATATGATCATACTCAACTGGATCAACACTTAGCCTAGATGCCCTAAAAAATTGATTGCGAGCTACGTTGTCAAAAACAAAATCCGGATGCATGCTTTGTCGATCAAGCAAATTATTCACCCTACATTCCTTCCTGTACATCCTAGTGCTTACTTTTCCTGTTACATCTATATCTATATATACATCTAGAAAACTGATTCCTGTATAAGAATAATTGAAAGTGAATTTCAGAAAATCTGTGCTATTGTTTAAATAATCTACAAAAAGTTTCAACCCATCACGGGTACCTTTCAACAAGAAAAAACAATCATCAACAAATCCTCTGAAAAATGGTATATATGGTGCATATATACTATTAAATATATTATCTATCTCCCAGGTTGCCATGACCGCATTAGCATAACTATCTGAGCAAGAGCTGCCCATGGCAACCCCATTTCTTTGTCAATTAATCTTGTCATTAAAAATAAATATATTGTTATAAAGCACTAATGCTATCAGTTTCTGTATAACTACAATCTCACTAGCATTAAGCATACCTACTTTCAATAATAACTTCTTCATGAAATCTATACCAGTGTCATTAGGTATAACAGTAAAAAGAGAAACAACATCTAAAGTAACCAAAATAACCTCACCTTCTACATACCCATCATTGGTAAATTCATATAAATCATGTAAAATTGCTCAGTATCTTTTAGAACATGACACATAGAATCTAAAACAGGTCTCAGTTTCTTCTCTACATAAATAGAAATTGCTTCAGTGGACCATCCCCTGCCTGACACTATAGGCCTCATGGGTGGTCTAACATTATCCTTGTGTGACTTAAGGAGGCCTTGTATAATAGGTATTACAGGTTTGCAAACTAAGAAGTACTGAAACAATTAATCAGTGATAAGGCACTCAAACTGCATTCTCTTAATTTCAGTAATTATATGCTGAATCATTTGATCTGCAATCAGCTTAGTAATAGGTTGATAAAAACTAACATTATTAAGCATATCATACATTAATGAGTCATAATCTGTTTTATCTAAAACAACAATTTGTTTACCTTTATCAGCCGGTCTAATTACCAGGATGGAATCATTCTCTAATTCATTTAAGGTATGCATTTAATTTTTGTTAAAATTATATTTCTTATTATAGTTAATATTATTATCAAAAACATCATAAAAATCATTAATACATAGTTGCTCAAAGGCACTAACTATAGAGTTCATTTTGGGTATGAAAGTGATTGGTCTCCTAAAAACAAAATCATACTTATCATGTGTGTTTAAAAACATTACAAAATCTTACAATAACTGATCTAGGATACTTTTTATTAGTATTAGAATTAGATAAAGACCTGTTAGTCACATGTGGTTTATTTAGCAGAATGTCAGTTATGCCATTGTTTTTATATAGGCAAAACTGATAGAACCCTTAGAGAAAGAATTAGGGAGCATCTGTACCATGTTAGGAAGAAGTCAAAAACTAATGCTCTAGCTAAACATATTAGTGCCATGGGAGATGATCATGTATTCAAGTTTAGAGTTTTATCTCTTATATATGAGAATGGCAGGGGTGGTGATGTAAGAGCTAGAACTGAGGATACAGAAGCAAAATGGATTGTGAGGCTCAGATCCAGTTTTGGACATGGTCTTAACGAATGCATTCCTATTAAGCCTGTGCTTCATAATAGACCATTGAATAGATGAATTTTGATTCATTTTTAACATGTTCAAAAATTTTAAATGCAAATGTAAATACATTCATTAATATATTTTTGTCTTGTTTAATATATATATATTATATATATATATATATATATATATATATATATATATATATATATTTTTTTTTTAAATAAATGAATATATTTTTTATATAAATATTTTAAATAAATAAATATAATTTTTATATACATATATATATATATATATACATAATTTACTGTCCACTATCTATTCCATTTGAATTATAAATGCATTTCAATTTGGTAATATTTATGTTTTTATCTTTTTAAAATGTTTTAAGTATGTTGTATCTTGTGATATAAATGCATTTTAGTAGGTATTTTTATGTGTACTATCTTTTTAAAATGTTTTAGTCTGTTAATTGATCATTTAGACTATTTAGGAAGAGTATATAAGGTGTGTTCTTTTATGGTAGGAGCTACACGTGAAGAAGCAACTGTGAAAGCGCTTGTGTCCTCTGTTAATAAACTGGTACCTGAACGTATATTCATGGATTTTTTGCTGTTATTTTGGAAACATTCTCAGCCTGGATCTTTTTCTCCTTGCTCACAAGGGATTTTATATTTGTTTCTGCAATATTGCTGCTTTTTGGGCTCTGTTTTTGCTGATAGTAGTCTCTGTGTATTGAATCAACACTAAAGCGTGTGTGTGTGTGTGTGTGTGCGTGTGTGCGTGTGTGTGTGTGTGTGTGTGTGTGTGTGTGTGTGTGTGTGTGTGTGTGTGTGTGTGCGTTATTCATGGAAATTTGGCGTGTGCCATACAGTACACTTACAATTGTCCACTGTAGAAGAGCTGCTGACATCAGCCACTATGCACCTGTATATAACCCCTCAGACCTATCAGCCATGTGGCACATGCAGTAACTGTTATACAGTCCTGTTACCTGTGTTCAGCTGAACCCGGGATATGACACAGACAATGTGTCACCACAGTGCTACACCCTTTGTAGGAAAGGACAGCAGACCAACATCCTGCTGACACATAGGCAGCTAGAACACAAGCAGAATACATTATGGAGACCACAATCAGTCAGTGTTAATAACAGCTATAATACATCATGTCTGGACATCTATAGACCCTGACTTGTAAGCATTAATCATTCCAGTGCTGAAAACATGTTCAACAGTATTACATTGCTAAACCTTAAGACATTCACCCTGTGCATCAGAAACATATCAGCATGTCCCTGCATCAATGGTATGGATGACAGGAATGTGGCACATGTATCATCATATGCACAGGGTGTTTTGGCAGGTTTGCCAGAGGCCTCGGCTGAGCCATTTGGTTGACATCATGTGTGTGGGTTAGGGGGTTCTTTATTAAATGGGCTGTGCAGATGTGGTGTGTGTAGGTATGGAGATGCCCTAGCTGTGTTGCTGAAGTGTGTGTGTATGTATGCACACATGTCTGCCATGTGGCTGCCCTATTACAGGGGTTTGTTGGACAGCTGCAGACTGTACATGTCAGGGTGTACAATTCACTGTTTCTGGCCACAGACATGGGAACTGTTCCTGCCAGGGGTTTTATGGGCACTCCCAGGCAGAAGCCCAGATACGTCACTCTCCCATGATGATGGCAATTGTCCACTGGACCCACGTCCCTGTTGGGACTGGCCAGGACCACATGCACATGTCTTGCTGCATTGTGGTGTGGAAAGCACCCACCCTGCAGTGCTGTTGCTGGTACTGCCACTACAGGTGTGGCCCCAAGTTGTTTGTTGCACATCCACGTAGACCTCCAGCTGTTGGTGTTCCTGACCTACATCCATGTGGCCGCCACTCTACTCCCACCACATACTCTACCACAGACACCACATGGTTGAGGATTCTCACCATCTCACCCAACCATCTGTCCAGGACCTCTGCAAAATAATGGTGGGCACATGCAAGATCATTGCAGTTGTCAATAACAGCAGAATGACTAGCCCTGTGGAGCCTCAGACTCTGTTTGGTGTAACATTCCATATGTGCCTGTGCCTCCATGATGGACCAAGACATGCATCTGGTGACACTTGTTGTGGCACTACTGCCAGGGGCATGATGGCCAGCAGCCCTCCTATGAGCACCCCTGTACATCTGCCTGTGTGGTACCTCACCGGTCATCCAGCTATGGCTGCTGTGTACAGACACACTTGCCATAGTCCCCACACTGTCCTGTCCCATGCCACCACCTGCCAACTGTCCCCATCTATGGCCACTGGTGATGGGGTATGTATGTGCACTGAGACTGTGTGTGGGGATGGAGTGGATAAAAGTGGAATGTCAACCGGTGGCACATCTTCAGCCCCTGACAACACTGCTTGTGCATCACCATGCCTATCATCATTGTCCGAGTCTATATGGACACTAACATCAGTTTGCCTGCAGGAAGGACCCTGACCCACCTGTAATTTAAGACCTGTATATTATAGTTTACTTCTACACACACACACACACACACACACACACACACACACACACACACACACACACACACACACACTTACAGGTGATGTGGCACAAAGATATTACACAGACCTGTCATTACCCAGCAGTTAACATGCATGACATATGGCACTCAACAGCATGCACTGCAGCCATACTTAATCCTTGTTACCAACATTATACATCTATGTGATGCATGACTTGAGTTAGTAGGTGATGCCCCTTCCCCTGGAACACACTGCACCCATGTACACAATATTACTGTGCACCTGTGCAGCACTCTGGCAAGTATTGTGCACCATACTTCACCAGTGTACACACCATTGCTGAATGTGTATTTGTGTGGCAGTTATGTTTGCTCTGTTGCTCACAGTCCCCATGTGTTTGTCTGACGCATACCTGGAATGATATGAGGACTGATGTCAATAGTTTATGCCTGACCTCTGATTTGCAGATCTCATCATTAGCAGTGCATGTATGAGCAATAAAATAAAATAAAATCCAATTACACTGACAACCTTCAAAGCTTAATGTGGATAGGAGGAGTGTACACACCCTTGTAGACATGTCAACCTCTTCCATGGTATGCAATGGGGCCACAATACTGCATATGTTAACATTACACACACCTGATATGTGACATATGACCTGTGGAATCCAATGCAGTATCAAACAAATGTATTAGTTGTGCAGATGCTGAATGCAATGCATACAATATGTGGGTTGTATAAGTGTGCACACCCTTAACACAATGGTTTGTTGTAGCACCTGTTAAGTGAACTACAGCAGTCACTATTCCAGGAAGGAGTATACTAGCATGGCCCATCTTCACTTGCCATTATTTGGTTACTCTGTCCTACAAATGTCCCCCAATTTTGCTGGGTTGCAAAGTCAGCTCATGTGTACAGCCCTTGGAGGTCACACAGTGGCTTTACTATTGCTGTGCAGTTAGGATTATGTCTTACACAATTCACGACCTTTACCATGTTCAAATACAACCATTCTTAGCAAGCTTTGGATGTATGCTTCAGTTCACTGTTGTGTTTCAAAATAACACTCCTCCCCATCCTCGACCTTATTGCAAATGCTTGACAACTGTAGGCCACACATGAGTGTTATTTTGCAGTGTTCCACATTCCAACCACCATGTCTACTCGCCTAGTTCCTGCTAATGAACAGCAAAAGTAAATTTTTACACTGGCACCAGCAAGGTAAAAATGGGGATGGTGGCCCTGAGGTGGCGCGAGGTGTTGCTTGTGCACCACATGTATCTTTATGAATACTCTCTGTAGATTTCAGCCTTGGTCTCATGACACTATTACACATTGCAACACATGCCTTTGGGAGACTTGATGTTATGCATATGGTACCTGTAGAGAGCCCTAGATGATGTTGCCTGTGGAACAACTCTTCTATCCAATTATCCTAACCCATATGCCACACTTATGCAGATTCCAGGCAATTGTTGACACAGATACTGTACAGGCAGTACTTGCTAGACATTCCTGCAAGTCCTTCGGTGTTGCTGTATGTTTCTGGGCAGCCTCCATGACCAGTTTGCAACATGTGTTCTCATTTGTTTTGGATTAATGTTGTCCCATACTTCATACACAGATGCATGACTGTCTGCACTGTTTGCCATGGTATATGCAATGGTGAGGTAAGGCTACTTTTCCCACTCCTGAGTGCTACCTTTCAGATATGGGATCCATTTCATGGTTTGTAAGATGTGTGCAAGCCACGGCTGCCTCTGTTGCAGGTGAGTGGACAAATGTCATGGACATACTTCTTGGACAGCAGACCATTACTTGGTGTGACATTGAGGCCCTGTACTTGATGGAAGGTCTGTACTCAAGAAGAGTGAATGCTATCAGTACCTCACAAGCTGCTTCCACAAGATGTTATTTGGAGTGTGTGCACACATATGCTTCCAGTGTATGTTAAGATATGCATTCCCCATATTTGTTGTCCTAACATAGGTTTCCATTATACACATTCATTGCTCATGTTAGGATCATATTACAGGATTTACAAAGTGGGGAATGTGGTATTGTGATTTGCCATTGTTTAGATCATGAACAGTTGCCATTGTAATAGTGGTGTATACATTGTTGTAGCCACTGTATAAGAGTAATGATTCAGGCGTGTCCCTACTGTAGGCCATTTGTCCTACCATTATGTTCATCTTTGTCCACACATCTTGCACTAACAGGTTGTTAGGTATACTGCATAACTCTTAAATACCCTTCAGATATGCAACCATGGTGACCAGTGTGATACAGTGCAGTTAACAGCAACAATAAGTGAACATGTACAGCATGCATTATGGGTAGGTGTGTTACAGGTGTGCATGGCAAATAGCATAGCCAAAACATGGCCGGTGTATTGGCAAACCTAAAAAAACAACTCCATACTCACCAGCTACAGGCTGCTGCCCCAGTTGTATATCAGAGGGGCCTAAATAGTTGTGCGAGAGACGTAATGTCAGTAGCCACACCTGTGGCATTGGTACAAGTTGGGAGCAGCATTTCAGCACATCAACAGTACAAACCCACAATACTAGAGATTATGCACATCTGTTCATTACTACACTGCAGCAACAGACTATCTTATCTGACATATGCATGTTGATACTTTACAGATGAAAATGGATAAGCAACAGTGGTCTACTAATGTGCCCTGGGGTCTTACATTCATGCTCCTCATCCATTGTGTGGGTGGCACCCACCTACACAATGCTGTCTTCAGCTTGCTGGCTTGGCTGGCGAGTGGGTGGTCCAAGGCTGATGAGGAGCTCCTCAGCATGTGTCAGTGGTGGCTGGATGGCATGGCCCCCACCTGTGGCTAGCTGGTCCTTCCTTGCTGCAGCAGCATGCTGACAGGCATGACAGATCAGATCCGTGCAGCAATGCTGCACCTGCTCATAATTGTGGTTGTGCAGGCTGACATCATTTACCCTGTGGACGAGCTTGTTCCACAGGTCGGTCCACTCCTGGAGATCCTGGGCCCTGCAGCTGAAAAGGATGGCATGATGGACTACGAGGAACTGGATTATAGCATCATTTTCCAGGGGTGAGTATGCGGGCAGGCATTCCCGAAACATTGTACCTGAAAGACATAAACAGAAAAAAAGGTCAGGGGACCTCATACAGTTGTCCACAGTGACACCAACAGTGGATATTACTTGCAAATAATCCAGGATATACCATAACACTGTACGCTATCATAACTTGTACATCTTGCGTTACACTCCTGGCCCTGACCTGTCCAGTTACCACAATATTGGACACTTAATGACATAATCCACTACACACCATTAATTTCTGTGCAGAGGGATGACAGTGGCCATCTTCCATGTGGATGGTGTGTGGATGGTGGCATGAGTGTGTTTGACTGTAGTGCGTGATGGGACTGTGAGCAGATGCCTGTGTTATTGTAGCAAGCAAATTGTGATGTTCTCAGAGACTTGCTGTTGTTGCCATCAGTCGGCATTATGTCCATGCTCACCATTGATGTGGGCAAGAGTGTGGATGATGTGCATATCCCCCTGTACTACTGTTGTAGACAAGGTGCCACTGTTCCCACCTATCCTGTCTGATGCAGGTTGCCTGTATCCATGGCATGTGTGTATGAGGTGTGCTTTACTCCCAGTACAGGTTGACTTCTGTTACTGGCTGTGTACATATGTGTAGACATGGTTACAACTGGCCTTGGTGGTTTGCATATGTCTGATTTCTAGTCATAGTCAGCCTTACAGGAGGTCAACTGTGAACCTACATGCTTGCTCAGATAGAGGTGCACTTGCTTCCAAGTTGTGGTCTGCACCTATATGTCCCTGTAAAGCTACTATAGCAGCCTATTATGTGCTTTGTGTAGGGGATTGCTATATCATTGGTGGAGGATGGTTGTACAGGTAAGGTACTGCTGATTCCATATAGGTACAGTGGATATGAAGTGTACACATCCCTGTTACAATGCGTGGTACTTGTGCAATTGGAACATGACCCCACAAAAGCACGTCAACACAATCCTCACCTGCGATGTGTCCTGTAGCCTGCTCAGTTCAATAGGGAACATAACAACCTGTCCTGTGGAAACATATAGGTTCACAGGTTCATAGGTGTGTACTAGGCTAATGGCCCTGGAACCTTTACAAGCCTAGCCCATGAGATTACCCTGGCATCGTGCCACCCGACCTTAGTTCCCAGTGCCGCTATCAAGTAAAGACACTGGAGTGATCCCTGTGGTGAATTTTCTATTTCCCATCCACTCATCAAGATATGTCTTGAAGAGGGCCAGTGAGGTGCTCTGCTTGACGTGTATGGGAAGTCTATTCCATAGCATGGGCAGTCTCTGGGTTATGAACCTGTCCCTCCAGCATATGGGAAGTAATACTCAGTACAGTAAGCCAGTTGAATGTGTGTGCAAACCCTAACACTGGTATGTTGTGTAAACACCTGCTGAGATGATTACAGCATCCAGTTGTCTTGGTTTGTACTCTAATGTAATATCACATTTTCACTTGGCAATAGTTGCTCACCTTCCATGAAACAGCTTTGTTTCATTTTAAATAGAATTTTACAAGTTATGGGACACATTTGAGGTGCTAAATGTTTTAACATGACTTTCTGTGGTCTCATTGGTATACAGCACATAGACCTGGCATTCAAACAGGAGTGTGTATACTTTGATATCCAGTGTATATGGGTGTTGATACAGCTGTTAGTGGTAGACATGGACAGTGGGTCATAACACAGCTGTACACTTCTCTGATTACTATGTGATAAGCATGCCTACTGTAGTACCCATATCAGTGTCATGGCAATGCAACAATCAGTAGCAGTACACATTTTAATTTGTTGTATGCAGTGACAGTGTGGGCATTGTCCCCTTACTTTTCGTGTATGGAAGACATCCTTCTTGTATGTGAACAGTGGTGTTACAGGCAGCAGGTAGCTATACTCCTTGCAACAGGGCTTGTGCACACAGGCCAACTACATGTTTGTATAAAGTTCCAGACCTAGGGACAGTGTGTGAGTATTGCTGTTATATGCATTGAATACTGCTAGTTTTACAGGAGTGTTTGTATGTACATGCTAGTTTTGCATGGAATGCAGTCTGTCTGCGTAGCTCTCAACTGTGGGCCTATCCACATGATGGCCAGAGGATTAGCTGTTATGATTTGTCTGTTCCCCACATAGGTCTTGTCCCTGATATATCAGAGGCACTCTCTCCATTGATTGCTATCAGTACATGGCAACATCCATTTGTGTTTCTGACTTCATATTCCTGAGTAAGGGTATGTTGGAACCAATCCTATAACACCAGCAACTTTCACAGTGTATAACAGCAATATTTCAAATATGGCTCTGTGTTTCAGCCTTTGTACTTCACCTATATACCAGACTTTGTCCAGATGTAATGCAGTAAAAGGTTGATAGTTAATGGCCTATCATTATTTAGTGCTGACATTCCTGCTATCATTCCAGTGATGTCGTGGACTGCCACACAAGTTGTGGAGTCGGGTCCATATATATGAGGGCTACAGCTGGCCAAAGCATGTGTGACCCTGTACAGTCTGGAGGTCAGTGTATGGAGAACACTGTTATATGCCCTTGTAAGACATTTTAAGGGGGATGGGTAATAAATGTTTTTACCCTAGGCTGTTACAACATGTGAGGGATGTTAGTAATAAGAAATATTAATGTATATGGTTGTACATTTTCATATGTTTCACCATGGTAACAGTGGTGGGCTAGACCTTACTGTCTTGCATACAGTTCTGTTTGTAAGTGTGATAGTGACATTTTAAGTTAAAAATTGTTATGTAACAGATAAATTTACATTGTGACAACTGATACGTTTTCCCCTAGGGGGTTGAGTACAGAGTGTAATTGGAGGCTGTTGAACTACATCTGTAATTAAGTGTTGATTGATTCCCATCTTCAAGGTAAGTGTGTTTTTCACTGTTGTGCTAGTTGAAGGCTTTAGCCTGGACAGCAAAGTATGTTATGTTTTGCAGATTATTGTATCATATGTTATCTTTGAGAGGTGCATTAATCAGTTATTATGTATTTCAAACACCTAAATGCTATTGGAAATGGCATAAACAACTGAAATAGTACACAAATAAACATTTATTTGTATGCAAACTGAGTGTGGTGTCATGTTCTTTGCATTTTGTGTGGGTATATGCTGCATGCAATAATTCTCATTTGTAGGAAAGAATCAGACATTGGCCATTTGAAAAGGTGGCAACTGTAGGAATAATGGCTGTTTGATATGCTGTGCACCCACTATATATACTCTCTTTATATATATCTATAAGTATTTATATATTTATGTGTGTGTGTGTGTGTGTGTGTGTGTGTGTGTGTGTGTGTGTGTGTGTGTGTGTGTGTGTGTATATATATATATATATATATATATATATGTGTGTGTGTGTGTGTATGTGTGTGTGTGTGTGTGTGTGTGTGTGTGTGTGTGTGTGTGTGTGTACATGCATCATTAGAATGTTTAGTGCTTCCGCATTGTACATTCCTCATGGTAAACTGACTGTTCTGCATGATATGTTAGATAAATCATCCCAACATCTTACAGCTGAGATGGCTTATTGGTAACTTGTTGTGGCTATGTTGTGCAGGGTCCTTGTTCAATTCGTGCACGTGCTGATTATTTTGTTGCAAGGCAGATCAGTTCAGCTGTGGAGGAAGGGATAATAGCAATAATTACAAGAGATCCCTATTTTGAGCCCCTTCACTCCCATTTACAGTGCCTTTGGTCAGATGTTTTGCAGTGAGAGGTTCAGAGTGCGGATCCGATGTCTGAATGCAAGACATATATACATATATATATATATATATATATATATATATATATATATATATATATATATATATATATATATATATATATAGATATACACATATACATACATAAATACATTTTCCCTACTATTGAATGACTGTGCTGCATGATATGTTTGAGAAAACATCATACTTATCTACAGCTCAAATGACTAGTGGTAACTTGGTGTGCAGGGTCCTGGGTTTGACACTTGCAAGGGATAATTATTTTGTTGCTGGGTTGTTGGATACAGAGTGATTAAGGCACTTTTATGCAGTTGTAAGTGGGTTTGTGTGGGTTTGCACGGTAAGCAGTGCTAACTTCTGGTTAAATATGGTTACAGACAGTTAGCCTGAAAGTGCTTAATCTGTGTATGCATTGCTTAGCATCGTGCAAACAGGATTAAACCCGCTTACTACTGCATAAAAGTGATTACTCCTGCTTACCCCTGTGCTAATTTCTTTACAAGAAAAGAAAAAAGGGGTGATAGGAAAGTAGTGAAAAAGGGGGCACAAAGAGGCAAAGACAATAGTGAAAGTAGCTAGGGATGTGCAGGATGGGTGTAGGGAAAGTCCATAGCTGTCCATTTCTTCTACAGCAACAGTTGTGCATATATACTGAATTTGGAGGTAGATTTGGACACTTAAACCCCTGAGAGAGGGGTGAGGACAACAATAATGTGTTGTGAAGCCAGTTAGACCAGATTACATGTGTCCAGTGGACACATGTGCGAAATGGACAGCTATGTATAGGACAAATTTTTTTTTGGGGAACAGATTGCCCTTTTTTAAGGTGAGAGTGGGATGTTGGGGAAGGATAGTAGGTATATTTGGGGAGGTAGGTTGGTAGGAAGACAGACAAGACAGACAAGATAGCATACAGGAGTGGGATATGACACATGTGTGGAGTAAACACATTGGACAGGGAGGGGTGTTTGGAAATTGGAAGCCCATGAGCCCCCAAATGGAAACAGTGGGACTGAGTACCCCACCCATGGGCAGTCGCCACTGCACCTTCATGGCCCCGGAGGTGGCTATGTTACGGGCTGAGCAGGGGGGGTAGGCTGACCCTCTAAATGTGCCATGTGTATGTCATTCTTTAGTAACTACAACTCTGAGATCATCCCACTGATTTGTCAGGGGGTCAGAGGAATAGGCGGAAAATCTGAGCCAATTATCTGGACATTCTGCAAACATCTGTACAGTTGAGAGGTATGATTATGCATATAGCTTACTACCACTCCCGGGATTCAAACCATGGCTGTGTGCTAAAAATACAATCATTTAAGTTTCATCTGAGTGTGCTACTTGTTATTGTTGTTTATTTTTTTGGTGTTTTCTGTCTAAGTCTCTCTTGGTTGTACAACACGACCTTGTAATTATACCAGTCTTATACAGACATTCCTAGGCATATTTTTATGTAGCACAATGTGAGAAACAGTGGTTGACACAACAGTACTATTCTGATATCAGATGTTGGTGAATGCTACATGTCAGGTCATACAATACCAGAGTAAACACTACCAGTCCGGGATTTAAACCTTTATTGCCAGGCAGTTACAGTTTTCTTATCTGGCAGACCTGTAGGGAGAATCTTTGTTAACACTACCTGACTGTTTCTACACATGTTCCCAGATTCCTTTTAATATTATGCACATACCTCTCAATCTTTTAAGGAACACACTCTGGACAAAGCTTGACAAAATGGGGGTACAAATACAGACATATTTTGAATATTGCTCTCATAAACTTGGAGAGTTGCCAGAGTGACAGGATTTGTTTTAATATACATTTTCTGTAGGATTTGAGGTCTGAAAATGAAATGTATGTCATTATTTAGTGACTACAATTCTGAGCTCATCCCAGTGATTTGCCAGGGAGGCAGAGGTACAGACCAAAAATGTGAGCCAATTATCTGGACATTCTGCGAAAATCTATACAGTTGGAGGTATGATTATGCATACAGCTTACTACCACTGCCAGGATTCAAACCATGGCCGTGTCTGCTAAAAACACAGCAATTTAAGTTTCATCAGAGTGTGCGGATATTGTTGTTTACTCTTTCTGTGTTTTCTGTCTAAGTCCCTCTTGTTTGTACAATCTGACTTTTTTCTTACAACAGTCTTATACAGACATTCCTTAACATTTTTTTTTATGTAGCACAGTGTGGGTAACAGTGGTTAACACAACATTACTATTCAGATAATGCATCACTAAATGCCAAACAATACCAGAGTACACACAACCAGTCCAGGATTTAGAACTTTATTGCAGGCAGTTACAGTTTTATTTAAATATGACCTATATGGGACTATTACTGTCATATTGTCTGGTTTATTCAGTACAACCTATACACAGGTTTTTATACTTCCAGGTGACTTTCTACTACTTTATATTTATTTGGTATGACTACTACAAGCAGGATTGTTTCTCACCAGCCTGACGACACAGCCTTTGCAGCCTACTAGCATGGGCTTCCTGATTCACAGCCCACTCAGCTGCAGCTGTAAGGGAAATAGAGCAATATTTAGGCATGCCTATCCATCATATACACAGGCAGGACATTAGTAAACAGTTATTGGTATGACTACTTACACACTGCTGGGACATCACCCCTCTGCCGTGCTTCTTGGACCCACTCATCCAAGTGCTCCCTCTTTCTCTTCTTCAAATCAGCATAGTGGTGCTGGACCGGCTCACCAGTCCGAGGGATACCAGTGGCACTGGTGAGATCATGGGCGTGACGGTCCCAGGCTTTCACGTTATATTGGGAGCCCTGATACTGGCCCTGCAGCAGTCTCTCATCATGGTTTTGTACCAGGAGTCCTACCATGACCTTGGACTCCTGTATGTCCCAGCTGCTCCTGGAAGCACATGCCTTACCAACTCCTGCCATAATACCTACAGTGGGAAGCTGCAACCAGTTATGAGCTGTATTCCCACCTGTGGGGTTTAAATACAGGCAATTTCCCACCCTGTGCAATGATTGGATGGTTTTAAATATGCTGAGCTAAGCTAAGCTCCGGGCAAACCTGCTTAGCTAAGGTTGGCAGTGTTTAAAGGGGCAGGTTCAGCACTTCTTATCAATGGGCAAATCCACTTAGCTGGGCTACTCATTGCTTAGCAGTCATAATTACACAATGCTTACAATTGGTAAGCAGAGCTGTGTACATGGCTTTTTTCTGGGTGCTCTGGTTTCCTCTCACATCCCAAAGACATGCTGTAGGTGGATTGGATACTCTAAGTTGGCCCTAGGCACATGTGTGCATGCCTTTTGTGGAAGGTTGGGTGCCAGGCTGGCAACTCGAAACCATAAAAAAAAACTTCACTGCCAATCATGAGTGGACAGGTGTTCCGCCGTGGTGACCCCTAAACAGGAAAAGCCAGAAGAAGAAGACTATCTGCTGTATGGGATTGATTCATCATTCATTACATATTATAAATTTGTTTACTGTCCCTGACATCCCCCAATGTGCTTTCATTACATTTATTCACGTGTGACTATACTGTATGGGGCACTTGTGTTTATATTGGGGTTTCACAACTTTATTAAACTGACACTTCACATCTAGACATACTACAGTACTCTGCTTAACAAATATATGTTATTTAGTAGCTAATTATAAAAAAAAAAAAAGTTTATGTACTGCTTTCACATGTAAAATGCAAATTGGTTACAGTAGAGATCAAACCAGAAATGGCCACTTGTGACGCAAGCACCCTAACCACTATACTACTGCACTACTGCTTAGGCTGATTGGCTCTTGCTATTTAACTTCTTGTGCAGTTTAAGCTGGACTAAGTGTAACTAAGCAACGGGCATACCTACACAGCTACGCTTAAACTTTACTGCATGTTTAAAAAAATTATTTGTTGTGTTATTTTATTTGTACTCTTCAGAATATCCATGCTAATGTTGAACCTCTTATTCAATCAACTTTCTGCTTTGTGTTTTGGCTTTGTCCACATTCCTTACTCTAATGGGTTGGGAGGTGTGCACTATGAGATTATGCTAAATGTGCTATTCTAACAACATTTGTATTGGTAGGAACAATTGTCCCTTATGGCTTTGACCAGATTTGTTATCCTGTCAGGTTGGGGGTGTTATAAGCATTCTCACTCATTTCAAATTAACAAAAGGCAATTCTGGAGTGCAGGGGGTGTGTATATTGTGAGATCTCTGCTCTCAGACACACCCCCTGCACTCGTACACGGAAACATATCTGTTTGACAGCACAGCAGCATGCCTTCATACATATGCATGGCGAGCTGCCCCGCTGAACAGGAACTGTCCCTGCCATGCAGGAAAAACTTATTCCTGCACAGCTGCTTGCTGAATCCGGGGGAATGTATTTGAACATTTGTAGCATTGTGACCTGTCAAGACCTTTTAAAAGTTAATCACTGTCATGTCAGAAGCATTCTTTAAAAGGTTGTAAGCATACCAAATACATTTTTAAATAATAAATGACTTGCCTTTGACTTTTTGTGTAATATAGTACTTTCTATTTAAATATTAAGTAAGCTTGTGCATTTTAATAATTTTACATTGCAAATCCTGAAAATAGTAGTAGGAGACACCAAGGCGAGTAAAATATAGAAACGTTTATTTAAAATAAATAAAAGTGCACAATAAGCACTTTCAAGTCAAACATGCCCTTCCTCAGGTAGTACTCAGCAGTTAAAAGCCAACATTTAAATAGTAAGATGGCCAATGAAAACCTTGTAATTTACCCTCCTTTTTCTTAACAAAGGTTTTAAAGGAACAGCTGTATTCAAACCAGGGCTCCTATCAGCTCCTAGTTTAATTATCCATTTTGTTTCATTGCATTCAGTTTCTTTAAACACCTCACCTCCTCTAACATTTTTATGAATCACTTATAAAACCATAAACTTAAAATAATGACCTTCATGTTCCTCTATGTGCTGTGCCAATGCATTATGTATATCATGATGTCTCACATAAGAAGGAGTATGCTGACTGTAGGAACAAGAACGTTGTATATATAGCTATGTGCCAATTATGTGATTCATTCTATGTTGGCAAGACCAATTGTATGCTTAAGAACAGAATATTTGGTCATTTGTTTGACATTAGACATTATGATATATGTAATGCATTGGCACAGCACATAGGGGAACATGAAAGTCATTATTTTAAATCTATGGTTTTACAAGTGATTCATAAAAATGTTAGAGGAGGTGAGGTGTTTAATGAAACTGAATGCAATGAAACAAAATGGATAATTAAACTAGGAGCTGATAAGAGCCCTGGTTTGAATACAGCTGTGCCTTTAAAACCTTTGTTAAGAAAAAGGAGGGTAAATTACTAGGTTTTCATTGGCTATCTTACTATTTAAATGTTGGCTTTTAACTGCTGAGTACTATCTGAGGAAGGGCATGTTTGCCTGAAAGCACTTATTGTGCACTTTTATTTATTTTAAATAAACATTTCTATATTTTACTCGCCTTGGTGTCTCCTACTACTATTTTCAGGATTTGCTTTGTGCTATATTGGAGGAGAGACTTTGATGCAGGAAACCACAGTTTTTTGGTTCTAATAATTTTACATTGTAAATTGATCAGTGAGGTGTGTACAACTTTTCATTATAAAGACTGTAGGAAAAGTCAAAGAAGTACTTCTTTCTAACTGATGAACGTACCGCACCAGTGAGAACATGCAACATACAATGATGTACTGTTTTGGCTGGTCTACCACAAACCTCAGAACACTGTATATCAGTATGACCTTCCTACAGATTTTCTTGCAGCAATCTGAATGAATAATCATGTTATGCTTCACTACAAAGAGTAATAATGGGTGCCTTTCTATTTCCTTTATCTCTGGATTTAAATGCCAAAAATACACATATAAAGATATCCATTTACAAAAAAGCAGGCAATACATCTTTTTGATGTGTAAGAACATTTTCAAACAAGAATCAATTATTACTAAAAATAAAATATGATTTGTCCAATGAAATCGTCTTTAGTCAGTACTCAGAACACTACTACTTCACCATTCCCAAAAGAAGGCTATAGCTTCAGTTTTGGTCACAATAATTTGTTAAATGGCATGTTAGTGTCTTTTCTTATAAGTCTGCTTTACTGCTCTTAAATTTACAGCTGCCCATGAAGTCAACTCTCCAAGCACAATTTGCCAAAGTTAAAATTCTGAATCAGATTTTTCTATACTGAATCTCAAGTTAAACTTCTGAATCACCTTTTTCCATACTGAATTACAAGTTAAACTTCTGAATCACCTTTTTCCATACTGAATCACAAGTTAAACTTCTGAATCACATTTTTCATACTGAATCACAATTTAATCTTCTGAATCACATTTTCCATACTGAATTACAAGTTAAACTTCTGAATCACCTTTTTCCATACTGAATCACATTTTTCCATATATTGAATCACAAGTTAAACATCCAATTCACATTTTTCCATACTGAATCACAAGTTAAACTTCTGAATCACCTTTTTCCATACTGAATCACAAGTTAAACTTCTGAACCACATTTTTCCATACTGAATCACAAGTTAAACTTCTGAATCACATTTTTCCATACTGAATCACAAGTTAAACTTCTAAATCACATGTTTCCATACTGAATCACAAGTTAAAAATCTGAATCACATTTTTCCATACTGAATCACAAGTTAAACTTCTGAATCACATTTTTCCATACTGAATCACAAGTTAAACTTCTGAATCACATTTTTCCATACTGAATCAGTGCCTGTGCATTTTCTCAGAATGTCATATTTTTCTTCCTTCTTTATTTTTGTGTGACCATGGTGTTGGAAGAAGAAAAAAAAACAAGATATATATATATATATATATATATATATATATATATATATATATATATATATATACATAAAACAAATAACCAGATGTAAGAAAGGAGTATGCCAAACTAAATTTTACGTGTTTCGTCCACTTTAATTTCTATGAACTTCTTCAGAAATATCATCCTGAGACAATGAACCATTTAAATACAATCAAAAGTCATTTCATGTGATCTAAACTGACCAATAGAGTATAAAACTTAATTAATCCAATTTGATTAGTGTTCAAACAATGAAAATACTTCAATTTTTATAAAAAAATAGTAATAAAATAAATGTGTTATATTAAATACATCATTTATACCATTTTAAAAATAAAAAATTACTCTTAAAAAATTATGTACAAATAATGTTATAACCTTTGTGCTTTTAAAAAGCACTTTATATTTATAGTATCATTTAAACCAGGAAGCTGGTCTGCATTGAGCATAATCTGCCACAAGGTTTCTTTACATTCTAACTTGACTTTAAAGTCTCCAATAAATAAGTCATCATTTACTTTTTCTAATACTGAAAATGTAAACTTTTTAAAATTCAAACATTTAATTGCATTCTTTGCTAATGCGTTAGCCATATCTTTTTTTCTAATAGCCAATGTTCATAAATTCGCCTATTCAAAGTTCTAATAGTTTTTCCTATGTAATAATGCTCACATGTGTTACATAAAGCAGCATAAACCACATTTCTTGACTTACAAGTGTAATGTCCCTTACTGTGAATAACCCTATTCAAATGCTTAAAGAAAACTGTATTACTACCAGAGATGTACCTACATTGTTTACAAGATCCACAAGGAAATGTATCATATTTAAATTTAAAATTGTCACTAGCTTCAATGGACTTGTAACTATTTCTTTCAAGCATTGTTTTCATGTTCACAGTCTTCTTGTACGTAAAAAGTGGAACTTTACCTATAACTTTGCATAGTTCAGTGTTACCCAATATTACTTTCCAATTATTACTAATGATCTCTCTAATAAAAACCATTTCATCTGAAATTGGAATAGGAAAGGCTAATCTATAAGTGCTACAAACTTTGTCATTCTTGTTCCTAGAAACATTTACATCCATAATTTGGTGTAGTATTAGACGTGCTTTGTCCACCCTCAGTTTAGTTACTTCGTTTAATATCTGGCTTATCCAAACTTGATCATACCCTCTTCCTACTAAGAAATTTGTAAGTTTGGCAGTTTCATCTAGGAAGATATCATCTCTACTAGTCAAACGACTCAGTCTAGTAAACTGACCCTTGACTACACCACGTTTCATAAATTTAGGATGTAAACTATCGTGGTGTAGATACTGGTTAACAAAGGTGTACTTCCTAAAAATACTACTTTCAAAATGTGTGTGTTCATTATTCAGACTCAAGTGCAAATCCAGAAAGTCTATACTAACACCAAAATGACCTACAGTGAACTTCAAAAAGTCAGTGGAGTCATTTAAATAATCAACAAATATTTTGAAAGATTCAAAATCTCCACACCATAAAAAAATCAAATCATCTATGTATCTTTTATAAAATACAATGTTTTTTTGATAATGGATGTGAATCTAGAAATTTAACTTCCCACATTGCCATGACTAAATTTGCAAAACTGGGAGCTACTCTAGACTCCATTGCAACACCTGATACCTGTTGGAAATGTGTCTTTTTGAATGTAAAAAAGTTATTTTCTAATACTAAATTCATTAAAGTACATATAGTGTTGACCTTAATGTTGTCTAAATCTGTGTGACCACTTAAATATTCCCTTAAAAGTTCTACACCAATAATTTGATCAATACTTGTATATAAAGATGTAACATCTAATGATGCAAAATTAAAGACAGAACCTTCATATTTGAACTGGCTTAAACTTTCCAATAGATGCCAAGAATCTCTCAAATAAGACATTGTCTTTTGTACTATTGGATTTAACTGTTTATCAAGCCAGATAGAAATAGATTCTGTCTTTGAAAAACTTGCAGACACTATTGGCCTAAATGGTATTTCTTCTGTATGTTTATGCAATTTAGGAATACCAAATAGTGTAGCAAGTTTTGGATATTCAACAAGTAAATAGTCATACACAGAGTAATCAATGTTACCTTGACTGAATAGGTCAAACAAACTTGCATCAACTCTTTGAAAACTCTTGGCAATATATTCTCTGGTGACTGTCTTATAACACGTTTCATCTTTTAACAAACAGTTTATTGCTTTACTATAGTCTACAGACTTCATTATAACTATAGTTCCACCTTTATCGGCTTTCATAATACGCCAATCTTTGTTACTAGTTAACTTGTCAAGGGCCTTAGCCTCAAAAGATGTCAAATTGGATTCATTACTATTAAAAAATCCAATTTTTCTAAAATCTTGTTCATAAATATTGCCAAAAACTGTCAGAGTAGAATGCAATAGTGGATTGTATGTACTTCTTTTGTTACATTCTTCTACACCATGCTCAGTGTCACTCATACCATCAAAAATATATTTAAGATTCAATTTCCTTAAATACATCTTAAAATCAACTATAAGTCTAGGAATGTTTACTCTGTTTGACGGAATGAAAGAAAAACCTTTTTGTAGCACAGATACAACTTCATTGGGCAGCTCTTCATTTGTTAAATTACACACAGTTATGTTATAGTTCAGTTATTTTTTCAACTTTTGCCCTTCCCTCTGCTTCTCGTTTGAACCTTCCCAGACCATCTTGGGGTTTTTTTGTTCCCAGTCGTGTCCATCAAAAAAGGACCAGACTTATTGGTGGTAGAAACTACATGAGCATAAGATGTACCAGCTTGAGCATTTTCTAATGACAAAGTTCCACTTTTATTACTTTCATTGTCAGTCTGCTGTGAACCTTGCAAACTATTGTCACAATTCAAGTCTTTTACACCACTATTCAGTGTGTCTGAACCCGCTGGCCTAACATCGTCAGACTTAACTTCGTTTTTATTCAAAGGGTAAGCTGTATTTGTCCTGTATGCTGATAAATCCCTTTTTAACCTTTTTTGTTTTCTTTCCACTATAGAAGCTCTTTGTCTTTCTAATTTGGCATTTATACCATAGTAAAGAGTTGTTAAACTGTTGAAAACATTTGACGCTCTAATTTTAATATCTAAGCTTTGTGTTTGTTCTTTTAACTCTGCTAGCTCAAGTTTATAGTGGTTTATCAATGCAGTCATAAAAGCCAGTCCTGTATTGTTAAAAAGTTCCACCAGCTGTGTGTATAGCCTATCACCTTTTACCACACAGTTGGGAAACTTATAACTTCTGAGACCAAATGGTACACATTTAAGCCGGACATTTTCTTCAAGATAAAAAATCTCTAACTGCAAAGAAACACTCTTAAGGCACAATTTTTCTAGTAAGAAAATATCCTTTTTACATAATGTCAACTCATCCAAAACGGACTGATTTACATTGTCACTTACTTGATTTGAATTGTTGCCTTTAGAAATAGAATAAAAAGGATTGTCTGTTGTTTTAAATGTATATTCAGATACCTTTTCGGTATTCGCCAAAAGATCCATTTGTTGAACATTTATTTGGCTCGAATTAGTGTTCTTGTCTGCAGGTGAAACCAAACCTGCTTGACTAACACTAACTTTGCTGATAACACCACTATCATTGGTTGAATGGCCATCTCCCTTGCTTCCTGGATTAACCGAAAATGAATTCACGCTGCTAGAAGCACAGCTGTTTCCCTTCTGCCGGGCAAAAGTATCACAAAGCGCTTCGTTGATTGTAGAAGCAATATGTTCACTGAAACTTCTTCCAGACTCGGGAAAAGGATGAATACTCAAATTTAAAAGAGTGTCCTGGCTCGATTCCTCTCCTACCATGTCTGGTTACAGTAATAAACCACTTATAACGTAACACACGAAAAAAACAGAAAGCAAATAACCAGATGTAAGAAAGGAGTATGCCAAACTAAATTTTACGCGTCTCATCCACTTTAATTTCCATGAACTTCTTCAGAACTATCATCCTGAGACAATGAACCATTTAAATACAATCAAAAGTCATTTCATGTGATCTAAACTGACCAATAGAGTATAAAACTTAATTAATCCAATTTGATTAGTGTTCAAACAATGAAAATACTTCAATTTTATAAAAAAATAATAATAAAATAAATGTGTTATATTAAATACATCATTTATACCATTTTAAAAATAAAAAATTACTCTTAAAAAATTATGTACAAATAATGTTATAACCTTTGTGCTTTTAAAAAGCACTTTATATTTATAGTATCATTTAAACCAGGAAGCTGGTCTGTGTTGAGCATAATCTGCCACAAGGTTTCTTTACATTCTAACTTGACTTTAAAGTCTCCACTAAATAAGTCATCATTTACTTTTTCTAATACTGAAAATGTAAACTTTTTAAAATTCAAACATTTAATTGCATGCTTTGCTAATGCGTTAGCCATATCTTTTTTTCTAATAGCCAAAGTATGTTCATAAATTCGCCTATTCAAAGTTCTAATATAAAGTGCTTTTTAAAAGCACAAAGGTTATAACATTATTTGTACATAATTTTTTAAGAGTAATTTTTATTTTTAAAATGGTATAAATGATATATTTAATATAACACATTTATTTTATTATTATTTTTTTATAAAACTGAAGTATTTTCATTGTTTGAACACTAATCAAATTGGATTAATTAAGTTTTATACTCTGTTGGTCAGTTTAGATCACATGAAATGACTTTTGATTGTATTTAAATGGTTCATTGTCTCAGGATGATATCTCTGAAGAAGTTCATGGAAATTAAAGTGGACGAAATGCGTAAAATTTAGTTTGGCATACTCCTTTCTTACATCTGGTTATTTGTTTTTTGTTTTTTTCGTGTGTTGCGTTATAAATATATATATATATATATATATATATATATATATATGTGTGTGTGTATATATATATATATATATATATATATATATATATATATATATATATATATATATATATATATAAGGGCTTGTCTCCATATATGCATGCAGACAAGCTTCTTTCCCTGCAAACAATGCTTACAAAGCAGTTGTGCTTGGCGTGTTAGTTCCTCTGGAACTTGTAAGTCCAGTAGTCATAGTGGAGGCATCTTGTAAAGCATCAAAATCAGTTTGCAATGTATTTAGTATTAAATCAAAACTTTAACCTTCACATAGCAAGTTAACTTCAACAGCATAAACAGTGAAAGGAAAGTTAAGGTGTTTGTCCATAATGATGTTCACAACTAAATGAAGCAACAGAAATCCAAAAATGTGCCATTGTAGTACACCTCTATGTTGGCTTAAAGGAGCAGATGTTGCAAAATGCATTTTAGAATGCACATGTGAATGTGACCAAATAAACTTTTGAATAAAGTTTCTAATACCCAATAATTCTAAAGTATTCAAAATTTTTGAAATGACAATGTAAAAAAAAATAAATAAATAAATACTTTTGAAACATCAACAGTAAGAGCCACTGCAACTTTAAACTGATCACAAACTGTCTCCACACCTTCCATAAAAGAGAAAATAAACTGAAGTAACAGGGCATACCTTATTAACCCTTGGATTCAGCAAGCTCTGCACGGAGTGAAGGAATAGTGCAAGAGCTGCTGCATGCAAAATGGCAGACGAGTGATCCAGGAACGAGCTACTGGGATGTGCATGAGCCCTCTTTCACTATTCCTGCATGGACACCACTGCTATATGCTAATTACCTCATTAGCTGGTGAAAACCATGCAAATGAGGTGAATTAGTGATCAAGGAAGCAGTCAGGCATCTGTGCAGGAATATTGTAACCTGCAGAAATATATTCGGTTACTAACCAAATATATTTCTGCAAATTACAAAAGGGAGGAATGACAGCAATAAAGAAAACATGTATTCAATGTAGTAGGCATGCCAATGGCAAAATAAATGGCCATTGGCATGAGAAATAGTTGCAAAATTATAAAAAATAACTGTTATTTTTTTTGACCGATTTCGGACGTTTAAGAGTAGGGCAGCGGTGTGCAAATGGGATCGACCTGAAAATAAGAAAAAAGTTGGAAAGAAGCTTTTAAACCCAAATCAGCATTTTGCCATAATATTCAAAGGCAGGCATAAGACAACAATACCAGGAAATAGTGGTTGCTAAGCGGGAAGGCTGAGTGTGAGTGTGGTAGCTATGAATTAGCATTCTGCTTTATACAAATGAGGGGACTGATACTGAATCACAGATTTCCTCTCAGTGTTAGCTTGCATCCAACCATGTAGGTGCAGCAACACCATTGTATAAGAAGTGGCTGACCTCATAAGGGGGAGAGTCATGCATGCTGTAAGCTTATTGGAGCTCTGTGTCCTGTGTTTGCCTTTAGCTAAGCACAGATAAGGAAGGGGGAGTGTCTGAGGCTGCCTAGCAGTGTTTATATTACCTAAATGGGTGTGCACACTGCGCACCAGGTTTTAAACAAACAAAATAAAAACAACAGGAAATAGCAGCTCTGTTCACATCTGAGCACTGGGTATGAGTGCCATGCCTTGGGGCTTAAACAGGAAGGCAATGGGAAGGGAAACCAGCAGTAGGAAGGCAATCAGGGAGAATTAGCATAGCTGGCAGGTGAAATGTATCAGAATCAGCCAATTACACATGGAACAGCCCAGCACACTACTATAAACTATGCAAACACCTTTCAGTCTGATTTTCCCCACAAACTCTACACCACCGGTGTACACAGAAGGGGGAAATTTTACCTGACAAAACTAACAAAATGTTAGGGGCTGCTGTCACTCTCAAACATCAATATGTGCAAGAGGCTGAGGGTGGTGAGGATATGAATACTGATGACCAACCCACAGTGAGGAGAAGGAGAAGAGTGTGCAGACCCAGAGTAAACTACCAGGGGTTACATGAGCTGGAGATAGTGGAGCACTATAGGGTGGACAGGGGCATTCTACAGCAAATTGTTGAGCTGTGCTGGCCATGCCTCACACACAGAACCAACAGAGGGGAACCCATCCCACTGTATACCAAGGAATCTGTAGGCTTAAGAATACTAGCCACAGGTATCTTCCAAAGGGCAACTGGGGATATCATGGAGATCTCACAAGAATCAGCATCCAGGGTACTCCACCAGTTCCTGGATGCCATGTCAGCACATGCCAGTGAGCAGCTATATTTCCTCTACACCCGAAAGGCATTGACCAGCAATATGCATCTCTTCCACCAAATAGCAGAATACCCTGAGGTAGTAGGTGCTATAGACTGCAGGCACATACACATCAAAGCACCACTCGGTGAGTGGCATAGGGTCTAAATAAACTGCAAGGGCTTCCCCTCCATCAACTGCCAGGTCATGTATGATGCCCTGGGCATTATCCTGAATGTGTGTGCTGACAGTCCTGGAAGCTATCACGAGTCCCACATCTGGCAGATGACACAGCTGTACCAGGCATTTGCCAGTGGGGACATCCCATATGGCCACCTAGTGGGGGATGCTGGCTACGCACTGGAGCCGTGGCTGATGACACCCCTCAGAAATGCACACACACCTGAAAAAGAACTCCATAATGAGGCACATGCACAAGCCAGAATCATAACAGAGCATGTGTTTGGGATGGTCAAGTCATGGTTCCTCTGCCTGGGCATATCCGGTGGAGCCTTGCAGTACTCTCCAGCTACATGTATACAAATGTTCATAGTATGTGTCATGCTACACAATATAATCCTGTGGAAACAGCTGCAGCAGAAACAGCATGGGGCAAGGCCACACAGCCACCCACTATTGCCAAAGCCATCACAGGCACAGAGGGACTCGGGGGAAGAACTACTTGACCCTGCCCATGTAGGCAGAAGGAGACATGCCCAGTATGCCCAGGCCTTGACAAAGAGACAATACATAGCACGTACACTGACACAGTAGGGGCCCAGGGAATGACACCTCTCTCTGATTTGCACATACAGTAAAAGGGATGCCAAACATGACACTACCTGTGCTTTATCATGTACAGGGAGTTTACTGTGTACATCCAACATAGTCAGCCCTCCAGCACCGTCCTCAATACGGGCACAGCCACAAATTAAGTCAGTCTTCCTATCAATTGTTGAACGGAGTAATATATTGCGATAGTTGTATCTTTGGCATGGACGTGAGCATGCAAGGGAATCGGGTGGCTGAATGGGATGGCAGCAGATAGTGGACACCTATATGGGCAGAATGAAATCCATAACAAATACTGCTGTCAACATACTAGGCAGTACTAGACAAGGTGACAAATCCCACTGCAGTACATGTGGTGGCCCAAATGTGTGTCCATAGGACACACACATGCAGGTCAGTGAGGCTGCCATACCCAACACTAGACTCAGCCAGCAGGACAGGTGTAGATGACCATAAAGAAAGGCTGACTAAGGCCTCCAATTAATGGCAATGGTTAACAGCCTCCCAGCAGACCGACACAGACAGACTACAACAGGTCTGGCAGTTGTATGTTAGTTCTGAAGGGTAAGAAGTCTGAAACTGAAATGTAGGTTAATAAAAACCTAAGATCTGTACTCTACTGATATGCCTTCAGTCTGCATGATAGGTCAGAATACAAAATGAGATGGAAGCCAAGAGAGTACCTGAAATTCCAGTACAGTTATAGCAAATATTTAAAGTCATCAGGTGCCCCCCCAACAATCCTATGTAGAAATGGAGTAACATGTAAGTGTGAGGTGTAACAATAGTGGAGCACAGATTACCCGAACGGGCCCAATCTACAGGATAGATTGTTGCATGTGTGCAATATGCAGGGGTCCATGTGTTAGCTTGTCATGTGTTCAATATTGTGCGGAAGAGGTCAGCATGTACGCATGGAGGGTTGTGTCTTGGTGGCCTACAGGCAGTACTGTGGATGACAGGGTCATGTTCCAACAACTGCAGTGCCAACCACAATGCTTTTCAGCAATACCCATGTCAGCAGTCATCCATACTCACCGTCCAGATGTCAATATCTGTCACTGCCTGAAAGATGGACATGGCATGAATGTGGGCCCTTACATACACACAGGTGGAAGTACCCTAGACAGAGTGCATAAAATGTAACTGTCAACTGCACACACCTTTGGAATTGTTCATACAGATTAGGGCACATTAGTTGTCTGTGTAGTATGGAATACTGATGTAGTCTGGACAATCACTGGCAGACCACAAAAGGCACAGTTGTGAAGTAATGAGAGTCTATGTCCCTGCACAAGGCAGCATAAGGGAATGTCCCGTGTGTATCTGTGAGTCAGCTGCAAGTAGCTTCTATATCAAGCATGCACTCAACTCACCCCGCCATCAGCCACAGGTTTATCACAGGTCATATTCTTGCTGTTGGGAATGAGTACAGTATGACCCCACTTCTGTATGGGAATACCCACAGAATGCAGCATACTGTAGAGGTGTCCTACGCAGGTGTGTCCCTAGCTGTATGCAGCACCCTGCCTGCATCCAGAACAATGGGTCAATATGTACGGGAACTATTGCAATTAACACCTCGCACACTTACGCTGTCACCCCAGGGGAATCCACTGGGTCACAGCCTGGGAATGTAGGAGTGAAAGAATGCACTGGCCTACTACAGATGTCCTGCATCACTACTAAATGGCCTACAGTCTTCTGTCAAAGACGTGTGCCTCACCTGTAGTGCCAATGTATGGTATCTCATGGGGTTCCAAATAACAAACACAAATGCAAGTCCATGTTGAGAAATACCTGTAGCATGACCCCCATGTCCAAATACCACTGGGATGAAAAGCCAACTATAGGGATACTTCTCAGATATCACTCACATAATGTTAGTACTAGGATAGAATAACAGAGTGGGGGTGTAGACGCATGGATGTCGTGGAGTGTGTGAAGTCTGAAACTCTGATGTGTGCCTATACTAGCCCTGCCTGCAAACCCAGTAATGGGTGGCTAAAAACCTGACTGTAAACCAGAATGTGAAGGGGAAATGACCAGATATATGATTCCTGCCTCTGGGTAACTTGGGTGAATCTGTACAGCTGACAGGTGTGGCCACAGTAGGATATGGCCATTATGTTAAGTTGATATATGTACAAGAAGGGGATCCTCAGCCACCATACTACCAAGGCACTGGACCATTTACACAGACCCATCAGCAAGTGTCTGTAGCTACCCCTCCAGAATGGCAGGAGTGTGCAAGAATGTGTAGGCTGCGGATCACAGTACTGGACTCAGCTTCATTCAGCTTGTATTTCCCAGTAAATAACAGTGAGAAAATAATTATATCTGTCAGTAAGCAATGACATAATACATCACTGTGTAAAACAGTACATATGTTTGAATATCTCTGCTAACACCAACCATGTAACACAAGCAGCACAGACAGCAAAAGTTACAGTATCCCCCTATCTGTCGCCCATTGTGACTCCATATTGTCAACCTATCTACAGATATCCTTCAGAAACAGGTTGCTATCTGTAGGTTGAGAACACCAAATCCTGGACTGGAGTACAACCCTACCTGGAATGGATTCACACACTCAATACAGAAGGTCATACTGGTCATGCTCCTACATGAAATGAAGCTCATGTCTGACACAGTGGACTATACATATCTGTCATTTGCACATGTCTGTGCACACACACACACACACACACACACACACACACACACACACACACACACACTGGATAGGAATACTCACATATATCCAAGGCCAACACACTATAATATGTCAAACATACACACACAGAGTTGTGGGGGAGAGAGAGACAGTGACAGAAAAAATTCCATTATGAGGTCTATCCCACCCATTACACATCCAATTGGCCGATATCACATGATGTGCTAATGTCAATCACTGTAGACATTCCTTTTGGTAGCCCTCAGCCCTATAGTGTCTGTGGTGCTTGTGATAACTGTGTAACACAATAGTAAAAATCAGTATTCATGTAGCATTTGCATACTCAGTCCTGTCAAATGTAACGTTTTGTGTGTGTGTGTGTGTGTGTGTGTGTGTGTGTGTGTGTGTGTGTGTGTGTGTGTTTCCAGAGGAATGATTTATGGCCCATTAACACACACACTGCACTTCCCATTGCCCATGTTAGCACTCCTGCTGATGTCAGTCACCTTGAAATAAACCATTAGCCAAATCTCATCCCTAAAAGCTCCATGGCACTTGAGATAACTGTGTAATACTGTAGTGTAGCAAATTAGTAAGGTAGGAGCTCTAATCCTACATATGGTGACTGTGTGTGGGTGTGAAGATTAATTATTTTGAGGCCATTTACACTCACTACACCTGCCATTGCCAACTTCAGCATGCCTGCTGATGTCAGTCACTTTGACATAACCCTTTGGTCAAATTTCAGCCCTATGGTCTCTGTGGCACTCGTGATAACTGTGTGATACTTTAGTGTAACAAACTAGTAAGGTAGGAGTTCTAATCCTGTTCCTGGTGACTGTGAAAGTGTGTGTGTCTTTGTTGACCCCTGATTTTGTAGTCATTTACACTTACAATACTTTCCTTACTCCTTCTTTAGCACTGCAGCTGATGTCACTCACCTTCAAAGATACCTTTGGACAGCTCTCCAATGTGTAGCTTTTGTGGTGCTTGTGATAACTGTGTAATACCATAGTGAAGCAAACTAGTTAGGTAGGAGTTCTAATCCTGGCCCTGACAACTGTGATAGTGCGTGTGCTTGTGTGTGTCTTTGTTGACACCTGATTTTGTGGTCATTCACACTTACTGCACTTCCCTTACCCCTCCATTAGCATTGCAGCTGATGTCACTCACCTTCAAAGATACCTTTGGATAGCTCCCCAACATGTAAGCTCCGTGGTGCTCATGAAAACTGAGTAATACCATAGTGTAGCAAACTAGTTAGGTAGGATTTCTAGTCCTGGCAACTGTGATAAAGTGTCTGAGTCTTTGTTGACCCCTGATTTTAGTGGTCATTCACACTTACTGCACTTCCCTTACCCCTCATTTAGCACTGCAGCTGATGTCACTCACCTTCAATGATACCTTTGGAGAACTCTCCAACATATAAGCTTTGTGGTTCTTGTGATAACTGTGTGACACTGTAGTACCAATACATAGCTAGGTGGGGTTTAAAACTCAGTACCGGCAAGTGTTTGTGTGTGTAGCTAACAGGATCAATTGCAGTGTGCATGTTGCTACATTTTCATATTGAGGACCCATATGTCCCAATGTTACATTACAAGGACAACAGTTGTCAAACACTGTAGAGGTTGTTGTAGACAATCCACAGCCATACATTTATATATAGGCAACCATTATAATACCCATAGACCTCTCTCCACCCACAGATCATACATAAATACACTGGGCTCTTTCTATCTTCCTTTCTTTCTTTCTTACCCTCTGTCTCTTTCTTTCCCCCTCTCTGGTAGATGTGGAAAAATGCATCTGTTTTGTATAGGCAGCAGCTTGACTTTGGTAGGTAATGCTCATGGTCATCTGATGGCCTGAACATGAATTGGAGTCCTCCACTTGCTAATTGCATGTGGAACACCTGTGGTATCAGTCCTATAGCCAGTTGCATGGAAACACACTCCTGTAAGTAAGCACTGCAAGTGGGTGTTGCCCTTCTTCTTCACTGTGAGCAGGACTTCATGTGGGTGTGTGACAAACAGCATCACAGAGGGTAGTTGGAAATACCTCTTACAACAAACACTGTGGAGACAGACCAACAAACTGGAGGGGAATGTTCCAGACATGGGGACAGAATGTAAGTATTGCTGTTCTACATTTGAAGTAATGCTGGTTTAACAGGGTTTGTATGGATATGGCTGTTCTGCATGATTTAAAGTCTGGCATGACAGTGTTATGTGGTTGAGAAAACTCTCACCTGTAGGGCTATCTGCAGACTGGCCAGAGTTTGGAGTCTTAGCTTTGGTGTGTTACTCACACACTTTCTGTCTTTATAAATGCAGTAGCATACTGTGATGATTGTGCTCAGTAAATGGTAACATCCATGTGTGTTACTGACTTCATATCCCTCAGAAGAGATATGTAAAAATAAACTCTGTTACACCAGCAATGTTCTCAGTTTATAACTGCAATATGTAAATATTGGCCCTGTGTTTGTGCCTTTGCCCCCAAGTCTGTCACCGTTTGTTCATATGTCATCCTGTAACATGTGGATATGTACAGTATACCATTATTTACTGACATAATTCCTGAGATCATGCCAATGATATATCTGACTGCCAGACATGTAATATATAGGAGGCCTAATAGTTGAGAACAAAACCTGGGCATTCTGTTGTATTCTGTACAGTAGTGAGGTCTGGAGGACAAAACCTGGACATTCTGTTGTAGTCTGTACAGTAGTGAGGTCTGTGTACTTATGGTGATTGTTGACAGAGTGTATGATGCAGTGTATTGTTGTCATGTCATTTGGCCTGTGTACAGACTGGGGTAGATGTTAGTGTTCTTGGTCCTGTTCTATCTGACGTTGCATACTGCTCCAGTTTATGATACCCACCTGCGGTGGTGGTGTTGTGGTAGCGTTGTCGCCTCACAATAAGACGTTGTCCTGTTCGATTCTCAGCTAAAGCGTCTTCTGTGTGGAGACATTCGTGAATGGGCATACCATCGTTGAAGGTTGTGCGTCAGGGCTGGCAACTCGGCATGGAAAAATCTACTGCCAATCATTAGCAGACCGGAGTTCCGCTGTGGCGACCCCTAACCGGGAAAAGCTGAAAGACACAACAACAACAACAACATCAGCCTACATGTTTGTAGGGTCAGGCTGAGACATGTCCCATACCAAAGTCAGGCATGAGAGTACACTGTGAATTGAGCCAGTATATGTAGGGTTAGTGTGTGAGTGGCAAATATGATGACTTTTGTTCACAAAGGCCATAGACTGTACTATTACTTAGGCTTACCATTATGTGACTGTGACTGTGTTGAGATTAGTTGTGGGTATGCACTTTCACACTGGTGTCTATTACTCCATTCTGTTACATGCCTGTAGTGCCAGCTATATTTGCAATTACATGTGTATTCCCCATAGGTAAATTGGGTTAGTGCTGTGGCAGTCTGCCTATAGTGTAGACAGCGGTTCACTGTTTTACCCTAGTGTGATGTTATGTGCAGATATTTGTCAGATGTACTGTTGTCTGGCCACCATACATGTTGTGTATTTCTGAAAAAGCAGTGAGCTGGTGTCAAGATGTATGTCACTAACTAGTGTGAAGTAAGTGGCTTGAGACCTCTACTCCAGTTAATATGTGTTAGGACACACAGGAGGGTGTGAATGCATCAACTGTCTGAGCTTATCTAGTCCAGTATTTGTGATATATCTGCATTTTTATGGCATTAAACATCCCTTTTTAAGGCTTGTGCCACATTTCTTGCACTAAGACATTCTGTGTATACCTCCTGACTGACCAGACTGTTTCAGACAGTCTATTGCACATATTTCTTCTGTATTCCACAGGATCATTACTGTGATTTGTGTGGCACTTCAATATGATGATTTTATGATGTCTGTCAGTAACTGAAGGCATACATGTCAGTTTCAGAAGAGCCTTCCTTCACAACTTTTATAATGACACAACCCGTCACTGTAAAAACATTCTACATTTATAACTGCAATACATACATTATGTTCCCTTGCACTAAGAGGTCGAGAGTTATGGTGCTGAGGTATGACTCCACTATATATATATATATCTATAGATATATATATATATAGGTCTACTTCATAAGATCGACAGACCATTTGGTCGACATTCATTTGGTCGACAGCTCATTTGGTCGACAACCAGTATTCAAGGCACAAACCTGGGATTTCCCCCCTCCCCAGTGTTGTGCGACCCTGGAGTTGATATATATAGTTGGGGGGGTGTTTAAAATGTGTAGTTTTTGTTGTATTTTCATGTTTTAAACAAAAATAGGTGGCAACCCCCACTGTGAGGGGCTGTACCCCCACACCCACTCCAGGGTCGCACAACATTGGGGAGGGGGGGACAAATCTCTGTTAAGTGCCTTGAATACTGATATATATATATATATATATATATATATATATATATATATATATATATATATATATATATATATGGGTTTACATTGTATTATTGAAAATGTGGTTCATCAAACAGTACTTCCAATGACTGACTTCCGCGAAAGTGCATTATATCAAAAATGCACTTTCGTGGAAAAATACAAATAAAAAATAAATAACAAAAAACCACACTAAACACGATTATGAATTCAGGCTAACCCCTGCACTACCCATGTCGGGGGCTGCACCCCTACACCCCCCCTACTTTAATACTCTCACTACGAGATTGCAATACAGTGGGGAAAAGGGAATATTCCCTTATCCCCACTGTACCACATTCTCAACAAGAGTTTGCTTAGTTGTACATCAACACTACATGCTGATGTACAACTAACATTAAATGCAAACTGTATGTTTTTTGGGGTGGTTTCTTTAGCAAAAGTGATTTTCGATAAAATGTACTTTTGCTAAAGTGGGTCCATGAATGAACTGTACTTTTGATCTAACATCTAGGACCTATATATATACATACATATATATATATATATATATATACACACACACACACACACACACACACACACACACACACACACACACACACACACACACACACACACATATATATATATATATATATATATATATATATATATATATATAGAGAGAGAGAGAGAGAGAGATGTGTGTGTGTATGAATATATATATTTATATATATATATATATATATATATATATATATATATATATATATATATATATATATATACATATGTATAAACATGTATCTGCCTACTTTTATGTGTAAACATGAGTGCTGCATATACCTTCTCAGATGTATCTCACCATATTAATCTATGTGTATATTTACATATAAGAACATGACTGATTCAACACTATTTTCACGTACAAGTGCTAAACAATTGTAGTAGTCAAACCAGTTGTTCACTACTATTCAATATGTGTACTGAATGATATATTTGAAAAAACAACAGTCATCTTCACAGCTCTGTTGGCTTAGTGTTTAGCTAATGTGACTATAGTGTACAGGGTCCTGGGTTCATGACTTGCAAGGGCTGTTTATTTTCTTGCTAGGCAGAACAAGGACTGTTGGATACAGAGTGGTTAAGGACATTTTGAGAAGCTTTAAGTGGGTTTACATGGGTTTGTGCAATGGTAAGTGGTGCTAACGTACGGTTAAATTAAAAAGCGCATACACCATGTAGGCTTCAGTTACCAGTGCCCAAATTTAAGCAATGTTTACACTTGTTAAGCATAGCTCAGTCCTGGTAACCAGTGATCACATTCCAGTCTGATAAAATAGCATGGTAATGACATCTTTAATAAGTGCATTTAATTTGATGTACATAACATGCTTCTATGTTCTGTCATCACAGTAGCAATGGGTGTGATTATACTGTATGGGGCACCTGAGTATGCATGGGTAGTACCACAATCTTTTCTCTTTGTATGTGTTTCATACTTGGGTAGTATCCCAGGTTACACGCCGTCACACTTGCATGTATTGTACCATGACATTACTACTTTTAACAGTGCTTTTCTAAGTAAGAGTAGATTGCAGATTGTAGTACTGGAACCATACACCCCAGCATGCAAAGCTGGACTCTGAGTACTGCCTATCGTGTTCTTGGTGTTTGACCTGTATGTTTTATGCATCTCCTATTGGATATTGATCTGATATATTGATATGTACTGTAGACTACTATGTTTTTAGGACATGTCATTGAGGACTTCTGTCATGTAGTAATGGCATACCTATCGGTTTCAGAAGTCTATCTGTCAAAACATTCATCCTAATTCATAACCTGTTGGCTAGCTACTTTCTGTCTGTCCTCTGTACAGATGTGCAGCTGTCAGGTATTTATCTTGGCTGCTTACAGACAATCTCTGATTGACTGACACTTACATGTTTGTCCAGCTGTCTTATGAATGCCACAGATAGAAAACCCCACTCTGTATGCACCACATGTCATGGATACCTTAACCAGACTACCACAGTCAACAGAGCATGTTTGGGTACAGGCCCCTAACCCATACACTGCCCATGATATGCAATATATGTTGCATACATGTCAATTGGAACACCTCACTGACCCTCTTCAAGAGAAAACCAGATGAGTGGATGTTGAATTTAACCGTCCCCCTGGGGATCACTGAAGTGGCATCAGTTGATAGATGGCCTACTGACAAATGTCAAATGGCATGATACCAGTGTACTCACATGCCCTACTCTTCTCATCTCTCCATGGACATTAGCCTGGTACACACCTAGGAACACCTGCATCTATGGACCTCAGTACTGACAAATGTATGTGTGATTATTGAGTATAACAGTGTCTGTGTGTTTGTAAACTTGGAGTTGAAATTCCTCTGAGAGCCTTCTCACCCACTACACCCCCATTGCTATACTTAGAAAGGGCTGCTGCTGTAATTCACATTAAATGTATCTTGTGATTGTCTTCCCCCTATGGGCTACCCGGAGCTTGCAGTACCAGCATAACACTGTTCTACAAATGGGTGGATAGCCATGGGTTACCCTATGGGTCCTTGCAAATGTGAGTATGTGTTTGTGTGTATGCGTGTGCAATTGTGTTTGAGTGTGCTTATTTGTAGGAGACAGCATTCTGAGGCCACATTCCCCAAATACACCAAACCTTACCATACATTATGAGCGATAGCGATGTTACTGATATTAGGAGAGCCATGACAAACCCTCACCCTATTATCCTTGTGGGATGTGCAATAATTCCTTATCCCTGTAGTAGCCCTGATTAAAAAGACAAGGGGTTGTATTGCACTTCTGGTAAATGTGTGATTATGGGTATGTCAAAGCAGTATCATGGGTTTCAGTGAGTACAATATCCAATGTGGGGTGTGCGTGCTGGGTATACTGTCTTTACACCATGGTACCCCCAGTACATGTCCCAAGGTCCACTGTATGAGGACCACTATCACCATCAACCATTCAGGTAATTGATTACACTATCCATCCCAATGATGCATGTTCTGTGTGCAAAAAGTCTGTAACAGTATGGTCTCACTGACAAGGTAGTCAGCACTGCTAAACCCAGGTCTGTCAAATGTGTCTATGACTGTATGTGTTTGTCAGTGTGTATATGACAATATGTTATACTATGTATTGTCCTTTAACACCCAATACATCCCCATTACCATACTGTACAAGGCCTGGTAATGTTGTTCACTTTACAGGAAGCTCAGGACACACCTCACCCTACAAGCTCTGTGGTGTGTGCAATTAAGGCTAAACACATTAATAGCAATAAGTACCTAGGTAGGGGTTCTACTCTCACTGTTGCCAAGTAAGTGTGTGTATGTGTATGTGTATGTGAAGACATCTATTTCAGTTTGCAGAAAATATATTTCCTTGGGGATCATTTGTCCGAGAACTAACTGGCAAAAGGTGACATTTCTAAGCAATCATTTTGTGGAAATTTATTCCATCAGAACTAGTAGTGGATGTGTAAATGCCATCTTTCCCACTGTACAGCTGTACAGCAATACTGGAGTTGGTATATAGTTGTGTGTGGTTATTGTGGGTACACCCACCTACATTGGGGTCATCATTGTGTGTATCCCCCCACTTAGTTTGCTTTTATACTGTACAGTTTATGTTAAGAGGTTAAGTAGTTGTGAATCACACTATGTGTGGTTCTACGCCACCCCACAACCTCCAAAGTGAGGGGCTGTGCCTCTCACACCAGCACACCTATGTTTACCAACTCCAGGATTGCACGACATGTGGGAAGAAGACATATACCCTGCCAGTACCATTTTCAATATAAACTGGTGGATTGATTATTTACTGATGTGATGTTTTGGCAATTTGGTCCTGACAGAACTACATAGACCAAAATGTGTTCTCTGCAAAATTAAGTACATCCATGTGAACAGTATTCTCTGTGTATTGCATCAACACAAAAGCCTATGTGCGTGTGTTGTTCACAAATGTTTGGTGTGTGCCACCCACTACACTTACCATTGTCCACTGTAGAAGAGCCTCTTACATCAGCCATCATGCACTCACCTGTATACAACCCTCAGACCTATCAGCCATGTGGCACATGCATTAACTGTTATACAGAACTTACTTGTGTTCAGCTGTACCCAGGCTATGACACAGTCAATGTGTCACCACAGTGGCACACCCCTCGTAGGAAAGGACAGCAGTCCAACATCCTCCTGACACATAGTCACCTAGAACACAAATAGAATACATTATGGAGACCACAATCAGTCAGTGTTAATAACAGCTATAATGCATCATGGCTGGACAGCTACACACCCTAACGTGTAAGCATTAAACATTCCAGCTGACAACACGTTAAACAGTATTACATTGCCAATCTTTAGTACATTCACCCTGTGCATCAGAACCATATTATCATGTCCGTGCATCGATGGTATGGATGATAAGGATGTGGCACAGGTATCATCAAATGTGCAAGTTGTGGTGTGGGTTTGCCAGAGGAGTAGGCTGAGCCATTTGGTTGACATCATGTGTGTGGGTTAGAGAATTCTTTATTAAATGGCCTGTGCAGACGTGGTGTGTGTAGGTATGGAGGTGCCCTAGCTGTGTTGGTGATGTATGTGTGTGTGTGTGTGTGTGTGTGTGTGTGTATGTATGCACACATTTCTGCCATGTGGCTGCCCTATACTGGCGTATGTTGGACAGCTGCAGACCATACATGGCAGGGTGTACAGTTCACCGTGTCTGGCCATGGACATGGGAACTGCACCTGTCAGGGGTTGCACGGGCACCACCAGGCAGAAGCCAAGATATGGAACTCTCTCCTGATGATGACAATTGTCCGCTGGATCTGTGTCCCTGTTGGGACCAGCCAGGACCACATGCACATTGCCTGCTGCATTGTGGTGTGGACAGCACCCACCCTGCAGTGCTGGAGCTGCGACTGCCACTACAAAAACAGCCGTGAGTTGTTGCACATCCATGTAGACCTTCACCTGTTGGTGTTGCTGACATACGTCCATGTGGCCTATGCCTTACTCCCACCATGTGCTCTACCACTGACACCACATGGTCAAGGATTCCCACCATCTCACCCAACCGTCTATCCATGACCTCTGAAAAATAACATTGGTTACCTGCAAGATCACGGATGTTGTCACATACAGCAGAATAGTAGCCTTCTGGAGCCTCAGGTCAGCCTCTCTGGTGTAATGTTCCATATGTGCTTGTGCCTCCATGATGGCCCAAAACATGCATCTGGTGACACCTGCTGTGGCACTTCTGCCATGGGCATGATGGTCAGCAGCCCTCCTATAAGCACCCCTGTACAGCTGCCTGTGTGGTATCTCACTGGTCATCAGGCTATGGCTACTGTGTACAGACACATTTGCCATAGTCCCTATACTTTCCTGTCCCATGTCACCACCCCCCAACTGTCCCTCATCTATAGCCACTGGTGATGTGTTATGTATGGGCATTGTGACTGTGTGTGGGGATAGGGTGGATAAAAGTGAGATGTCAACCAATGGCACAGATTCAGCCCCTGACAACCCTGCCTGTGTCTCGCTATGCCTATCATCATTATCAGAGAATGTATGGACACTAACATCAGTTTGCCTGCAGGAGGGACCCTGACCCTCGCCACCTGTGAGGGGCAGACAATAAATGTAAATTAAGACCTGTACATTATTGTTTACTTCTACACACATACACACTTACAGGTGAGGTGGCCCAAACATATTAAACAGAACTCAGTACCCAACAATTGACATGCATGACATATGGCACTCAATGTCAGGCTGTGCAGCCTTTCTAAATCCTGGTTACAAACAATATACATATGTGGGATGCACAAGTCATGTTAGTAGGTGATGTCCCTTCCCCTGGGACACACTGCACCCATGCACACATTAATGCTGTGCACCTGTTCAACACACTTGCATGCACTGTACACCATACCTTACAACTATACAAATCATTGCTAAATGTTTTAGATGTGTAGCAGGTATGTTTGCTCTGTTCTTCACAACACCTATGTGTTTGTCTGACACATGAGTGGGATGATATGAGGATGGATGTCACTAATGAATGACTGACATTTGATTCCTAGATCTCATCATCATCAGTTGATGTATGTGCAATAACATCTGTGTACACTGAAGACCTTCCAAGCCTCATGTGGATTTCAGGTTCATACACACCTCTGTTGACATGGCCTCTTCTATAATATGTAATGGAGCTGCATTACTGCAGTCAAAAGCATTACAAACACCTGATATGTGACATATGACCTATGCAATCCAATCCTGCATCAGATGACTGTCAGTCATGGAGATGCTAACTGAGATGTGTACCATATTGGGGGTGCATAACTGTGCACACCCTTAAACCATTGGTTTGTTGAAGCACCTGTTAACTGAAATACAGCAGTCACTATTCCTGTATGGGGCACAGTAGCATGGAACATCTTTGCCTTTGCATAATTAGGTCTGCCTTCCCTACAAAGGTTACGCAATTCTGCCAGATTGCAAGGCCAGCTCATATGCACAGCCCGTGGAAGTCACACAGGGACTTCAGTATTGCTGCTGAGTGTGTGTTATGTGTGAGCCAATTTATAACCTTGAATTTGTTAAAATACAGCCATTCTTATCCTGCTTTGGATGTATGCTTCAGTTCACTCTTGTATTTGAAGCTGACAACCTTCCCCATCCTCAGCCTTATTGCAGATGCCTGACAACTGTGCACACGAGTGTTAGTTTGCAGTATTCCACATTAACGTCACCATGTCTACAGGCCTACTTTCAGGTAATGAACAGCAACCGTAAAGGTGTACACTGGCACAAGCAACCTTCAAGTTGGGGATGGTGGCCCTGATGTGATGTGAGCTGCTGCTTGTGCACCACACGTAACTTTAGGACTACTGTCTGTAGGATTGAGTCTTGGTCTCATGACACTATTGCACATTGCAACACATTCCTTTGGAAGACCTGGGATCATGCTTTTCTACCTGTACAGAGGTCTGGATGATGTTTCTTGTGGGATAGATCTCCCTTCTACTTACCCTAACCCATAGGGCACACTTATGCAGACTCAAGGCGATTGTTGATGCAGATAATACAGAGGCAGGACTTGCTAGACATTTGTGTAACTGCCTCAGTGTTGCTGCATGTATTTGGGTAGCCTCCTTGACCAGTTTGCACTATGTATTGCCATCTGTATTGGATGGCCATCTCTGTCTTGTCAATATCACTGTCTTCCCATATTTAATACACCTCTAGATGACTGTCTGCACTGTTTTCCATGGAATATACAATGGTGAGGTAATGTTATTTTACCCTACACTTGACTGCTTCGTTTCAGATATGGGATCCATGTCATGCCTTGGAAGATGTCTGCAAGCCATGGCTGCATCTGTTGCAGGCAGCTGGCTAATTGTCATGGACATACTTCCTGGACAGCAGACCATGTTGTGACATAGAGGCCTGTACTTGATGGCAGGTGTGTACTGCAGAAGAGTGAATGCTGTCAGTACATCACAAGCTGTCTCCACAATATGTTAATTGGAGTGTGTGCACACGTATGCTTCCAGTGTATCGTAATGTTTATAAACCCCAAATTTGTTGTGCTAACATAGGATTCTATTTTATACATTAATGGCACATGTTAAGTGCACATTACGGGTTGTAAATGGTGTGGAATGTGTTATTGTGCTTTGTAATTGTATATATCAGGAACAGTTGACACCATCATAGAGATGTGTACACTGTTGTATCAACTGTATGAGGGTTAGGTTTCATACATGTCCCTACTGTAGGCCTTTTGTCCCACCATTTTGTTTGTCTCTGTTCACACATCTTGCACTGACGGGTTGTGTGGTATACTGCAGGACTCCTACCTACCCTTCACCATGGTGACCACTGTGATGCTCTGCAGTTAACACCAACAAAACTGAACATGTACATCATGCATTATAGGTAGGTGTGATAAATGTGTACAGGGCATATAGCATGGCCTTAACATGGCCTGTGTATTGGGAAACATGAACAAAATAACCCCATACTCACCAGCCACAGGCTGCTGCCCTAGTTGTATACCTGATGGACCTACATAGTTGTGGGAGATAGGCAATTTCAATAGCCACTCATGTGGCATTGCTACAGGGTGGAAGCAGCATTTCAGAACATTAACAGAACAAACACCAATACTACAGAATATGCAGCCCAACACCATAGATGTGCACACTTGTGCATTACTAAACTTCAGCTACAGACTATCTTCTCTGATATATGCATGCAGATTCTCTACAGATAGAAATGTAGAATCAACACTCTTCTAGTTATGTGCACTGTTGCCTTACCTGCACGCTCCTTAGACATTGGTTGGGTGCTACTCAGCTCAACAATATTGGGTTCTGCTTCATGGTGGGTATGCCAGGCGGGTGCACCAAGGCTGGCAAGAAGCTGTTCCATACGTGTCAGTGGGGGCTGGATGGCCGCTCCCTTGCTACAGCAGCTGTTTAGTTCTGTGCATGATGCAAAATGTCACTGGCACAATGACGGACCTGATCATAATGCCAGTTCTGTTGTCCAGCATCATTCATCCTGTGGACCAGTTCTTCCCACAGGTCTGTTCGGTCATGTTGGGATTCTGTGCCACATCTGAACAGGACATCATACTACTGTATGAGATACTGAATGATTACATCATTTTCCAATGAAGTAAAGGCTGGTAGCCTTCCTCATGGCATGGTAGCTGAAAGACAGGAGAAAGCGTTACACAACCTCATACTGTTGTCTGCTTGCACATCAACACAGAATATTACTTGACAATATTCCAAATTACAACCTAACCCTATAATCAACTGTCATTCCACTCCTGGCCCTGACCTATCCTATTCCACCCAATGTTGGACAGTTAACTGCATAATCCTATTCTCCATTCATTTCTGTGCATAGGGATGACAGTGGCCATCGTCCATGTGGATGGTGGCAAATCTGTGTTTGACTGTAGTGTGTGATGGAGCTGTGAGCACATGTCTTATTTCAGGTAAGAGGCAGACAATGATGTTTTCATGGCCCAGGGAGACTTGCTGGTGTTGCCTTCAGTAGGCATTATGTACATGTTCACCATTGATGAGGGGGTAGTGTATTTGATGTGCATATCCCCCTATAGAATTTGTGTGGACAGGGTGGCACTGTTCCCACCTAACCTGTGTGATGCATGTTGCCTATATCCATGGCATGTGTGTATGAGGTGTGCTTTACCCCCAGTACAGGTTGAATTGTGTTGTTGCCTCTGAGACTGACTACATATGTGGAGACACTCTGCTGCAATTGTCCTTGGTGGTGTGGATATGTCTGATTTATATAGAGTCATAATCAGCCTTACACAATGTCAGCTGTGAACATACATGTTTGCTGAGATAGAGGTGGACTTGCCTTTAAGTTGGCTGCGCCTATGTGCCCCTGTGCAGCCAATATAGCATCCTATTATGTGCTTTGTGTATCGCTGCTGTCCAACAAGGGGGATTACTCTCTCCTTGGTGGAGGCTACTTTTACAGGTCAGGTACTGCTGATTGCATATAACTACAGTGGATATGAAGTGAACAGAGCCCTGTTACAATGTCTGGTATTTGTGCAAATTGAACATGACACCACAAAAACTCATTTTAAATAAATTCACACCTGTAATGTGACCTTTGTCCTTTAGAATTTGATGTAAAACATGAGAATCGGGTCTGTGAAAACATATGTGAAATAACAATTAGTACAATAAGCCAGTTGAATGAGTGCGCACACCCTTAAAGTGATATGTTGTGTGAGCACCTGTTGAAATAACTACAGTATCCATTTGTCTTGGTTTGCACACCCAGTAGAATTGTGCAGGTTAGGGGTCACATTTGGGGTGTGGAACATTTTTGAAAGATTATCTGTGGTCTAATTGTCATACAGCACACAAACCTGGCATTCCAACAGGGGTGTGTATGCTTTTGATATCCACTATATAAAGGTGTTGCTATAGCTGTTAGTGTTAGGCATGGGCAAGGGGTCATAACACAGATGAACACTTCACTGATTACTACCTGATAATCATGGTGACTGTAGTACCCATATCAGTGTCAGGGCAATGCAACAAGCAGTAGCTGTACACATTTATTTCTGTTGTATGCACTGACACTGATATTACACACATTTGCAACATGCACACCCTATTTTTCCGACTGCTTGTAACCTATGGCATCAGTTTTGTGCCTTCCAGCTGGACATACACATACATACATGTGTCCAGGGGATACCTGGTATACATTTGTGTTCTGTGTTAGTATGGCACACTGTATTCACAGTCTTGCTGATAAATCATACTTCTCAGCCAGTTATACCCACAGGACTTCAGGACAAAGACCCACATCAATGGTTGACAATAGTAACATCAATATTGATAGCATATTACTCTAGCTGCAACATACATATTTAAGTTGATTGCACATTAGCCTTTGACACCAATATGATAAACTGGAAGATGACGCTATTATGTTACATTGTCATTGCTGGAAGACTTGCCAATGGTTTGGCTGACATAGCTCAAGTATATGTGTGTGTGTGTCTACAGATATCAGTCACAAGTGTGCTTATTGTCCAGCAGAACACTGTACAGTTGAATGTTATTAATTCAATATATCACATGCAGTTCTCTGCACATGTCTGCAACAGTACTGTACTATGCACACGCTCTATATATATGTCTCTTAGCTTTCCAAGACAAACATATATCATACTCATATTCACAGGTAACATATGGATATGGACAACATCCCATTAAGTGGACTAGCAGTAGCACAATCCCAACTGTTTTACAGACACTCTAGTGGTTGGCAAATGTGAGCTGTCCTTTCCCAGGGTGAGTTGGGTCATGAGCTGTGATACCACCTCTCAAATGTTTAGAGCACCACATGTGGACAAAGCCTAACATGATGAGGGGGGTAAATATGAACATATTGTACATATTCCTGTTACAGAGTTATTAGGTTTTTAGCTACAGGGTGGAAGCAGGGTGGAAGCATTTTGCATTGCTGTGACTGTTCTGAAGGATGTGTAGCCTTACACTCAAGTGTTTGTCATTACTTCATTACTTCAGTTCTCAGCAATTTGTCAGACAGGTAGAGATGTCAAGAGGAACAGACATAACAGTCTGATTTCAAAATCTGCACATTCTGTGAAGATTTGTACAGTTGACAGGTATGGCTGTGCTGTTTCCCACTGCAGACAGAGCCAGATGTTATGGCCATAGCAGTTGTACAGCAGGACATCATACAGCAAGTTTTGCTGGCACATATACATTTTTCAAACTCAGCTATCCCATTATTACAGACCAAGTAATACATTAAATTGCATGCTTAAATGTTTCACATACATTTTTTGGGAGGGTGTTGTTGTATATTCAAACCTAAGTGTTTTGGTTTGGTTGTTGTCTTGCTCTGTGTTTTTCTTTTTCTCTCTCTTTCTCTCTCTGTCTGTCTGTAGTACAGGGATTGAGTGGGTTTGATTAAGCGACAGCATGGCTTTTGTAGGTGATGGTCATGACAAGGTGATGGTCTATGCACCAATCAGTGTTCCCCACTTGCTAATTGCATGGAGATCAGCTGTGTGGTTCTTCCAATAGCCAATGTCATGGCAACCCACTCCTATAAATGTGTACTTCCTGTGGTCATTGTCCCTTTACCTTGACTATAAGGAACATATCCTTTCTGTGTATGGGCAGCAGTGTTACAGACAGCAGGTGAGAATATCTATTACAGCACGATATGTGGACATAAGCCAACTACAGGTTTATGTAATGTTCCAGATGTAGGGACAGAGTGTGAGTATCACTGTTATCTGCTTTGAATACTGCTAGTTTAACATGGTTTGTCTGTACATGCTAGTTCTGCATAGCTTGCAGTCTGACAATGTTATGTGTCTGCATAGCTCTCACCTGTAGGGCTATCCACATAATGGCCAGGGTTTGGGGCACTATGTTTAGTGTGTTCCCCAAACAGGTGTTGTCCTTGACAAATCATTGCCATACTCTGTTGACTGCTATCAGTAACTGAAAACATGCATTAGTGTCGGTGACTTCATATCCCTCATGAAGGATATGTTGCAAATAATCCTGTAACACCAGCAACTTTCACAGTGCATGAGTGCAATATATCAAATATGGCCCTGTGTTTGTCCCTATGTCCTCCATTTATATACCAGGCTTTGCCCAGATGTCATGCAGTAAGAGGTCGGTAGGTATGGGCTATCATTTAGTGCTGACATTCCTGCTTTCATCCCAGAGATGTTGTGGACTCCCACACATGTTGTGGTATAAGGGCCATAAATATGGGCCATAAGCTAGAAAACATGTATGACCATGTACAGTCAAGAGGTCAGTGTATAGTAAACACTGTTATATACCCATGTAACACATTTTAGGGGGTACATGTTTGACTCTTAGGCTGTTAGTACATGTGAGAGATATTATTAATAAAACATAAAATGTATGTAGCTGTACTTTTTGATACTATAGTGATGGGGACAGTGGTGTGTTAGAGGTTACTGTTTGGCACACAGTCTGTCAGTTTGATAGACCAGTTTGAAGTGAAGCATTGTGATGTAAAGGATCAATTTACATTGTAAGATTTGATACTTTCCCCACTAGATGGTTAACTTAGGAGTGTAATTGGAGGCTTTTGGCTTAATCATGTGATTAAGTGTTGATTGATTTTTGTATTCAAGGCAAGTGTGTTTTGTACTGTTGTACCACTTGAAGACTTTTGCCATGACATCAGTGTCTGATACTTTGTGTGGCTTACTTTGGTTACCACCTGTCCCTCTGTGCAAGGCATGGCCAGTTGTGGCCTTCTCATAACCCTCAACTGTACACATTTTTCCATAATGTCCAGATGTTGGCATCATAACTTCTTTGTGTTCCTCCTTAATTAGGTTCCTTTCTGACAAAAAGCTGAGGATTGGACTCATTTAATGATGACAGACATTTGACTGTAAGACTCCACATCCTTCAGAAAAGTAATGCTACTGCAAAACCGCTAGTATTCTATCAGTGTTCTGAGATTATAAGATAATATTTATAAACAGTCCCTATTTGTCCAACATCATGTTATGCTTTGTCCATATTTTTGCCTATAACAGGTTGAGAGGTATGGTACTGCTGATGACAATTCTGACAATTGGAAAATGACCTGAGATGGTAGGAACAAGAATGTATCACGTTTCCTTTAATATTTGCATAATTCAGTTATGTTGTATTTTACACACCTACATGCTGTAAGACATGGCATAAACAACAGAAGTACTACAGATATAAACCTTTTTTGGGAAAATGGTGGTATGTGTGTTTTTTAATGCAAGCATTCTCATTTGTGCAACATATTACACTCTGGCCATATGATAGGGTAGCAACTGCAGGATTACTGGCAGTTTGGGTTTCACTGTGCTCACTTTAGTCATTTCAATTACTTGCCTAAGAGATTGCTGTATGTCTGGCCATTGTGTAAGGCCTATCATGATTATGCAGATGCAGAGTGTGTACTTGTTATTTGGACTGTGTATGTGTGGGGCCAGCAGATGAATGTCCCATACCATCCCAGCATTCTATCTACAGTATGACCTGCCACAGGATATGTAGGGGTATTGTGTGACTCTCATGGGGGATATATCTATCCACACAGGTATTGTACTGTGGTATTTTATATATATATATATATATATATATATATATATATATATATATATATATATATTGGTGTGTGTATATATCTTATTTGAATGTTTACTGCTTCCACAGTATACATTCCCTATAGTACAGTGATTGTCTTGCAAGATATGTTTATGAAATCATCCTGAACTCTTGCAGCTTACAAGGTTACTTAATGGTTACATGCTGTGACTATGGTGTACATATTGCTAAGTTCAAAACCAGCAAAGGCTGTTTATTTTGTTGCTGGGCAGAACAAGAGCTCAGGGAGAGAGGGTGATTAAGGCACTTTAAAGCAGCTTAAAGCGGGTTTGTGCAGGTTTGCATGAAGCTAAATGGAGCTAACACATGGTTAAATTTACAGGCATTTAAACTGTGTGGGCTTGTCTTAGAGGCACATATCATTGTGCAAATCTGTTTAGGTATGATAACCTCTGTTTACCTATTCTGTGTTTGAGCATATGTCAAATGGTTTGCCTGCTGCTCAGCAATGGTAATACATGGTTAAACATATAGACGATTTATTGAATGTTAGGTTTGACTAAACAAGCATAGGTTATGTTGCTCTGGTGGTGTAGTGGTATGATCTCTGACTGCAGTATACAGGGTCATGTGTTCAAGACCTGGAGCTGATAGATTTTCATTTATGTTACATGACTGGACTGCATGATAAGTTAGGCAAAGCAAGAGCAACTCGTACAACTCAGATGGTGCAGTGGTATGGTTGTTAACTATAATACAAAGGGTTCTGCGTTCACGACTTTGCAAGGCTGATTAGTTTTGTTGCTGGCACAACAATGGCTGATGGTGTGAGGATGATCAAGGCACTTTAAAACAGTTTTAAGTGGGTTTGCATGACACTTAGCATGGCTAAAATACAGTTACTCCATTTTAGCTTTGCTTAGTGGCATTTACTCCCACTAACCCCTGCACTAATTTCTTTGAAAGAAAAGAAAAAGGGGTGATAGGAAAGTGGTGAAAAAAGGGGCACACAGAGGGAAAAACAAGATGAAAAATGGATAGGGATGTGCAGGATGGGAGTAGGAAATGTCCATAGCTGCCCATTTCTCCTACAGCAACAGCTGTGCATATGTATTGAATTTGGAGGTGAATTTGGACACTCATATCCCTGAGAGATGGGTGAGGACAATAGTAATGTGTTGTCTAGGCAAGTGGACAAGATTAGATGTGTCCACTGGAGGCATCTGCAAAATGGACAGCTATGTATGGGGTGTAATTTTTTTGTGGGAACAGATTGCCCCTTTTTTTAAGGTGAGAGTGGGTTGTTGGGGAAGGATAGTAGGTATATGTGGGGAGGGAGATTGGGTAGGAAAACAGACAAGCCAGCAGACAGGGGTGGTGTATGACACATGTTGGGGGTGAACACCTTGACGGGGAGGGTGGTGGGAATTGGAGGCACATGAGCCCACAAATGGATACAGTGAGACTGAGGTCCCATAGGCAGTCACCACTGCACCTTCACTGCCCCAAAAGTGGCTGTGCTGGGGGCTGAGCAGGAGGGCCAGGCTGACCCTCAGGATGCTCCACACAGCTCTCAAGTTGCTGTAGCTGAGCTGCAAACTCCTTTTGTATCTCCCTATGCACCAGATCCCAGACCTGACATTGGGTGATGGGCTCCTGTCTGCACCTGCTCTGAGGGGGGGCAAGCCCCATCCCCTGAAGTGGTTCCACCCATGGGTGATGCAGGACCAGCAGACGAGGAAGATCCGGGGTGGGTCCCAGACATGCTGGGGTCCGGTGACACACGCAGATGAGGCATGGCAGGTGGATTCACTGGGATAATCCTTCCCAGATGAGCTAGGGTGTTGACAGTTTAAAACATATTTTGGTTAGTTATGAACAAGACAATGCCAGGGTTAGTTATAACAGCATGCATGGGTGTTCCAATAGACACCATAACACGGTTTTCAATCAGTTGTATAGCAAACAGAACACATGCAGATATGGAACCACAGTGGATATTACAGCAGTATGCAGGTTACATTGATAGCAACAGGCCACCACTGATTTCATTTCAACAGGGAACAACAATCAACAGCCATTGAAATATTGGTATAACAATGGGGAACATGTCCCAACAGTAGGTTTGTTAAAAACATACCATTTATTTTTTGGTTGTATTATTGTTGCAGATAGGGTGGAGGTGAGACATAGAAATGAAAAAAATATTTGTCATTACATTTCTCACAACTGTTCTGTACATTATAGTCTACTCAGTACTCTCCAGATATGACCTTAAATTACAGCTACCTAGGGGCTTGGGGTTGGCCAGTGGGTGTTCTACACAGTTATCAGTTCAAACTTTGTACATCTAATATATAGCTGTACTTACCTGCCAGGCCTATGGAAAAATTGGGTTTGCACTACCTGACTGTTTCTACACATTAACAGGGTTCAGCTTTGATATGTGCAATCATATTGTGTGTGTGTATGCTAATGTCATAGTCCACCTTCATTTTTGTACAGCACCATGAGTGCTGGGAACAATGACCAATACCTGTGATGGTGTGACACTTGAGGGACATTTTTTGGAGAAAAGTAAGTGGTCTATGTACTTCTCTTACTGTCATCTGAGCCTTGGGGTTGGCCAGTGTGTGTTCTACATAGTGAATGAGACAAATCCTATGGTTAATATCCAGCCTGCCTCATCTGCCAAAGCTGTGGGAAAATGTCTGTTTACACTACCTGACTGTTTGTAACAATACTCACATATTCTTGTGTGAAAATGTACAGACAGCTTAGTACCACTCCTGGGATTCAAACCCTGCCAGTTTGTTCAAAAAGTAGTCACAATGCCGTTTTTTATCAGAACAAGCTATCAAGGAACTGCAATTTCTTGTGTGAGTGTTTTCTACCTATTAGTCTGTGATTTGGCCAATCTGACCTTGTACTTCTGACATTCCTGCATGGCAGACAGTTGTTCTACTGTGTACTCACACTTTCAGATATTACATTACAGGAAACAAGGGTTATGAAGCATTTTTAATATTCAGCTATCAGATCATAGTGCAGGGGAACTTTGTTATGCTTAATCTGTTGTACAAGACTTGACTGTTTGCCACATGAACCTCAGATACTTAATGCTATCAGAGCCATATTTGCTGTGCAAAAGCTGTATATATTTCCAATTCATACTAACACATTGCAAATAAAACACAGCAGTCCAGAGTTGTACAGTTTTACTGACAGGTTATGACTGTTTTATGTATATCACTAGCATTATCTGTGGTAATGTCAGTTTTATTCAGTTCAAACAATACACAGATTACAGCACTGGCAGGTGATAGTCTACTACTTTCAATTATACTGCCAGCTAGATCAGTACTCACCAGCCTCATGGTGCAGCCTTTGCAACCTGCTGCCATGTGCCTCCATGTTCAAAGGCCTCTCAGCTGTACAGGAGACAGAGAAACATTTATGACTACCTATCCATCACATACAACAGCCTGGACTATCTCAAACAGCAATTGATATTGATACTTACACACTATTGGGGCATTCCCTGCCTGAGCATCTTATACCCACTGGTCCAGAAGGTCCCTCTTTCTCTGCTTGAGATCAGCATAGTGATGGCGAATCTGGTTACCAGTCTGCGGGATCACAGTAGCACTGGTGATTTCATGGGCGAGACAGTCCCATGCCTCCACTTTATATTCTGAGCCCTGGTACTGGCCCTGCAGCTGTCTCAAATCATGGTTTTCAACAAGGAGTCCAACCATGACCCTGGACTCCAGAATGCCCCAGCATTGCACACGAAAGTGAACACCTTCTCCTACTCCAGCTATGGTGCCTGCAGTGATGAGCTCCCATTGGTTATGGTCTGTATTCCTACCTACAGGGTTTAAATAGGGACGATTTCCCACACTTTACCGTAATTGGTTACTTTTGAAACTGCTGACCTCAGCTAATCTATGGGAAAACCTGCCTAGCTAAGGTTGGCAGTGCTTAAAGTGGTGGGTACAGCACTGCTTATCACTAGGTAAATCCATTTAGCTGGGCTATTCATTGCGTAGTATTCATATGTACACAATGCTTACACCCGGTCAACATAGCTGTGCAATGCTTACCACCTGTATGGGATTGATTCATCATTCATTACATAATATAGATTTATTTACCTTCCCTGACATCCCCCAATGTGCTGTGATTAATTTATTCTTGTGTGACTATACTGTATGGAGCACTTGCGTTTATATAGGAGTTTCAATATTTTATTACACTAACACCTCACATCTGGGCCTAATACACTACTCTGGTTGAGAAAAATCAGTTACGTCTTCCATAAATATACAAAAAATTAAAATTTTAATGTTTACACATACAAAATGGAAATGGTTTTGGTGAGGCATGAACTGTGAATGACTACATGCAAGGTGTACACTGTAACCACTACACTATTCCACTTATATTTATGCAGGATGTCTATTGCTTTTTAACTTATCGTGCCATTTCAGCTGGGCTAAGCGGAGCTAAGCAACAGGCACACCTACACAGCTAAGCTTAAAATTAATTGCATATATAAAAAATATATATATTTGTTGTGTGTTTTTTATTTGTACCCTTCAGAATATCCATGCTAATGCTGAACCTGTTATTTTATCACCTTTCTGCTTTGTAGGGACAATTGTCCCTTATGGCTTTGTCCACATTCCTTACTCTGATGGGATGTAGGTGTGCACTATGTGCTTATGCTAAATCTGTTATTCTATCAACTTTTGGCTTGGTTGGGATAATTGTCCCTTATGGCTTTGTCCAGATTTCTAACCCTGACTGGTTGGGGGTGTTACAAGCATTCTCACCCATTTCAAATTGCTGAACGGCAATTCTGGAGTGCAGGGGGCATGTGTATTGTGAGAGCTCTGCTCTCAGACACACCCCCTGTGTTCATAGATGGAACCATATCCATTTTACAGCACGGCAGTGTGCCTTCATACATATGCATGGCACACTGCCATGCTGAACAGGAATGGTCCCTGCTGTACAGGAATAACTTATTCCTGCATGGCTGCTTGCTAAATCGGGGGTAAGTCAATGCTGGAAACTGCTACATAGATTTTTCTCAGGATATTAAGGGTACCTGCTCACTACCACTCTACCAAATATTATTTATAAAGGAGATAATGGAGTAGTTAGGTTTAAATAATTAATTTCCAAATCATGTTATTTCTATTAATACTTTGAAATACAAGGAAAAACATATTCCTAAGCAGATATCTCAAAAAAAAAAAACTTGCAAGTGACCAAACTAAAAAGTTTGTACCAAGCTTTAATATCCATAGGTCACCACCATCAGCTGTCATTCATTGATGTATCTTTGTATTGACAGTCTTCATCCCTGACTTCTTCAGCTATAACAATGTTTAAAATGTCACATTAGATCCACAAGCATTAAAAGTAATCTAATAGAGGATAGGTTTGTGCTTACAAAATATCAATTTAACTCCTAAGCAATTGCAAAAGCTCCACTTTAAATGTTATGTAGTGAGCAAAAGGCTCAATAGTTCTATCAAGCATGCTATTTAATAGGTTCCAAGTATAAGTCATATTCACCAGTGATGGCTTGTGATATCAGACTGCAGCACCCCCAGCTGTGATCCACAATGGTACAGTTCTACAAATCCTCCTAACTGCACCTATAAAGTACAGAAGTATGCATTCCAGTGTGAAAGTAGACTCAGGATGATAAAGCAAGCTGTGGAGTTTATCATGGTGTGTGTGTAGTTAAAGAATACCTTAGGTTTGAGCCCTGTACTTTGGGTGCAGGTAACAAGAGCTTGAATTCCCTACCCACCACCATTTTTGAAACTTTTGCAGATTTTTGCCTCATATTTTGTCCTGTTCCTCATAAAATCTGTGATTTCTAAATTTTTAATTCCTTAAATAATTGATGGTGCAGTGGTAACATTGTTGCCTCACAGCTAGAGATTCTCTGGTTTGATTCTTGGCTGAGGTGCTTTCTGTGTGGAGTCTCCATGTCCTCCCTGTTCTTTTGTGGGTTTGCTCTGGTGTCCTCCCATGTTACAAATACATGCACCTGCAGTATTTCTCCCTGGGCCTCTGCTGAAAATGGGCTTTTGTTCCAAGTCAGACTTTCCTGGTTAACAAATGTTAAATAAATAAAATTGACAGACATTTGAATTTCAGACTTCATATTCTTCAGAAAGTACATAGTAACACAAAACCTTTTATTCTAGAAATATTCTAAGTTTATAAGATGAATATTTTAAATTTGTCCCTATTTATAGGACTGTATTCCCCCATTGTTGGCTTTGTCCAGGTTTTTTTGCTAAGGTTGAGAGCTATAGTGAGAACTGAATTCACTGAATATGTTTGAGGGCTGTATTCCCCCATTACTGGCTTTGTCCATGTGCTTTGTGCTAAGAGGTTGACAGCTATAGTGAGAACTGAATTCACTAAATGGTAGCCATTTAAGTTTCAGTCTTTCTCTTTTTCACAAAACAGCTGATTTGGCATAGTGGAAAGTTGTTCTGACTGTTTTGCACAGGGTCCTGGGTACAAGACTTGACAATGAAATGTATGGTGGAAACACAGCATTTTATTATAGCAACTCTCCAAGATTATGCAAGCAGTGTTTAAAATGTGTCCCTGGTTTTTGGCTTTTGTCCCTCCCCAATACATTTTGGCTTTTTCCAGATTTCTTGTGCTGCAAAGTTGAGAGATACAGCTGAGTGTCGAGTAGATTTTACAAGGAGCTGAGAGCTGCAAGGAAGAGAAGTTTAATGCTGCTTATGGTGAGTCCGCTTACATTGTTAATAGCACAAGAGGTAGCATACTTGCTTTTGATGCAGAAGGCTGTGAGTTCTACTCCACAGTATGTAGATGCATTGATGATATTGTACTGTGTTGTAAATGGGGTGGATGCTGCCGTCTTGAAAATGTCCTCTTTGATGAAGATACCTAGTAACTATAAACCTGTCCAATATTTGCCATCCATTCGCTATTGCAATGTTACTAGCTTATTTTTTAATGTAATATAGGCACTTCATTCCTCAAGGGTAATAGGCACTTTACTTGTAGATGAAACAATGAAATATAAAGTTGTTTGCTAGCAGCAACCTCTTCATTAGTTACAGATCTTTTTAATGTGGAATTATATAGATGACTTTTACTTCTGCAGAGATTGTGCACATTTACTGATACTGGTGGATTGTAGAAGTTTGAGTAGACTTTTATGATGGAAATATTCTAATTGGGGAGTTTTGTCATTATTGATACATGCATTTTGTTTCATTGTTTACTGAAAAATGGTCAAAACAATAAATTTAAAACAACCTCTAACAACTGTACTGTACTGTATTATACAAGGAATATAATTTAATAAAATCAGGAAGGTGCATCACAGAACACATGTTTTGTGTGCAAGGGGTCTGTCATTTGCAAATAGCCAAAAGTTAATCTTTATCTGCCACTAGCCAAATGTATTTTCTTTGAATGTGGGTTTCAATGCTGTTTCAATTAATATCAGTTTCAAGGGCAGAGAAGTTTTAATGTTAAGTCTGTTTTCATTGTGAGACTGCATTGCTTTGTTTAGCAGATGTCTTTGCATTGTTGCTGTAAAATTCAAAATAAAACTTTCAAATGATGTCCAAATCATCGTAGAAGTAAAGCAGTATGCACATTATTGTTTATGGTAAATGGAGTGAAATAGCCAAGTAATGGGACATTGGAATGGCTGGAGGGGGAGGCTCCATTCGACCATGATTTTGTGAGGGGAAGGGTGGCAAACTCAAAGACAGCCCCGGCTGAACGGGTCTATATTAGATCATCAAAGTATTAAACCTCAAATGGTCTAATATAGAACCGAAAACAGCGAATGCTGAAAATAGCAAAGCTGCAGATAACCACATTTTTTTCCTAGGGAAAGAATTTGATTGTCCATTTCCGTGGCTTCACTATTTTTAGCACTGTGGTGGAAAGTTACGGGTAGGCTTCAAGTAAGTGTGCGATTGTGTGGACGTTTGGGTTAGGGCAGGGTATGTGAGTTAGGGTTAGGGTGTGGGTGAGGTGAGTGTGTGATAGTGATAGACTTTAGGGTTAGGGTGGGGTATGTGAGTTAGGGTTAGGGCGCGGGTGAGGTGAGTGTGCGATAGTGATAGACTTTAGGGTTAGGGTTTGGATTAAGGATAGTGGATAGATAGTACTGTATGCACAGTTTAGTGTAGGGTTAGATGTAGGATTTTAAGTGTATGTGTGTGGATTGCTGTTTTTTTGGTGTGCTTGTGTTGTGTGTGTGTTTCTCGCAACAGTGATTTTTTTTCTCAGGGAAAAAAATTCACTGTTCTGAGTTTTCAATGTTTGTAGATTTCATGGTTAGAAGTTCGAGGTTGTTGTATTCGATGATGTGCTGTTTCATTGAACTGATATAGACCCAGCTGAACTATACCTCTCAACTGTCCAGATTTTCACAGAATGAATAGATTTTTGCTTCTTATTTTTGGTTTGTTCCTCATAAAATTTGTGGTTTTCTGGCAAAATCATTTAGGAATTAAGTCACTAAACAATGACAGACATTGAGTTTCAGACTTCATAACCTTCAGAAAAATGCATGCTAAAGTAAGCCCTGTTATTCTATCAACTGTCTCAGTTTATACAAGAGCAATTTTTAGTACTGTTTGTATGATCCCCAAGTATATTTGGTCTTGTCCAGGTTTCCTGCATTAACAGGTTGAGAGGTACATGCAAATAAATTGCTTTATAGAATTAGGTTCATAGGTTCATAGGTTCATATTGTGATTAAGGCATATCCAAACCTCTCAACTGTCCCCAATTTTGGCTCAAAATGTTGCTCTTCCCCTAATAATCCCTCCACAAAATGGCAATGTTGGAAGAAACCATGGAGGGTTTACAATTAATAAATAACTGTAATAATCAGAGTTATAAATTACTTTATTTCAGAAATGCATGTAAATTCTTTTATTTTGTCAGCTGCTCAAGTTAGCAGTACTAATATTAAAAAAAGTGTCCCTTCTTTGGCAGGTTCCCAGTTGTATTGTGTGGCTATTTTATATTTTTGCATCACATTTTTGGTCCATTTTTCATAAAGTTGTGGTTTTCTGGCAAATTAGTGGCAAACAATTAAAGACAGAAGTTAGAAAATAATGACATACATTTGAGTTTCTGATTTCATACCCTTCAGAAAATTCATACTAATGCAAGACCTACTATTCTATTATCTTTCTAAGTTTATATAAGCAATATTTAGAAAATTGTCCTTATTTTTGGGCCTTTGTCTTACTTCTATATATGGCTTTGCCCAGATTTCTTGCTCTGAGTTTGAGAGGTATGACAAATGTGTCAGGGCCATCACAGTCAGCCAGAGACATTTCAAATTGTGACATACTTCTTGCACCCCACTTCCCCATGTAGTGACTCTGGATGTGTTCAAGCAAGGCAAGGAGCAGTTATGCAGTGTAAGTGTGCAGAGTATCCCCCCATCCAAGGTAGATACAAGTACTACAGTGGCTTTTCATCTGTCCTTGATTTTGCAGAATGTTCTGGTTTCTGTCATATTTGTGTACTGTTGATTTATGCTTATTATTATTCAGAACATGCCTGTTGCTCTGTGTTTAACTAGCAATGCTTTAATGACCATCAAGTAAGCTTGTCTGACATTGTAAGATGCAAGTAAGCTTTAATAATCATTCTGTTAAAGAATTGCTAACATTGAAAGCCTTTCTGTTGTTGCCATACAGAGAATACTTACATAACTAGATAACCTATAAGCCTTGGGTATTGAAATGCATATGACAGTATTTGCAATAAAGGACAGGATTACATTATTTTAAAAAGCTCATTACATTTGTTGGAGACTTGTAGTCATCTTAGCAGGCTTTACCTGTAAACTAAACAGAATGCCAATCTATCATGTGTGGTCCATAACCTGTGCAGTAATCCTTTAAGCAATGCATCTTGAGCTTGTTTCTTGTTTGGTTTTAATTTCTTGCTTTGATCATGTTTTCCCTATGAAACAAGTAGATAGTTGTCAGGCAGCAGGTCTTTTTTGGATAAGAAACATTTTTGCAAGTGGGGGTATCATAGAGATTGCTACTTTCAGCATGATACTTGCTACTTTTATAAAGCTGAATATAAATTATAATTAGAACTGCAGTGCAATGAGAAGTGGTTTGAGTTGAGTGCTGCTTATTTTTCTTATACTTGATTTTGACTGGCATTCCAGTAATGTATTTAAAAGGTAATTTATTTTTTTTATGCCTCACAACCTTTTTGTTTCCATCTAGATATTACGTAAGCTGTCATGCAGCCAATGCATTGAACTGTTTTTTTCTTCTGCACTTCATTTTGTCTTGATTGGACTCTCATAATGATGGTTTGGCACCCAGGGCAACATATTTAATTAAAGTTACAGTTTTTGTGGTTTTGAGCATAACTCCTCCCCTTTCTAGTTGTCCACACCCTTCCAACTGACCCCACCCATTCATCTGTCTCCTGCAGCCCCCCTTTGATTTGAAGTCACCAGCCTCCACTGTATATTCCCTAGACCTTTTTTGAATTTACTTTGACAAGATTCTTCTCCTTTTGTTCTGGAAGATATTTCACATGATTACTGTGAGAGAAATAAAAGTTCTTCTCTGGGGTCTGTTCTTCTCCTGGAACTTTTATCATAAGTATTTTCAACAATTAACAATGATCTTTTATTAGATTTCTGATGTTTCTGTCAACCAGGAAACACCTTTATGGACTCCAATTAATGCTTTATTTAAAGAGGTAATTTGTCAGTTAATCATATTACAAATTTCTTAAAAATATTTACCTTTATATAAACATATTTGAAGGGAAAAAAATAAAAAAAGACTAGACCAGTCAAGTTCTGCCAGTTGATTAGAAACTACAAGAGGTATTTATAGGTTCATAGGTTCATAGGTGTGTACTAGGCTAATGGCCCTGGAGCCTTTACAATCCAAGCCCATAGGATTACCCTGGCATAGTGCCACCTGACTTTAGTTCCCAGTGCCTCTGTCGAGTAGAACCACTGGAGTGATCTCCGGTGTGAATTTTCTATTTCCCATCCACTCATCAAGATTTCCCTTGAAGAGGGCCAGTGAGGTGCTCTGCTTGATATGTATGTGAAGTCTATTCCCTAGCATGGGTAGTCGCTGGGTTATGAACCTGTCCCTCCAGCATGTTCTGTTGATTGTGGTAATGAGGTTGAGGTCTCTGGATTGTGTGGGGTGGAGGGATTTCTTTAGATGTAGCATTTCTAACAAGAGCTGGATCAGACATGGCTTTGTAAGTCAAACAGAGATTACCTCTAAGTAGGCGATATGAGACAGAGAATAGTTGGAATTGTTTTAGTCTGTCCATATAGGGCACGTTTTTAAGGCTTAGGATCCTCTTTGTGAGGTACTTTTGCAGCCACTCCAGTTGTTACAGGTGTCTAGTAAGGTACATGCCAAATGGGGCATTGTACTCAATGATTGGCCTAATGAGGGAAGAGCAGAGGGAGACAATGACTTCTTTCTTCTTGCATGCAAACCCTTAGTAATCAGATGTGCCACATAGAAGGAATTTCTGACCACAGTGCAATGTGGTGGTCAAAAGAGATGTTGCTGTCAACCTGTTTTCCCAGATATTTTATAACACTTTCTGTGTTCAGTGGACTACCATTGATGTGGTAATTCATGGGAACTGGGTTTTTCTGAAAGTGGATGATGACACATTTTTTGGCAATGAGCTTAAGGCCATGGTTCTGACACTAGTCGTTGGTCTCAGTGAGACCTTTTATAGGATGTTAACATTACTTGGGAAGTTAATAATAGCTCCCAACTTGCAATCATGTGTGAACTTTGTCAGCCAGAGTCCCTTCATGTTGGCCTGGACTACAGAGAAGTAGATACCAAAAAGGAGAGGACCCAGGACCAAACCCCGTGGGACTCCACTCGTGACTGGTTGGCAGTCTGACTTGGAGTCAGCTGCTTTCACACTCTGGGTTCTATCTCTGAGCCAGTTTGCAACCCACCTAGTGATATAGGGGTTGATGCCTTGCTTAGTGAGTTTTTCTATGACTCCTGAGTGGGGAATGGTATCAAAGGCCTTGGCAAGATCAAGGTAGGCTGTATGAACCACCTTGCCTTTATCCACAGCTCTGGTGACTGACTCAAATAAGTCAACCAAGTTGAGCAGACATGATCTACTCTTCAGAAAACCAAACTATGTGGGATCCAAAGTTTGGAGATTCCCTATATGCTTGTTTATTAGGTCCATTATGATGCGTTCCATAGCTTTGCATATCAGACTCATCAGGTTAATGGGGTGATAGTTCCCTGTGTCTGTAGTCTCTACTCCTTTGTGGAGAGGGATGACTGTAGCACTGCACCATCTGGTAGGGACAATGCTTTAATTTAGGCTGTGACTGAACAGGGTACAAAGGTGAAGTGCCAGTTCACTCTGTAGTTCATGTAGAGCACAGCCAGGGATATTGTATGGTCCCATAAAAGCTGTATTACTGGCCTTGGACAGTGCTGTTTTAACCTGTACAGCAGTAATACTGGGTGCCTGGCAATCTACTGGCATTGTGATTGGTCCTTTGGGGGAGAGAGGGGTAAAGTTGGCACTGAATCTGTTATATTGGCAATATCTGTTGGCAGTATAGGAGGTAACATTGTTCAGTAGCTCAGAGCAAATCTGAGTATTGCCGTGGAGATTATTTACATAACTATAGAAGGCCTTGTGGTTATCTTTACTATCTGCTGCAATTCTGTTTTCATAGCTAGCTTTAGAGGATTTGATGAGGGATCTCGACTTTTTGTTGAGGCTGATAAGGGAGTTTTTCCAGTCTTGGGACTTCACCTTATTCCACATCAGTTTTCTCCTTCTGTTGTAGAGTTTGTTTATGGCAGGGCACCACCAGATTGGCTTCCTTTTTTTTTGAGGAGAGCATCTTGGTTCTATTGGGTATGGCGAGATCCATGCATTTGTGTACGTGTTCATACAGTGCATTAGTGTATGATTTAGCAGTCATGCAACTATTCTCCATTTGCATGGGATTTGTGAAGTTAGCCACCTCCATTTTTAGGAACCCAAAGTTAGCTTTGGAGAAGTTTTTCATGGTGGTTACCTTTGCGGGGGGTGTGGGTGGAAGGAGTGTGGATTTCCAAGGTGATTAGTTTGGGGTCAGATCTAACCAGGGAGGAGTTGACTACTGGTATAGAGAAACGGCTGCCCATGTTAGTAATGACTAGGTCAAGGATGTTACTACCTCTAGTGGGAGTAACAACAAGCTGGTCCAGGGCATTGGAATTAATGAATTCTAGGAAACATTGGGTAATTGTATTGGTACATGAGTAGTTTTCCCAGTTAATGGAGGGGTAGTTGAAGTTGCCCAGTATGAGAGTGTTAGGTTGGACCCTAATATTCTTCAGGGTGCTTAGGAATGTGGAGTGTGAGGTTTAGCACATGGTTGGGGACTTATAGCAGGCTACAACCTGAATTGCTGTCTTATCCAATGTTAGCTGCACCTGAAGTACCTCAGGTTATGTTGGGCTACCAGTCTGGAGGTTTGCGCATCCCTTATGAATATGGAAAAAACACTGCCTTTGGAGCTTTGGTCCAATCTGGGGATGAAAGGTGTGGAATGCATTATAGCCTGGTAGTACAGGGGTGCTTTCTGCTGCCTTGGACCAGCTATCTGTTACAGCACAAATGTTGATGTTCTCCATTTTAAGGAGTGCTTCGAGATTTAGACTTGTAGGGTTCAGCAGCATGACCCTCAGATTGCATTTGTGTAGCTGTTACGGTGGTAATTTGGTCTTTTGAACACTACCTAAAAAAGGCACTATAGGGGTGGCAAGAGCTTTGGCCAGTATCAGGAAGTTCAGGGATGACAGATGCAGGCCATCTCTGTCAAAGCATCAAGGTCTGTCAAGCATGTCATTACAGGCAGACAGATACTGGATCTCCTTAAAATGACACCAGAAATGTGGCCAGTTGTTGAAATCAATCATTTTCTGCTTGTACTGTGGTGTCATTTTGGGTGATGGTAGCATGCTGCTCAGGGCTAGTGTCATACCCGCCTGGGCTACATAATCTGAGAACTCCTCCATGCCTCTTTTCATGTAGTATGGGGAGGTACATCTCAGGTCATTCACACCCACATGTACAATGAGAGTCATATTTGTAACTGTTGTTGAGAGATGCATTATGTGGCAGATCCTGGAACCTGACAAGCAGCTGACTTTTACTTTCTCCTTATTCAACCTAGTGAGTAGGACATCAGTGTACCTCAATATTGAGTCACCTATGACTAGTGTGTTGGGAATGATGTTTTGCCTTAGGGGCTTTGGTTGAGTGGTACACTGTTTAGGAGAGTTATGTGTCTTGTGATTAGTGTTGTGTTGTGGTGGTCGAGTGCATTTTTGCCTTGGAGGTCTCTGCTGTTTGGGTATATTTTCTTGAGAGCCTCCATGAAGGTGGGTGGGTGGTTTGTGTTTTTATGTGAAGGCAGTACCAGTGTATGTTCTGGAGGGCTATGTGTTCCATGTGGTGTGATGCAAGTGTTGACCTTCTCCTCTTGACCAGCTAAGTGCAGATATATAAGTGCAGAAATGAATAGTGCTATATATATAAGTGCAGAAATGAATAGTTCTATATGAGACTTTCCTTAACATTATAGTCTGGTATTTTAAACTTTCTTTGCTCCACAAACTGTGACATGATATGCCTCTGAACTAAATGTATTTATACTTAATAACCAAAACATTTAATTTAGGAGAACATCTAGCACATTCTGTGATGTCTCAAAAGTTTGCAAGGTTATCTAATTATTTTAAGGAAAACTTGGCATTGCACTACTCGGCAGTTAGCAAAGAAAACTATGGGCATTAGCTGTTAATGAGTTTCCTGCAGTTTGGGGTTTGATTCCCCTTGGCCTTTATTTGTTTACTGCATGATCTTGGGAAAGTCAATTAACCAGACAGTACTTGGTGGTAACTGAGGGATTAGGTTAGGCTCCACAATGGTCTCCTGCACCACCCTCCTAATAGCCTAACAACTGGATTGGTCGTTCTTAAACTCCAGTCTAGTTATGATTAATGAACCAAGTGATAAAAAAGAGAACCTTAACCATTAGACTAGCTAAGCTGCTTACCTCCCAGGCACAAGGTATGGGGTTTGAGTCTTTCCCTTCCAGAGGAAAGTGGCTAAGCTTGAAATGGCCAACAAGGGCTACTATCCTAAAACTTGCAGTGAACCTATGATATCAGCAGGAACATTTATAAATAAAGGCTTTACTGGAAAAGCTCACTCAGACTCCACCATAGTCTGCTGTGAGGGAAAGATTTGTTTCTTCGCTTGTTTTTGTTTTCTTGTAATCTGTATTGCTTCATTGCCTTCTTCATTTTTGAATATGGTGGTGCATTTTCTATACACTGTGTTTTAACTGTGTTCTGCTTTTGATTACATTTTTAAACTAGGAAAGAGACCAGAGCTCTGTCTCTTGTGAGTCACATAGAAATTACTGTTTTCCCTACCATCTCACTTTTGTGCTGTTGAGTTTTTAAACTCAAATGTGTCTGTAGTTGTCCACCTCTTATTTAATTTGACCATATATTTCCTTCCCTCTCATCCTTCATTGGCTATTGTCAGTAAGTACAAAATTATCATTTTGTGAAGTCACCCCACTTCATCTATTTAACTCTTTCAAGCCTATAGAACTTTATGTATTCTTCCAGTTAACACCCATAGTTTCTTATGGCATCCATGCCCTTTCTGTGTCTGGCTTGTTTAATTATTTGGTTTATCAGCTTAAACTAACATTTTTAGAAAGAGCAAGGACTTATTAACAAAATTACACCAATATATTATTAATCTATGATATCTTGCAGTAGAGAAATGAATAACTTTTTGCTACTTATTATTCATATTTTCACATGTATGTTCACATTTTCATAACAGAAAGACCTATATGCTAATGATGGCTGAGGTTTGGAATGCCATGGTGGGAGATTAGAAAATTGTCAGTGTCCATTTATGTCACATTAGACTGGAGATATTGCAAGCTGTTTAATTTAGTTATGAAAATAAGTAACATTTCTATACATATTTAATACTTCAAAAATTAAGGGTCTTAAAACTGATGCCACGCGATGGTTTATAATGTTTGTAGACATTGTCGAAGAAAACTCTCATCGATATTTGCACTGCAAGTTGCACATCTTGAAAGATATTTGGTGTTATTTCTATTTATAATTACAGTAAACTCTCAGTTAACCAGCACCCGTGGGAATTGGTAGATGCTAGATCAGTGTAGTTTCTGGCTGCTTGAGAGTTACTATTAAAAATAGGTCTGACTGATACTGTATTTTATACTAATTGTATGGTTTGACCTGTTATTAGGTTGGGGAGACAGGGAATGTATTCCTAGCTTCCTTTTTAAAACTCTAAAACTGTAAAAAACATAAGGTATGTTTCTACAGGGGGGTTGGAATGCAACACATGAAAATTGTAGTGTATTTGTTTGATATTTTTTTTCTGGTTGCTTGAGTTCCAATTAACTGAGAAGGGGGAATTCAATAAAGGCTACATGAAGTCATTTTCCATGTAGGCAGAGTGGCATAGAGCTAAAATGCAACTAAGCAGCTGTGAGATCCAGTAAACAGGGCAGAGGAGCGTGCACGAGCATGAGGACATGGAGGTGTCCCTGGCATGCAAATCACATTATAAGCAGGTGAATTGCATGCAGATGCAGTTGTTTTGTGATCCAGGAAGCAGATAGGTATTCATGCAGAACCAGTGTGTTAGTGTTACAAATGTACACAAAAAAATTTCCATGTACAGAAATGTAAAAATTGAACAGGGGCTGTAAAAGCCCAATTAGAAGGTCAGGAAATGTCATAGTAGGCACAGATATGTGCAAAACTATGCCCTGTGAGTCCAAAATCTAATGCAAAATAATATAAAATAATAGTTTTTTTAATACCCATATTAAGTTTGTGCACCACGCTGCAGCTAGCAAACATGCCATTACACAAAAAAAAAATAGTAAAAAGTTTAAAAACTAAAAATAAGACATATGTGAGAATAATGCCATCTCAAGAATTACTTGCATAAAATTAGACCCTCTTAGTAAAAGTCTGCATATCATTGCTGGAGCCTTCCTGTGTCCTGACAGAGTGCTCTTCAAACCATCTGGAGATATACAGAGCTGAGTATATTTTTCTGGCACTTCAGAGTTGTGTACTGGTAATTGTTGTTTGACTAATTTTATATCATTGCTGGCTGACTGCAGAGTTGTGCACTGTTATTTTTGCTTCACTGTATATTTTTTCAGATCTCTGCTGAAGGTGTTGGTTTTCCCATACCCACCCTCCCTATTTTTGTGTTGTTTAAATTTGGAGGCTTTTGCAGTTGCCCGTCCCCACTGTAGATTTGATCTGGGACACTCCCCCCAGTCCCATCTCTTTACCTCATTTTACCTAATAGACTCCTTCTACACTTGTTTTCAGTCATTTTTAATTTAATTGCATTTTTTAAACTGTTTGGTCTAACATTGCTACATACTCAAGTGTGCTAGCTTGCACTGCATTTGAATTGTTTTTACTGCTGTTTTAGCTACTTTTCTGTATAAATATATATATATATATATATATATATATAAACATATATATATACCTTTCCTGTAACTAGTGTAGTCCAGATTCAGATTTGCTGTATCCAGGACTGTATGTAAGCTTCTGAGCCCCCGCAAGCTTTCTGTGTTGGAAGGAAGTCTTCTAGCTTATCAGTGGGAGTGGTAAGCACAAGATAACCTATCTACCACACAAGGAGTGGTTCTGGCCCAGAAATTGTAGTTAATGGCCATTTGGGAAGTTTTTCCATCTCTCTCAACTTTCTGATTTAAAAGCCCGCATTTGCACTTGTTTCCTGTAACTAGTTTAGTCCAGATACAGATTCTTAATTTTAGCACTTGAATTTGCTTATTCGTGATCAGCACTTGTTCAGAACTTGCTGTTAGCACTAAATAAGCTAAAAATTACTACAGCACTCAACCTTCCTCATTACCTAGAGGAAACAGTTTTTGTACTTATTTTCCTCACTTGCTTAGAGAAAAACAGCTCTTATACTCACTTTCCTCACTTGTTTAGAGGAAAATAGTTTTTTATTCAGGCATGTCCAAGGGTCAGCTCCCAGTGTTCTCACCTGTCTATCTGATGAATCTGGGCATCTTGGGGCAATGTAGAAATTGCCTCATGTACACAGACAACCCTCTCCTCCTACCACCCAAAACTACAACCTGTGAGAGATGCACTTATTTTTATTTTATTTTATTTTTATTTATTTTATATTTGTTGACCGGGATAGTCCGACTGGATGCATGTCCATTTTCAGCGAAGGCCCGGGGAGAAAAGCTCCAAGGGTAAGCAGATACAGCATTACATAATACCACCATTACATATTACAAACAGACTATTTACAGAGATTACATAAGTAAGCAAGTTAAACAAGTTCCACAGGTTACAGTTAATCCTGAGCACAATTCAGGATTAAATTAAATTACACAGTAAACTGGTTAACAGATTTTTACACATTCTAGAGAGAATTAGCCAGGCTTGATACATTGGCATAGCCAGTTAAGTGACAAATGTTGTTTGAGTCTAGTTTTAAATTGACCTAAGGTGGAAAGTAAGATAATATCAGCTGGAAGAGAGTTCCAGGATCTACTTACAGAGTTTTCAAAGAGAGAATCACCAGTTGTGTTATTAATTTTGCTAGTCTGAATTAGTAGTTTGTTAGAGGATCGAAGCCATCTAGGATTGTTATAGGGGGTGATAATATTTTTAAGTGCAGGAGTATTGTCCGGATTATAGAAGATTTTATAGGCCATAATCAGTTGGTTATACTGGATAAGGCTGGGTAGTTCAAGCCACCCAAGTTGATTTAGATTGATGCAATAATGTGTCCTAAAAGGCAGCCCAGTGGCAAACCTGGCAATGTGGTTGTAGCAAATTGAGAGCTTGTTAAGGACAGTCTTGTTTAAATTCGAGAGTAGAGGGGATGCATACAAAAGGGTTGAAAGAAGGTGAGAGCGAGCTATGGCAATTTTAGCTGGAGGGGTTAGGAAGGCTTTTATTCTGTAAAGTGACCCTAGTTTTTTATTGATGGTTTTGATAGTTTGGTTAACATGTAGGTCAAATTTTAGATTATTGTCTATGATGACATCTAATAGCTTTGTAGATGGGTCAGGGGAGATTATTGTGCCATCATTTGATTTTATGGTAAAGATGAAAGCGGTAGACTTATGTGTTGGTGAAAATAACAGCATTTTAGGTTTTTTTTGGATTTAGGATCAGACAATGTTCAGAAAGCCAGTTTTCTATTGTATTAAAGGTGGTCTGGGTAGCTGACCATAACTCTACTGGAGATGTGGCTGAGCAAATCAGAGTAGAGTCATCAGCATATTGGATACAGCTGACTTTTGGGATGACAGTATAAAGGTCGTTAATGAAGATGGAGAACAGCAAGGGCCCTAGTATAGAGCCTTGTGGTACTCCAAGGGTGTTAGGTAGAAGGTTAGAGAGTTTGTTCTGCCAGAGGACGGCCTGCTGTCGACCATTCAGGTAGGATTGAAACCATTGGAGGGCTCCAGTATCTAGACAGAATGTTTGCAGGGTGTGGATTAAAAGTTGGTGATCAACCATATTGAATGCCTTGGAAAGATCCAAAAGAGGGCTGAGGATATATAATTATTGTTGCGATTATGGTTTATGGTGTTAGTAAAGGCTAGGAGGGCTGAAGTAGTGCTGTGATGAGGACGGAAGCCATGCTGAGTGTCTGCCATAAGGCGATTTTGGATTAGGTGGTGCATGAGTTGTCTATGAATACATTTTTCCATAATCTTTGCAAGTGGAGAGAGTATAGCTATTGGCCTATAATTGGAGAATTCAGTAGAGCTGCCTCCTTTGTGAAGTGGGATTAAATAGGATATTTTCCAGATGGTGGGAATTTTAGCTTCTACTATGGTTCGATTGATTAGTATTGAGACGGGGTAAGCAATAGCATCAGCTGATTTTTGTAAGTACTCGGCAAGGAGTTGATCAGCAGAAAGTGTAGTGGGTTTTAATTTTTTGATCAAGGTACGGATAAGTGAAGTGGTGACTGGTTGGAAGCTGAACGTAGGTTTCTAGGGGTGCTACTTTCAGGACCAGGGGAGCTAGGAGGTAGTTGGCTAGCTAGGGCTTGAATTGTCTCAGTAAAGAATTAGTTAAAACTATCAGAAACATCTTCAGGGGTTTTATCAATAGTAGCAGCAGGGATTGGGGTTGAAGTTTGTCCAGGATGTAGTAGATTATTTAAACCTGCCCAAAACTTCTGAGGGTTATTTTGATTTACTGTCTGTAAATTACAGTAGTATTGTTTTTTGTCTTGTAAAATTGATTTTTTGGTTTAGTTCCTGGACTGCCTGTATTTAATGTGATCTTGAGGGTCTTTAGAAGAATGCCATAAAGCCCATGCTTTGTTTCTAAGAGTAATTTTGAGTTTAGACTCTATAGAAAGCCATGGTGCAGTTTTTGCCTTGGTTCTCTTTGAACAAACAGGTGCATGCAAATCAAGGATCTCAAGGAATTTGTTGTTAAAGTATGCTACTGCTTCCTCTAAGGGGAGGTGTTTTAGAACAGACCAATTACATTAATTTAGTTCTTGTTGGAATTTGGCAGAGTCAAAGTTTTTATTGTTTCTAACCTTTCTGAGTAAGGGTTGTTGGGAATTAATGGTTTTGTGCTTAATTACATATGTGAGAAGGTGATCGCTTAGGCCATTAAGGAGGGTACCAGAGGTGTACAGTTGGGGTTGACTGTTTATGAGTACCCAGTCAAGTATACTTTCTTTTTGGTTGGGTTTAGCTATCCTGGTAGGGGTGGATATGATTTGTTTAAATGCATGCAGGTTAATATGGGTGGTTGGGGATTCTGAGGAACAGGTGCCCCAGTCTATGTTAAAGTCTCCAAGTAGTAGGGTTTCTTGGGGGTAGTGACATGATAGCCAGTGCAGGATATCTTCAAATGTAGATATATTGTTACCTGGGGCAATGTACATACAGATGATATTAATGCATTTATTTTTATTAAGTTGCAATTTGGTGGCAAGAATCTCTGAGTTATTAATCTGAGGAGGTTGTATTACATCTATGGTGACATTCAACTCAGATTTATAGAGTACAGCTACCCCACCCCCCTTCCTCGAAGCATGATCCAGCCTGTGTATGTTGTACCCAGTTGGTAACACTTCATTGTCTTTAGTGTTAGGTTTTAACCAGGTTTCAGATAAACAGAGAATCTCAGGGGAGTGGACATCCAGAAGTGCATGCAATTCATGTACCTTGTTATTAATGCTTCTAATATTGAGATGACAGACTAGGAGAGAGTTAGTTGGCCTATTAATTGTAGGTTTGTAGCTTAAATTGCAAGTAGAGGGGGTATGTGTATCTGAAGTGAGTGGGCCAGGGTTGGGGTGAATATCACCACCAAGTATTAGGTTGAGTCTATACTTGGTGATGAACTTCAGGAATTTGTTTATTTGTTTGTGGTAGTGTTTGGATCTAGAGCTAATGTGCCTGGGGTTGAGATGTCGATAGACTGAACAAGATGTTGGATAGGATCTGGTACTGTAAGTATGGTTGAAGGTGGAAGGATTTACAGCTGGGGTGATAGTATGGCCTTTTGGGACCTGAAATCCCGTGAGAAACTGGTTTTCATACAAGGTAAGGAGGTATGGTGTGAACAAGAGGGGTAGTAAAGAGGAGTATATCATTATCTGTGATTCAGCTAGTGAGTTAAGGAACTGTTTTACCTGGTGATGCAACACCAGTAGATAGAGTGGTGAGGTAAAGGTACTGGAAGGGGGATGGGAGAATGCCAGATGAAAGCTAATAGGTGCTATTAAAATGTAGGTAGTAGAATGGGGGTGGGTGGAATTATCCCAGATGAAAGCAGATAGGATCTAGAAAGTGGGGGAATGGCTATAGTACTATAAATTTAGAGGTACTGGGGGTGGGAGGAATTGGGGCAGGGGGGGTGAAGAGAGCCGAGCATTATTGCAGTTTACAAGGTTTCCTAAGGTGTCCTAAAGCTATAAGGTAAGTATTGCAGCTCTTAATGTAAGAGTCAATTTACTTCAGTTACAGGGGAAGGAGGCAACCACTCAAGTAGAAACAAAGAGCCCTATGGCTGACCAATATGGTGACTTGCTTAATTACAAAGCACTGTAAGTGAAAGCTTAACAAATGCTTTTTGTGTATGCAACCTACTCTGTTTAAATGTTGAGAGAAACTGATTGCAGTCCTGTAGACACCGTTTTGTAGGGAACTGTAGAGTTCAACTAGGAAAAGAGAAAAGCAGAGATTCTAGGGTAAGCATGAAGGCAACAACAGGCAGTTATTATATAATAATGCATTCAGAAAGGTTTGGTGGGAGGGTAAAGTAGCACACTTCAGAATGAACTAAGATTTATAGCTAAGAAACCTAAGCAAGAGAGCAATGCAGTAAATAAACACTTGCCAGATTTTAAAGATATACCAGAAAAACTAAATCAATTATCCACAATTGTACAACTGGAAAATTGCCAGTAAAAGCACTTCAGGTATAGCTAGCCCAAGTTATTCAAGTCATAAAAGCACTTCTTCAATGTGTGTGTGCAATTTAAACATTAAAAAAACACATGCAGCAAGGAGGAGTTCTGATTATACACTTTCTCTAGGTACAGGTTCAGTTTAAACACAAATATTACCACAGAAATTCAGTAAAGTCACTAGCTACTTATAGAGCCTCTGAAAAAAATAGAGTAGTCTGTGCAGAATCAGAATTTAACAGCAGGTCATTCAGTTACACAAAAAAAAGTAAAATATCCATACAATGAAGAAACTTACACTAAGTCACACCAGGTCAGCCAAGGGGGGAAGAGAGAGGGAAATCCTAAGCACCTAGATTTGAAAATGATGCCTGTACTGAATTGTAGCAGTTTAAGATGTTTGAGGAAAGAGGGGGGTGGGGGAAAAGAGAAGGCAGTGGGAGTGGTTACAGGGAATACCCTGATTGACTCAAGACACCACACCAGGGATAAGTTGAATGTAAGGGCCTAAAATCTGCACTCAGCACTGTGTTATTTGCACGCAGCACTTTAATTTTAATGTTACTTGCACTCAGCAGTGTAATTTCACTTATGTTTATCAGGAAAGACAGACCAACAGTATACAATTTTGGGAATTTTTACAAGGGTTACTTGTTCATATGTCAGGCAATTGCAGTTTACAAGGTTTCTTAAGGTGTCCTAAAGCTCCAGTTTGGCTTTATCTAGCCAAACTGGAGGTAAAGCTCTCTCCAATCAAGACTGAACTTGACAGTCAAGAGGAGAAGGTAAACACTTGCACCACACCACACTCATCACATAGTCTCACTAAATCTACACCACCAAAATCAACACATAGAAACACAAAAACATTCATGGAGGCTCTCAATAATAATCTGCTCAAACAACAGAGACCTCCAAAGGAGAAATGCAAGTGACCTCCACCCCCCAGCACAACCCAAATGACACATAGCCCGCAGACTCAGTGTGCCACTCAACCACAGCCAATAAGGCAAAACAACGTACTCAACACACTAGTCATAGATGACTCTATAGTCAGGCACACTGATGTCCTACTCACCAGGCTAAACAAGGAGAAGGTTACTGTCAGCTGCCTGTTGGGTGCCAGGGTCTGCCACATAACCCATGCACTTAGGTCACTCCACAACAAGTACAAATATGACTCTGTCATTGTCCATGTTGGTGTGAACAACCTGAGATGTACCTCCCTGGACTACATGAAAAGAGACATGGAAGAGCTCTCCGATCTTGTAGCCCAGGCAGGTATGACCCTAGCCCTGAGTAGCATTCTGCCATCACCCAGAATGATGCCGCAGCACAAGGACAAAATGATTGACTTCAACAATTGGCTAAGCTTCAGGTGCCATTCTAAAGGGATCCAGTATCTGTCTGCCTGGGATGACATGGTCGACAGACCACAATGTTTTGCCAGAGATGGCCTGCACCTGTCACCCCTGGGATTCCGGATACTGGCTAAGGTTCTTGCCGCCCCTATAGTGTCTTTTTTAGGCAAGGTTCAAATGACAAATTCACCACAGTAACAGGAATAGGCAAGCAAAAACTGAGGGTGATGCTACTCAATGCTAGAAGTCTAAATCTCAAAATGCACTCACTCAAGGCACTCCTTAAAATGGAGAACATTGATATCTGTGCAGTGACTGAGACCTGGTTCCAGGCTCCAGAGAGCACCCCTGCACTACCAGGCTATAACTCATACCACACTTTTCGGCCATATAACCTGGACCAGAACACCAAAGGTGGAGGTGTGTCCATATTCATTAAGGATATCTACACCTCCAGGCAAGTTGCTCAGCATAATGCAGCCGAGGTTATCCAAGTGCAATTAACTCTGGGCAAAACTGCAATCCAAATTGTAGCTTGCTACAGATCACCCACCATGCCCCAGGATTCCCACTCCTCTTTTCTTGATGTACTGGAAAATATTAGGGTTCAACCAAACACCCTAATAATGGGCGATTTCAACTACCCCACCATTAACTGGGAAAACTACTCATGTACCAACTCCTTCGCTCAGCGCTTTCTGGAATTCATAAACTCCAATGCCCTGGATCAACTTATCCACACCCCCAACAGGGGCAACAATATCCTAGATCTAGTCATTACCAACATGAGTGACCGGTGTTCCACACCTGAAGTCAACGCCTCATTGGTCCGATCCGTCCATAAGCTAATTACCCTAGATATCCACATCCTGCCCCCACCCCCCATTAAGGAAACCATGGTAAAACATTTCTCCAAAGCCAACTTCATGCTTCATAAGACAGATGTGGTGAACTTTATGACTCCCATGCAGATGGACAATACAGTTACAACTACTGAATCCTACACAATTGCACTTTATAAGCACTTACATGAGTGCATGGATCATGCTATCCCAAACAGAACCAAGATGCTATCCACCAAAAAAAGGAAGCCAATCTGGTGGTCCCCTGCCATAAACAAGCTGTACAACAGAAGGAAGAAACTGTTGCAAAAGAGAGTAAAATCCCATGAGTGGAGGAGCTCCCTGGTCAGCCTCAGTAAGAAGCTGCAATCCCTGATAAAATCCTCCATAGCTAGTTATGAAAACAAAATTGACAATGATTCTAATGACAGCCACAAAGCATTCTATAGCTATGTCAAGAATCTCAATGGCAACACTCAGATCTGCTCTGAGTTACAGCACAATGGCACTAAATATACAGACCCAACTGATATTGCCAAAATCCTGGCAGATAGGTTCAGTGCTAACTTTAACTCCTCTCACCCATTAAAGAGCCCATCTCTATACTGGAAGAATGCAAAGTTCCTGTAATCACAGCTGCACAGGTAAAAACCACACTCTCCAAAGCCAGGAACACAGCATCCATGGGACCAGACAACATCCCAGGCTGCGTTCTACACGAACTACAGAACGAACTGGCACCCCACCTAAGTACCATGTTCAATCATAACCTCACCTCAGGCTTTGTGCCTGCTGAATGGCGCATAGCGATGGTTATCCCACTCCACAAGGGGGGAGCCACCAGGGACCCTGGGAACTACTGCCCCATTAGCCTGGCGAGCCTGGTCTGCAAGGCCATGGAACATATCATTGTGGAACTTATAAACAAAGACATTGGTAATCTCCAAACTCTGGACCCCACCCAGTTCGGGTTTGTAAAAGACAGATAATGTCTCCTAAACCTGATAGACTTCTTTGAAGCAGTCACCAAAGCCGTAGACAAGGGTACGGTGGTTCACACAGCCTATCTCGATCTTGCCAAGGCTTTTGACACCATCCCCCACTCTGGAATTATAGATAAACTCACTAAACTAGGTATAAATCCCTATGTCACAAGATGGGTTGCCAACTGCCTCACTGACAGAACACACATTGTGAAAGTAGCAGACTCCAAACCCAACTTCAGACCAGTGACAAGTGGAGTACCACAGGGTTCAGTCCTGGGTCCTCTCCTGTTTGGTATCTGCTTCTCTGAAGTACAGGCTAACACAGAAGGTCTTTGGCTAATGACATTTGCAGATGACCGCAAACTAGGAGCCATAATCTAAATTCCAAATGATGTGGACATCCTACAAAAGGGCCTCACTGAGACAGATGCCTGGTGTCAAAGCCATGGCCTCAAGCTCAATGCCAAAAAGTGCATTGTCATCCCTATTGGTAAAAACTCTGTACCCATGAACTACAACATAGGCGGTAGTATACTTAACATCGAAAGTGTGATAAGAGACCTTAGGACACAGGTGGACAGTAGTCTCTCCTTTGATAATCACATCGCCACAGTAGTCAGGAAATCCTTCTACATGGCACACCTCATCACAAAAGGTTTCTCATTCAGAAAAAAAGAGGTCATTGTTCCCCTCTACTCATCACTCATTAGACTCATTATAGAGTACAATGCTCCTTTTGGTATGTACCAATCAAGACATCTACAACAACTGGAAAGGCCACAGAAATACCTCACAAAGAGGATTACCTGCTTCAAACAGATGCCCTACGCAGACCTTCTCAAAAAACTCCAGCTTTACTCCATCGTATATCGCCTACTCAGAGGTGATCTCTGCCTAACATACAAAGCTATGTCAAACCCAGAGCTGTTGGACATGCTCCACTTAAAGAAATCCCAATCACTCCAAGCTACATGCTCTAGTGACCTAAACATTGTCACCACAATAAACAGAACATGCCAGAGGGATAGATTCCTGCCCCAGAGACTTCCCATACTCTGAAATAAACTACCTATCGATATCAAGCAAAGCTCCTCATTAGCACTCTTCAAGAAAAATCTTGATGATTGGATATGGGAAATAGGAAATTCACCCCGGGGATCACCTCTGCTGCTCTGCTCGACAGTGGTACAGGAAAATAATTTTCTTGGGTGGCAAAAGCCAGGGTACCTTTTTGGCTGGGCTTGTATAGGCCCCAGGGCTGATAGCCTAGTACCTACCTATGACGCTATGAACCTATGAATGCATTATAGGGCCCTGCATGGAGTATGTCAATGGTAGATGTCAGTGGTGGCTAAGGAGGCAGGCCCTGGAATAGTGAAGTATCCAGGTTATGTACAATGATCTGTATGGAAATGAGCTGGGGTTACTGAATAGCAAAAATGGGTCACTGTGTCCACAGATAAAACCCATGTATCCCCAAAACCATGTTGGTGCCCACAGAACAGCTAGCTGACATGAAAAGGGGGTGCTTCACTATATGTTTAAGTGGACTGGAGCACAGCGGCCCATTTGTGTGCCACACAGCTCAGCTAAGCAAGGGCTGTGTCCAAGGTTGCTAAACCTTGTTTAGTTTTGGGGCACATGTTTTGGGTCTATATAAGAACATCGAAGTTTCAAAACTTTGAATGTTCTAATATCAACTCCTAGTCAGCGAAAGCTAAAAACATTGAACATACAGAACAGTGAATTTTTTCCTAGGGAAAAAATTTGCTGTTCCAAAACACATACACACAACACAAGCACACCAAACAAACAAACAGCAATCCACACACATACACCTAATATCTTACACCTAACCCTACACTAAACTATACATACATCACTAACTATCCACTTACCTTAACCCAAACCCTAACCCTAAGGTCCGTCACTATCGCAAACTCACCTCACCTGCACCCTAACCCTAACTCACCTAACCCACCCTAACCCTCACGTCCACACAATTGCACACATACCTAACCCGCGCCCTAACCTGAACTCACCTAACCCGCCCTAACCCTCATGTCCACACAATCGCACACATACCTAACCCGCACCCTAACCCTAACTAACCTAACCTGCACTCAATCGCACACTTACCTGAACCCGACCCGTAACTTTCCACCACAGTGCTGTAAATACCGAAGCAACAGAAACAGACAACCAAATTCTTTCCCTAGGAAAAAATTTGGTTTTCTGTTGCTTCGATATTTTCAGATTTCGATGAATAGGAGTTGATATTAGAACATTAGAAGTTTTGAAACTTCGATGTTCTAATATAGACACCGTGTTTTAGCTGGTTTAAGCTATGTCGAGCATGCCTGTGCATGGGGGTGTGTCCAGACTACATTTTCAAATTTTTACTTATATTTATCAGCTCTCACCCTTATAAACTGAAACGCAGCATTGGGAAAGGGCAATTTATAAGGGTTTCCAGGATGACTTCAGAGGAGGAAGATTTTTTAAACAAATGTGAATTAATAAAGAATATGTTTGTGGAAAGGAAATACCCTATCAATTTACTAAATGAAGTCATCCAGAAAGTGAGAAAATCCTGTAAACTTTATTATTTTTTAATAAAGTTTGGTGTGTTGTGGAATTCAGAGCCTTTTGTTGCCTTTGTGCTTCTCCAGGGTTGGTATTACTGACATTTTGTTGGTATGGTTGTGTTTTTGGCACTCTATTTAGGTTCATAGGTTCAAAGGTAGATGCTATGCTATCTGCCAAAAGGCATTTATAAGCCTAGCTGGAATGTGTTGGCTTTCGCTGCTCCCTTAGATTAGTTCCCTGTGCCTCTGTCCAGCAGAGCCACTGAAGTTATCCCTGGAGTAAACTTCCTGTTTCCCATCCACTCGTCAAGGTTTCTCTTGAAGAGTGTTAGTGAGGAGCACTGCCTAATGTAGATTGGAATCTTGTTCCAGAGCATGGGAAGTCTCTGGGACAGGAATCTATCCCTCCAGCTGTTTTCGTAGTAAGTCTCCAGTGATATATCAGCAGACCAGACAATTCCAGGGCTGTGACATAGAACCTGGTTGCATTTTCCATGTAAAGCAGTGGTGACAATGTATGTCTGTATGCTGTTGATAGTGTGAGGAATGAAACCTTTCTGTCTGGTGGCTGATGTGGCTCACTGGGCTAGGGACGTTAGCATGGGTGATGGTGTTGATGGTTTGAATCCGGCAGGATCTGCATCTTTTGCATGTGAGGTACTCGTATGGTGATATTCCCACAGACTGTCATACCCCTCAGTCTGTTACTGCAGGAATGCTGTCCAAAGCCAGAGAGAATGGAGAGACAAAGGAACAAAACTATGGACAGGTATTACACATGCTCTGATTAACCAAGAGGGTTGCAACAGGACAGATTAGCTGCAGGACGTAAAGGCCGTCACTTAAATGTGTCAGTAGTTACAACAGTTCAGTGACTGCATTTTAAAATATTTTACCGGAAAAACACAAATGTATGAGGAACAGACCAGACATATTGTGCAAAATGGTGGACCTTCTGCAAAAACAGGTACAGTGACAGATATGCAGACTGTCACCCTGTGCGTGGTGTTTCATCAGGTATCCAGTCACATATCAAGTACAGAAAACAGCTGGGGAATTCCTTGGACAATTTCAGGAAAGTGCTGTACTGCATAAGCAGGTGCAGAAGCCAGTGTCTGCAGCACACAAAATCCCGGACCAGAGTACAGGTAGCTCTGGGCTTATGTTACCTTGTGAGTACTGGGCATGCTCCTACACTTAGCTAACTTGAGCCCAAGTCAGGTGCCTCTCCCTCACAAAGACCTGCTATGTGGAAATATGCCTGTACATACAGACAGCTATGCATTCATATCTGTCTGTCCCTATCCCCCTACACGTCATTTGTGTATCTACCAGCATGTGGCATATATACATATGATAACAGCATATATATAGCTATATAAAGTACGATGATACATAGACTCTCCACATGTATCTACAGGACACATTTATATAATGTACATGTACAGCAACATTTAAAGAGACATTCCTGTTATACATATTTGTACACACACACACACACACACACACACACACACACACACACACACACACACACACACACACACACACACACACACACACACACATATATATATATATAAAATGTGTGGGGATGTATGAATGTCCCAACATACCCTGGGAATGCTGAGGTTTTCTGCACTTACACATCATAACAGTTGTCCAATGGAACCAGACCAAGGCTGCAAAAGTACGTAATCCACTGAACCACTGATCACTGTGCCTGCAGAATGTCACCCTGTAGACAGTCACAGGTCAGCAGGTGTTGTAATGTACAATAGTTGCAATGCATGCCTTGGACAAGCTATATTGTCCCTGTCCACATGACTGCCTATCTAACTGCAGCCAGCCACATATGGCCATACTGGTAACTGTACATACATAGCAGGGATATTAACAGGTATCCCACTCCTAGGACACTGCATACAATAACCGTACTAAGCAGTAGCACTCTCCAGGCCACACATGCTGTCTAACACAAGACCAGCTCCAACCAAATGTTCAAGCACAGACAATGTGTGGGCTAAGACTGACACTGTCTCAGCCCACTGCCTGTCCACTGCATCAGTGAACCAAGTCAGGGTGTCCCCACTGCAGTGGAGGCAGTCACAGATGTCAGAGTCTGCTGCATCCATACCCTAAGCATCCATCTGGTGTTGCATTCAGAATGTGCCTGTGCCTCCATGATGGCCCAAAACATGTGCTGAGTGACCAGTGATGTGACACCTGCAACAGGTGGTGGATGGACAGCAGTCCTCCTACAAGCATACCTGTCAATCTGTCTGTGTGGGACCTCACCAGCTCTCTGGCTATGGCTAGTGTCTACACTCACTGATGCCATAGTTGCCACACTGTTCTGTTCAATGTCACGACTCTGACTGTCCAATATCTGTGGCCTCTGAGGAATGGGTATGTGTGGGCATACTGACTGTGTGGGGAGACAATGGGGGCAGAAGAGGGATGTCAACCTCTGGGACAGATTCAGCCCCTGACAACCCCACCTATGCCTCACTATGGCCACCATTATCATCAGAGTTTGATGAGACAGTGACATCAGGTTGTGAGGGGACAGAATCCTACCCCCCCATTCACCTGTGAGAAGCAAAAGCAGTACATTACCACCTGCACTATTACGTATGGTAATATACACAGACACATACAGCTGAGGCTCCACAACTGAATTACCAGTCCCACATCTCCTCATCTCTGCTGCCATGCACAACAGACAGCCACACACCAACATACACAGACAAGTCCAGGCCTTTATAGCATACACTTCAGCCACGTCCAGTTAAAGGTGCCAGTACAATCTGCCTGTAAGGTATGCAATATGACACCATACATATAGAACTAAACATAAAACCCAGTACACCTAGCTTGAGAATGATATACCAGTACTAGTGTTACTGCCTAAGGTATATATCACCTCCCTTTTGTGTATGAACAGGCATCTTGGAGTAATTGCCTCATTTCTACCAGCCTGTGTAGTTGCTCATATCTATAAGTGCAAATGTGTTGATGTTCATTGACATACACACCTGTGATTGCCAGGTTTGTGAACCATAGTTAACTGTTCCAGAATGGAACATACAATTATTTTAATATGGCTAACAAAAACATGTGTCCATAGGGCAATATGGCAGCCCATAAATTTCATAGGGTATATCCATACAAAACAGTATCACACTTACCAGGTACAGGACCATGAACTCAGGCCACACGAGAAGGTGAGGCAGAGGTATTGTCAGCACTACCAAATGTTGCAGCACTACAAGGTAATATGTGCATATATCCACAGGTACAGTACCTACTATGATAATGGCTATATGGCTGCCATTCTGAGTATGTGTGCACAACTGTGCATAAACCCCACCCCTCCCCCCAACGAAGATAGACATGACACCCATGTACTGGTATGTAGAGCCTGTCACAATGACTGATACAGTATCACACTGGTGAACACAGTAAGCCTACCTGGACGCTCCTCTGCTGTGGAGACTGTGGCACCCACCTCCACGATGTATGGTCTGATGGGTATCTGGGAGCAATTAGGTGTTCCTAGGTTCAACAGGAATTCCCCTGTGGCCAAGAGTGGTTGGTCAGTCACAGGCCCTCCACCAGTAGTGCCACAATCCTTGACAACAGCAGCTTCCCTTTGTCGTGCAGCATTCAGCATGTCTGTGGCCTGCTGTTGAACTTGTTCATAGGTCCTGTCCTGCTGGCCAATGTGATTGACAACCCACACAAGGTCTGCCCACAATGTTGCCCATTGTTCCCAATTATGCCTCCCCTGGACAACAACATCTGATGGTGCTGTCTCAGTCCATCCAGTATTATGTCATTATTTGCATGTGAGAAGGGAGCATATCTTCTGTGATACATAGTTCCTGAAAGACAACAATAGGGGAACACATTACAGGACCAGATACGTGGATGTCCACTATGTACAGATCCAGCATGCCTATGATTGCCTGCACTATGCACTGCCCCCTAATACGTCTTCCCCCACAGTTTGGCAACACACTATGTGTGTGAATGCTACCAAGATAATGGCAATACTGGGGTATGTCCATGTGTGCTATGACAGATTATGCTGTATGTTTCTACACCCAGCACTACAATCTACTGTGGTGTGTCCCCCATGGGCAAACACCAACTAATATGTCATATGGTCAGTGCCAGACAAATAGCTATTAAAACAACTATACGGTACCAGTCCAGCAACACCACTGTGCCACAATGACAGAAAACAATGCAAACCTGCTGTAGTATATGTTCCCTGTAGGCATCATACTTCTCAGCTATACAGATGCTTGAAGAATGTCAAAGATGTTTACCTGATAGTCTTGAACATTTTCACACAAACTGTGGATTTCTGATAAATGGTTAGCCAAGCACTGATGGATGATGTCAGGAAATAAAAACAGACATCTGAGTTTCACACATCATACCTTTCAGAACCCAGTCATGCTACTGTAATACTTGTCATTCTATTAACTTTCTTAGTTTGTAAGGGCAATATTTAACAATTGTCCCTAATATTGGGCATTTATCCCTCCATTAATTATGGCTTTGTCCAGATTTCTTGCTGTAAGAGGTTGACAGGTATGTTAGGCATAGGTATTAACCAAACAGGGACAAATGTCAACAGAAACAGGGACTTAGCCAGAGTACATCTGGGACATTCAGGGACACTTCTAAAATATTAGAACTATTTCTTTGAGACAGTGACTGACTGTGAAGAGGTGTATTACAATATATCATTTGACATTACAGGAGTGTACACTCATACTTATTGTCACTATGTACTATGTGTAATCCACTAGCATTCCTACAACAGCCAACTGTTGGTGGAGGGACTGAAAGGGACAGAGCTAAGATGTGATTGAAAATCAGGGACAGTTGACAGGCATTTCTGTAGGTGTAGGACAGCAGAATATCAATGACATGTCATTACCATAGATCTAAGTCAGGCTTACTGTTGTAATCTCTATTCCCCATCCCTCCATCCTCCCATCTGCATCCTGTTATATGAAGAAATCTATTACATACCTGGTGGAGTGCAATATTCCTTTGTTGGACTGTGCTTCTGGTAATCCTTTGGAATTATGCTCTCTTTGTGAGTTAAGTGCCATACAGACCTGTTACTCATAACCAGTTGCCTGCCTTTTAAGGTACTGCTCATTAGCAGGTAATTGCCTCTGCATCCCTCTGTGGCTAAGAATTGCTAATTGTGGCCAACACAGCTGAATTGCACTATCACTGGCCAGTGCAATGCCACCACAGTGCAATATATAAGGCCTTCATGTAAGACCTGGGCTCCTAGTTGTTAAGATGGACATTACTGAGGTATAGAGACTACTGCATTACAGAGGGTAGATACCATGCCTGTCAGCTGCAGAGATTTATGCAGTATGTGCACAGTTTCATCTTATATGTGTGGTCAGAGTCCCATGACATTGTGATCATCTGGCAGTTTACTGGCAAACATTGTGGGTTCAGGTCAATAAGGACAGAGACACATTTGTGTGTCAGACTTCATACCCATCAGAATATGCATGCTAATGCAATAGCTGTTTTTCTATCAACTTATTATCTTTGTAGGGGCAAACCGTTACATATGTCCCTATCTGTGGGCTTTTGCTACCCCATTACATATGACTGTGTCTGGACCCCTTGTTCCAGGTTGTTGGGAGGTATGGTAGATCTGTAGCAGCTACCTTTACATACAGCTGTGTATGCTACAGGCTGCAGCTGTTGCTGCAGCCTAGCACACATAGGGGTGAGTGTGGACACTTTGGAGGACAGCAAGCTGTACATGTAACTGTGGCAAGTGTGTCAGCCCCGTCGTTATGGCAGAGCTGGGGTAAGGGTACCTTGTATGGTTCATTTGAGGCATGTGATTAAGAAACATCTGTTATGCAACAGTGCCAATAACAGAGTAGTAGGCAACATATAGTTAGGCTATATGGATCTGTGCAGTGTGTCCCCACCTGTGGGCCAGCCTTTGACTTGCAAAAATGTGTAACAGTGCATTACATTGCAGTAACCTGTTTGGATTCTGATTTCATGAGTCAGTCATTACTTGCTGTATTCACAATAATGTAATTATACTGCAACACAAAATTGGATTTTAACCCAGGACTATGTGTGGCAAAATGTATTGCATGCAAGGCATTTAACAGACTGAGATACTAAGACACTGCAGAAGCATGTGTATTTGCAACATATATGTGCACATATACAGGCTATGAGAGCCATATCTACACCCATCAGTATGCGCATAGCTTTATATGGTTGTATTTGTGCACCAAGGTCACACTTGTGCATGCACTTTGCCATTGCTGCCTTAGCAGGTGTCTTTTCACTGGTTGCTGATAAAAGGGCACATATACCTGCTCTCACAGGCCTCACTTACATCCAGTATTATGTCTTTGGCAGTCTACCGGTGTATTGTTGTACCAGAGTCCAAGGTACACTCCCATTTCTCCAGTTAATGTTCATTTCAGTTATATGCCTAGTTTTTATTTCAGTTACAGACTTAATGACTGGAAGTGGCATTCAGTATGTTTTGCTGTAAACAGCTGTTTTAAGTATGATCTCTGTGGTTTGGTGGGTTAATGCAGTGGGCTGTAGTTGATGGGAGCCTGCGTTCAAAACATGGCAAAGTGTTTATTTTGTACATGTGATTAACAATGTAAAAACGCATGTAAGCATTAAAGTTCATTAAAGCTCCTTTAAGCATAGCTAGGCAAAGAGGTGTGGTGCACTGCACTGTGCTACTCCTCGCAAATCTGCACAAACCTACTCTAAAAAAATATAAAGAAAAGAAAAAGGGAGTGATAGGAAAGTGGTGAAATTGGGGCAAGCAGGGGGAAAACATAGTGAAAAACATGTAGTGATGTGCAGGAAGGGTGTAGGAAAGAACCAAAGCTATCCATTTCATGTACAGCAACAGCTGTGCACTTTGTCATATTTTCTAGTTGTATTTGGACTCTCAAATCCCAGCGAGAGAGGTGAGGACAACATAACTATATTTTCAAGCCAATTGGACCAAATTACTTGGGTCCAGTGGGCACATGTGTGAAATGAAGAGTTATGTATGGGGCGATATTTTTTTTTTGTGGGACAGGTGCCCTTTTTTAAGATGAGAGCGAAGTGTTGAGGAAGGTACATGTGGGGAGGTAAGTTGGGTAGGAGAGGATGCATAAGTGGACAGAGAAGGTGGCAGACAGGGGCAGTATGTGACACATAGAGTGGGTAAATACCTTGGATGGGGAGGGAGTTGTGGAAACCAAGCTGCATGTGTCTCCAGAAGGCAGCAGTGGTGACTCACATCCCCACCAATGGGGCAGTTTGGCACTGCTCCTTCACTGCCCTGAGGGTGGCTGTGCTGGAGGCTGGGCACCAATCTGAGGCTGCCCCACCAGGTTGGCCAGCCTGCCTTCAATCTGGACCAGGTGGCATTCATAGCTCAATGAACAATCCTGTGCACCATGACTGGCAGTTGGTCCTTGGTGACAAAACCCCCACCACCACTGCTCCAAGGTGGAGGCTGGGCCCTGTCCCCTGAAGTGGTCCCACCCGACCCCACAGTAGGTGCAGTGACAACAGAGGGGACAGCACTGGTCTCGGTCCCAGATGTGCTAGGAACTGGTGCCATGGACAGTTGAGGCAAAGTAGGTGGATCACCGGGAACTGGCCTACCCTGCCATGCTGTGGTGATGGAGGTATATCAATTAGTATAGGTTAGTTATGACCAAAACATTGTTAGAAATAACACCAAGCCAGAACACTGGATATTACACAATTATATATCAATGCATATTATGTGAACCACAACAATAAATAACATAGCAGTCAGTATGGTAACAGCATGCTAGTAACAGTTACAGCATAAGGCCAACAAAATAGGTATTTTAACAAGATACGCTAATATGCATCCATTACAATACATAACAATAATAACATATGCCCTAAAAAACAGTTAATGTAACAACATATGTTAATAGTAAACCATAACCAATGAATAACAGTAACACATGAATGAAGATAAGGGGTGGGGGGGGAGAGAAAATCAGTCCATTAGTAACATTGCAGCTTACTTCCTTGACAACAGTACTACTATCTACTCTATGGGTCTGTATTTTCTGTATGTTTACAGTGAGTACAAGTCTCTTGTAGCTGATGTAGCACATACATACCTCTCAAGCTATATGCATGGGACACTATGGACCAAACTGTAACAACTGCGGGAAATCACCTACACAGAACACTTGCATATCAGGTAGAGCTATATAACTACAAAGGTGTTCTGTGGGCTGAAATTGTGATACTGTGTAATCTAGGTACTCATTGCCATGGTATTCCCGTAACAGGCAGATTACTCACTTTTAATTATATAACACAAAATCGTGACACTTGAGAGACATGTATGCGTACAGTACAGACACTAAACAGCAGTCAGGCCTTAGTTAGCAGGCATGGGAAGAGAACCCAATAGCAGTGACTGTGACTGCAGCAACTTTTAACAGACACTCCAGGCATACAGCCATACCAGAATTACACATATTATTTCTGACTGCACATTGCTGATTTTTCACATTCTTCCTAATGATTTTAACTGTCTGGGAATTCTAAACACACAGTTTTCTACTCATAATATGGGCTATCTCACACATTTACCTGTAGTTCCTGTTGAGAGAGTATTTGTGAACATTACATGACTGCTACTGTAATATTAAGTGCTACCTAGCACTGGATTCAAACCCTCATCTGTGTGTGGCAAAATGTACTATATACAGACCATTTAACAAACTGAGTGACTGAGTCACTACTGGTTACTGACTGACCGATATTTGCCTAGAGCTTACCAGGAACTAAAATATGACATGGCAGTAATACTACAGTGTTATACTAGACTGCAGTGACAATAAACCACACATCCATGAATTAAAGGAATACTGCTGATAGTGGGTATGCTATAAATTAGTCTAACAATGCTGGAGTACACACTTTATCTTTAGTGGGTTGAAATATCTGTGAAGTCAACAAACAATATCAGATCATGGAGTGAGCTACCTCACCCATATAACTTGCTTACCTGCTGTTTATGGATGACAGAGCATTATGTGAACAATACTGGCTTAGAAACAGCCTTGAACGGCACTATATGTATTAAACAATACATTTGACAGCCACTAAATTTGCGTTCAACAGCTATTACAGAGTTATACTTGACTATAGCACCTTACCTTACAGTCTGAATGCATACAGCTCTACTGCAATGGTTAAAACAAGACAATCCAGATGTACACAGTTTACCTTGGTGTTATTGGTATTGATTCATGTTTTATTGCAGAACAGTTGGCATTATTTATTTCTTGCACAACAGCTCTAATTCTACACTTATTGCACTACAAATGTTATTGTATATACTTTAATGCAGTTACTGGTATTGTTTCGTGTTTTTATTACACAGCAGTTGTCATTATTTATTTCTTACAAAACAGCTCTAATTCCACACTTATTGCACTACAGACTTTATAGTATGAACTTTAATGCAGTTACTGGTATTGTTTTGAGTTTGTATTGCACAACAATTGGAATTATTCAGTTCTTGCAATACATCAATAATTCCACATTTATTGCACTACAGACTTTATTGTATATACTTTGATGCAGTTAATGCTGTACCCTTTTTTGCTTATTTCACTACAGTTATCATAATATATTGATACTCATCACTCTCACAGTGCAACCTGGCCAGGTGCCCTGCATGTTACTCGACATTGCGAGCCCTCTTCTCTGCAGCTGTTGGGAGAGAAGCACACCATTATGCATACCAGATTTGCAGACATTCAGATTAGATATTGGTGAAACAGAGCTAAAATTAGTTACATACATGTGAGGCATTCCTTTCCCGAGCTTCTTGGACCCAGGTGTCCAACAGATCTCCCTTTCGATGTTTCAGCTCATCATGGTGGTTATGACACTGCTCCCCTGTGCAGGAGATACCAGTAACATTGTTGAGTTCCCTTGCCAGCTGCTCCCAGGCCTCAGCCTTACACTCCAAGCCCTGAAAACCTCCCTGCAGCAGCCGGTCATAATGGCATTTTACTAGGAGTCTAACCATGATCTTGGACTCCAGAATGCTCCAACGCTGCACCCGAATGCGAGCACCTTCACCAACCCCTGCCATAGTACCCTTCAGAGACATAACTCCAATGGCTTCAGCTGTATTCCTGCCTATTGGGCTTAATATAGCTTGTTTTCCCACCCTTACACACCATTCATCAACGTTTGAAAAAGTGCTGCATCACTTAGCATTGCGCAAACCAGCCAAGCTGAGCAGAACAATGCGAAAACCCACAGAACTGTATGCTTGGCAGTGCTTAGAAGTGCTCAAAGCAACCAAGCAAAGCCGAGCAGTGCATAAACATTGATAGCCATTGTCGTGTTTATGCAATGCTTAGCAGGTCTCAGCAGAGCTTAGCAGAGTGCAGGGGAGCCATATTTTAAATATGTCTGCAAAATGTATATATTAAAATTTAATACTTATTTCCCCTTCCATCTATTCAAATCCTGGACATGCCACACATGGGGCTGTAGCCCTAGCCATTCAGCTATGTGGGGATTAAGAATTCTGCTATACCTTCACATATTCATCTGAGCTACCTATAAGCAACACTGAACACCATGCCATGCCATGCAAACATTTTCAGCTATACTTAAACCTGACTTTTAAGTAAACGAGTAAATACATCTTATTTCTATTTTTAGATGTCTAGCAGTGGTCTGCTATCTTATCTGTGGGTGCTTCTTAGCATTGCTGCACTCCTTGCCATGCAGTGCAAGCATGCTTTTTATTAAAAAAAATAATAATATAATACTACAGGACAGTCCAGGGAATCTCTTGCTCATATGCAGACACAGTTAGCACTACACCTATCCCTACACTGATTCAATACCCATGTTCCTTGGCTCTCTCTCGGCAATGCACCATCATTAATATTCATGACATGCTGCTGAGTAGGAACCGTGTACATAGACATGGTAACATTCTGTGTAGGCTCAACACTGTGCCTACATGGATTTTATTGAATCCTGGGGACTGGTCTATAAACTTTGAAGGTTTTTAGAATGATAGAGTTTGTGTTACCACACATTTTTTGAAGAATATGAAATCCAAATGTTTGCTGCTACCTTTCTAAGTTCCTTCTTTATTGACTCTATCCGCAATCTAACCAAAAATGACACTATCCTCTACCCACTTCCCCTCCATCTACTCAACCTATTTTTCTTTTAAACCCTTCCCTAAAATCTATATCAAATCACTTCTTAGCAAATTAAAACATGTTCTTCATCATTTGACAACCTTCCTCCTCAATTCCTAAAAAGTTCTGCCAATTCTATCCCTTGCCCCATTTCCATATTAGTAAATATAGCCATCAAGGAAGACACTGTACCTGACATCTGGAAGAAATTTTATGTCATACTCTTGCACAAAGGTGGCATCTCAACTAACTCCTCAAATTTCAAGCCGATTGCCATTCTATCTCCCCTGTCAAAAATTCTATAAAAATGCATTCATAAGCAGCTCCTCAATCAACTTCTACTAGAAAATCTCTTTAGCCCTACACAGCAAGTTTTTCTCCCAAAACACAGTACGGCTGCTGCTCTGACATCCTTCACAAATTCTATCACAAACTCTTGTGACAACAATAGGTTAGTCTCCTGTCTGTTTTTGGACCTCTCCAAAGTCCTTGACACAGCTTCCATAGACTACTTCTTTCCAAACTAACTACCTTTAATGTCTCAAACTATGCAACTTCTTGGTTCTCCAGCTACCTTTCTAATAGATTCCAAACAGTTAAATGGTAATCTAACTTTTTTCCCTTCTTACCTGTACAAACAGGGGTACCCCAAGGCTCCATCCTTGGACCCCTATTATCTAATATCTTTAATAATAACCTCCACTCTTCCCCTCCATTCTCTTCAGTTATACAATATGCTGATGATTCCAAAATCATCTCCTACTCTGACAATATCTTCCATTTTCACACCTTCATCCAAAAGTCTATGCACTCAATCAAAAAATGGTTAACTTCCAAACAACGTCTACTTAATCCTAGGAAAATTAAACTTTTCCTATTCCTCCCTAAAATCTCTCCAACATCATAAAGCTACCTTTACTGTTTCCTCCCCAAACAACACTATCATCACTGTTGAACTTCACACAAAACTTCTAGGAGTTATTACCGATGACCAGCTAACATTCAATCTCCATACTCAGCAGTGCATTAAAAAGACTTATCAAAAGTTAGACTTGCTATACAGGCATAATAAATTCCTTAAAAATGCTTCTAGGCTCTCTCTTGCACAAGCTTTCCTACTCCCCACCCTACTCTGTGCAGCCCCTATTCGTACACACTTTCAATCCAACCTTCTGTCTAAATTGGTATTCACCTATAATAAAATTTCAAAATTTGCCACTGACCATCCCTACTGGTCTCACAACTGCCTAGTCTTGAAAAACCTGCAGTGGCTGGAATTTCATCATCAAATCCTACTACCCCAACTTCTCATGACTCATTCTGTCTTAAATGAACACTTCTTCTGCCCCTCTCTCTCTTCCCTCATCCATCCCTACACTTCCAACCATGCCCTCTGTAGCTCTCAACAGCATCTTCTGCAAGTATGTGTGCCCAACAAAAATATTGGCAAACTCCTCTACAGCTACTCAGTGGCAATTGTCTGGAATAAACTACCACTTAGTGTTAAGTCGATGTCAAACCCTAACACCTTTAAAGCAGCTCTAAAGGATACCTTTCACAAATCATGGTAAGGCTTAGCTTCTGGTGATATTCAAAGGTGGTACAATATTTATCAGTGGGGTAGGATATGTTCAACAGATACCATTGCTTTGCCAAGGATGGTGTGCAACTGTCCTCACTGGGCTTTCAAATATTGACTAAAATATTGTTCATAGGTTCATAGGTAGGTACTAGGCTGTCAGCCCTGGGGCCTATACAAGCCCAGCCAAAAAGGTACCCTGGCTTTTGCCACCCAAGAAAATTATTTTCCTGTGCCACTGTCGAGCAGAGCCACAGAGGTGATCCCTGGGGTGAATTTCCTATTTCCCATCCAATCATCAAGATTTTTCTTAAAGAGTGCTAATAAAGAGCTTTGTTTGATAGAGGCAGGTATTTTATTCCAGAGTATGGGAAGTCTCTGGGACAGGAATCTATCCCTCTGGCATGTTCTGTTTATTGTGGTGACAAGGTTTAGGTCCCTAGAGTGTGTAGCTTGGATGGATTGGGATTTCTTTAAGTGGAGCATGTCCAACAGCTCTGGGTTTGACATAGCTTTGTATGTTAGGCAGAGATCACCTCTGAGTAGGCGATATGTGACGGAGTAAACCTGGAGTATTTTTGAGATGGTCAGCATAGGGCATCTGTTTGAGACCGATAATTCTCTTTGTGAGGTATTTCTGTGGCCTTTCCAGTTGTTGGAGATGTCTTGTGAGGTACATACCAAAAGGGGCATTGTACTCTATAATGGGTCTAATGAGTGATGAGTAGAGGGAAACAATGACCTGTTTTTTTCTGGATGAGAAACCTTTTGTGATGAGGTGTGCCAAGTAGAAGGATTTCCTGACTACTGTGGCAATGTGATTATCAAAGGAGAGACTACTGTCCACCTGTGTCCCAAGGTCTCTTATCACACTTTCAGTGTTAAGTATACTACCGCCTATGTTGTAGTTCATGGGTACAGAGTTCTTACAAATGGGGATGACAATGCACTTTTTGGCATTGAGCTTGAGGCCATGGCTTTGACACCAGGCATCTGTCTCAGTGAGGCCCTTTTGTAGGATGTCCACATCGTTAGGAGTTTCGATTATGGCTCCTAGTTTGCAGTCATCTGCAAACTTCATTAGTGAAAGACCTTCTGTGTTAGCCTGTACTTCAGAGAAGTAGATACCAAACAGGAGAGGACCCAGGACTGAACCCTGTGGTACTCCACTTGTCACTGGTCTGAAGTCGGATTTAGAGTCTGCTACTTTCACAGTGTGGGTTCTGTCAGTGAGCCAGTTGGCAACTCATCTTGTGACATAGGGATTTATACCTAGTTTAGTGAGTTTATCTACAATTCCAGAGTGGGGGATGGTGTCAAAAGCCTTGGCAAGATCTAGATAGGCTGTGTGAACCACCTTACCCTTGTCTACAGCTTTGGTGACTGCTTCAAATAAGTCTATCAGGTTTAGGAGACATGATCTGCCTTTTACAAACCCAAATTGGGTGGGATCCAGAGTTTGGAGATTACCAATGCCTTTGTTTATAAGTTCCATGATGATACATTCCATGGGCTTGCAGACCAGGCTCGTCAGGCTAATGGGGCGGTAGTTTCTGGGGTCCATGGTGGCTCCCCCCTTGTGGAGTGGGATAACCGTTGCTGTGCGCCATTCAGCAGACACAAAGCCTGAGGTGAGGCTATGATTGAACATGGTACTTAGGTGGGATGCCAGTTCGTTCTGTAATTCGTGTAGAACGCAGCCTGGGATGTTGTCTGGTCCCATGGATGCTGTGTTCTTGGCTTTGGAGAGTGTGGTTTTTACCTGTGCAGCCATGATTACAGGAACTTTGCATTCTTCCGGTATAGAGATGGGCTCTTTAGGGGTGAGAGGGGTAAAGTTAGCACTGAACCTATCTGCCAGGATGTTGGCAATATCAGTTGGATCTGTATATTTAGTGCCATTGTGCTGTAACTCAGAGCAGATCTGAGTGTTGCCATTCAGATTCTTGACATAGCTATAGAATGCTTTGTGGTTGTCTTTAGTATCAGTGGCGATTTTGTTTTCATAACTAGCTTTGAAGGATTTTATCAGGGATCGCAGCTTCTTACTGAGGCTGACCAGGGAGCTCCTCCACTCGTGGGATTTTACTCTCTTTTGTAAGAGTTTCTTCCTTCTGTTGTACAATTTGTTTATGGCAGGGGACCACCAGATTGGCTTCCTTTTTTTGGAGGATAGCATCTTGGTTCTGTTTGAGATAGCACGATTCATGCTCTTATGTAAGTGCTTATAAAGTGCAATTGTGTAGGATTCTGTAGTCGTAACTGTATTGTCCATCTGCATGGGTGTCATGAAGCTCACCACTTCTGTCTTAAGAAGCATGAAGTTGGCTTTGGAGAAATTTTTTATTATGGTTTCCTTAATGGGGGGTGGAGGCAGGATGTGGATATCTAGGGTAATTAACTTATGGTCGGATCGGACCAATGAGGAGTTGACTTCAGGTGTGGAACTCATATTGGTAATGACTAGATCTAGGATATTGTTGCCCCTGGTGGTGGTGTGGATAAGTTGATCCAGGGCATTGGAGTTTATTAATTCCAGAAAGCATTGAGCGAAGGAGTTGGTACATGAGTAGTTTTCCCAGTTAATGGTGGGGTAGTTGAAATCGCCCATTGTTAGGGTGTTTGGTTGAACCCTAATATTTTCCAGTACATCAAGAAAAGAGGAGTGGGAATCCTGGGACATGGTGGGTGATCTGTAGCATGCTACAATTTGGATTGCAGTTTTTCCCAGAGTTAGTTGCACTTGGGTAACCTCGGCTGCATTATGCTGAGCAACTAGCCTGGAGGTGTGGATATCCTTAATGAATATGGATACACCTCCGCCTTTGCTGTTCCGGTCCAGGTTACATGGCTGAAAAGTGTGGTATGAGTTATAACCTGGTAGTGCAGGGGTACTCTCTGGAGCCTTGAACCAGGTCTCAGTCACTGCACAGATATTGATGTTCTCCATTTTAAGGAGTGCCTCGAATGAGTGCATTTTGTGATTTAGACTTCTGGCATTAAGTAGCATCACCCTCAGTTTTTGCTTGCCTGTTCCTGTTATTGTGGTGAAATTGTCATTTGAACCTTGCCTAAAAAAGGCACTATAGGGGCGGCAAGAACCTTAGCCAGTATCCGGAATCCCAGGGGTGACAGGTGCAGGCCATCTCTAGCAAAGCATCGTGGTCTGTCGACCATGTCATCCCAGGCAGACAGATACTGGATCCCTTTAGAATGGCACCAGAAGCTTAGCCAATTGTTGAAGTCAATCATTTTGTCCTTGTACTGTGGCATCATTCTGGGTGATGGCAGAATGCTACTCAGGGCTAGGGTCATACCTGCCTAGGCTACAAGATCGAGAGCTCTTCCATGTCTCTTTTCATGTAGTCCAGGGAGGTACGTCTCAGGTCGTTCACACCAACATGGACAATGACAGAGTCATACTTGTACTTGTTGTGGAGGGACCTGAGTGCGTGGGTTATGTGGTGGATCCTGGCACCCGACAAGCAGCTGACAGTAACCTTCTCCTTGTTTAGCCTGGTGAGTGGGACATCAGTGTGCCTGACTATAGAGTTGCCTATGACTAGTGTGTTGGGTATGTTGTTTTGCCTTATTGGCTGTGGTTGAGTGGCACACTGAGTCTGCGGGCTATGTGTCATTGGGTTGTGTTGGGGGGTGGAGGTTGCTTGCATTTCTGCTTTGGAGGTCCTGTTGCTTGAGCAGATTATTACTGAGAGCCTCTGCAAATATTTTTGTATTTCTATGTGTGGATTTTGGTGGTGTAGATTTAGTGAGACTATATGATGAGTTTGGTGTGGTGCAAGTGTTTACCTTCTCCTCTTGACTGTCAAGTTCAGTCTTGATTGGAGAGAGCTTTACCTCCAATTTGGCTAGATAAGTGCATCTCTCACAGGTTGGAGTGTTTGTTGGTAGGAGGAGAGGGTTGTCTGTGTACATGAGGCAATTTCTACATTGCCCCAAGATGCCCAGATTCATCAGATAGACAGGAGAGAACACTGGGAGCTGACCCTTGGACATGCCTGAATAAAAAAACTATTTTCCTCTAGATAAGTGAGGAAAGTGAGTACAAGAGCTATTTTTCTCTAAGTAAGTGAGGAAAGTAAGTACCAAAACTGTTTTCCTCTAGGTAATGAGGAAGGTTGAGTGTTGTAGTAATTAGTAGGTTATTTAGTGCTTACAAGTTCTGAACAAGTGCTGATCATGAATAAGCAAATGCAAGTGCTAAAAGTAAGAATCTGTATCTGGACTAAACTAGTTACAGGAAAGGGGGAAACAAGTGCAACTGTGGGCTTTTAAATCAAAAAGTTGAGAGAGATGGAAAAACTGCCCAAACGGCCAATAACTACAATTTCTGGGCCAGAACCACTCCTTATGTGGTAGATAGGTTACCTAGTGCTTACCACTCCCACTGATTGTTCTCCACATAGTGCCTTTTTTAGGCAAATCAAAACTGACAAACCTTCCAACTTAGCAAAATCAACCCAAGGGAATCTAAAGGTGTTACTGTTCAGTACTAGGAACCTAAACAAAAAAAACTCCACTCCAACTAATCTCACTTCAATTTGCAGAATGCAGACATTTGTGCAGTTAATGAGACAGAGCAGGGATAAAATTCCTTCTACAAATTTAGACCAGCTACTGCACAGGTATAGACTGGTGCAGCAGTAGATTTGTCGCTTCACACCAAGAGGTTCTCTGGTTTGACTTTCAGCTGGGTACCTTCTGTGTGGAGTCTGCATGTCCTCCCTACATTCTTGTGGGTTTCCTCCAGGTGCTCCGGTGTCCTCCCACATTGCAAAGATATAAGAATGGAGTGTTTCTCCCCAGGCCTCTGCTGAAAATTGGCTTATTCCAAGTCAGACTTTCCTGGTTAACAAATGTTAAATAAAATAAATAAATATATATATATATATATATATATATATATATATATATATATATATATATATATATATATATATATGTAGTTAATAACTGTATATTAATACAATCAGATAATGGTAGTAGAAGTAGTGAACTTAAACTCATCCTAAGTCAAAAAATATAATTTGAAATATTATACAGAATTACTAAGTATTCAAAAGTAAATCACACAAGGTAGACAGTCTATTTCCAGTTAAACATCCTTTATTAAGTATCAAAAACAAGCATACCTCAAAGTTGATCAAACAGGATGACATGTCTAAGCTTTTCTATGTCCAAATTACCATAGTTAGAGTCCCATATCATATCCTTGCAAGATATATATCACCCTGTATGACCCATGAAACCCATAGCTCATACTTAGACTTAACTGGAGACACATACCACTCTACACAATAATATATTCATGGAGGACTTTAACTACCCATCTATAAACTGAGAATTTTACATGACCTTAGACTTGTTAGTCCATACTGTAAGTGGGCATGCAAACATAATGGATCTGGTACTCACAAATACAAATATAAACAGATTGTACAACAACAGGAAAAAAGTCATAGCTAAAATTAGGAAGCACAATGCTTAGCAGAATAAAACATCTCTCATGAGGCCTAACAAACAACTAAGAGGACAAATTAAGTCAAGCAAAGCTGGGTTTGAGTTAACTGTAGCCTCACAGCCAAGGACAATCACAAGGCTTTCTTTAGCTATGTCCAAGACCTCACAGGTGGTATACCACAGTGTGCAGAACTGAATGTTAATGGAGCAACGTACATGGAGCTGGAAGATACACAAATCTGATCACTGACAAATTCAGTTACAATTTTAACCCTCTTCTTCCCTATCCCCCAGATGCTTCCCAAAGTAACACCATCAAACAAAAGGCCCCCAGCTATCACTAGAGAGCATGTTCTAAAATGAGTTATGAACACTACATCAATGTGTCCCAGTAATATCTCAGAATGCTTCTTAAACAGCCTGAAGAATGATGTATCTGGACCTCTGGAGTCACTGGTTAACCATAATCTCCAGATAGGCTTTGTGCCATATGAATGGAGGACTGCAATGGTGAATATCATAGGAAACCATTAGACATTGGATCCAACTCAGTCTAGCTTTGTCAAAAGCAGATCATGCCTACTTGACCTGATAGACTTCTTAGATAAGGTCAGCAAAGCAAAGCATTGGATGAAGAAAAAATGGTGTGTACTGCCTATATTGACCTAGGTAATGCATTTCATACAGTATCCCACCCACAAATTGTAAACAAACTCACAGAAATGGCCATTAACTCCTAGCTTAAACTCTGGATAACCAGCAGGCTCTCTAATATGAAGTAAAGAAAGGGGAGACTACTTCCACTAAAAGGCCAATTATTACTGGTATCCCACAGGGCTCTGTGCTGGGCCCACTCCTTTTTGGCATTTACTTTTTGGGAATCAAAACCAATATCAAAGGCCTCTGGCTGACTAAATCTGCTAACAGCTTATAGGAAGGACTGACACAGACCACTGACTAATACCAAAACCATGGCTTAAAACTCAGTGTCATGAAATGAATAATAGTGTCTTTTATTAAGTCAGCCACCATAAGAAACTACCTCAATGACAGCATGCCCCCTAGGATTGGACCCATGAGTCAGGGATTTGGAGTTGTATGTGGATACTAACCTGGTTTTTGACCAACATGTGCCTAAGTTTGTAAGGAAATCATTCTATCTTGCTCAACTTGCAAGCAAGAGCAAGGCCTCTAGGTCCAGGAAGGTCATCGTTCCTCTGTATTCAGCCCTCAAAACACACATAATTGAGGACAATGCCCCTTTTGTATATACCTGACCAGGAACATGCACCAAATGGAATGGCCACAGATGTTCCTTACAAAAAGAATAAAGGGTGTAAACAACATGCCCTGTGTAGATCATTTCAAAGCCCTGTCTTTATACTTGTTTTCCTTCAGAGTGTTGCTAGGTAATCTGTGTCTGGGCATACAAGGCATCCTTGGATCCTGTTCTGATGCACCTTTTGCACATCTGAAAAAACAATATCATTAAAATTTCTCAGTGTAGGGACTTGAACTTAGCTTTCAACATAAATAGGGCATGCTTGAAGGTCAGTTATGTGTTTCAGAGAATTCCCCTCCTCTGAAACAGGCTTCTTGTCCATGAGAAGCAGAGTTCTCCCATTAATTTATTCAAGCTTAACCTAGAGCAGTGGATGGGAAATCAAAAATTCACCCCAGGTCTAGCATGTATGTTCTTAATGTACACAATGCAGTCTGTAAATCATAACCTAGTTTACAAATACCCCTTAAAATAACCTCTAAGCCTACAGCAACTGGTTGGATACATTTGAGATGCAGGGCTAGACTTGTAAAAGCCCCAGTGGTGGTTAGCCTAGAAACACATAGGAACTGACAAGCCTATAAAAATCTCCATTAAAAATAAGAAGTTTGAAAAAGTTACCTTCATGAAACCACATGAGGATATGTTGGGTCTGAGGCTAATCTTAACTGCTTGGAATTAGAGAGTACTGGAACCTCAAACGGATCATATAACATTATTTATTTATTTATTTCACATTTGTTAACCAAGTTTGTCCAACTGAGTTTGCAAACAAATTCATTTTTAGTGGAGACCCGAGGGGAAAAGTCCCAGCAAAGAAAAAGTAGAAATAAAGTGGCAATATACAAATATTAAATAACAAACACAATACAAAATAATTGTAAAAAAGAAAAGGTTATTAATGTGGTTTTCCAACAACAACAACGACAAAAATAACAGGCTACTGTTAGAATGAAACAAGAAAAATAAATCCTAACCATTACCATCTTAGAAATGAAGTGCATACATTCTTATATCTGTTGAAGATACACCATCACTAGGACAGTAACATGTCCACCAGGTACAAAAATTAAAGACCCATTTGGAGGTGCACAGAGTCTTGTAAAAACAATAGCATATTTGTCTATGTAGTTATCCACAATGGGATAAATTACATTTCTCATGGGGTGTGCACATGACATGCCCAGGCAGGTATGCATTATTTAGGGTTATTTCTCTACCCTGAATATAACACTGGCTTTCCCTGAGTTTCTGTACAAAGGTAATCTTTATAATCATATCAGAATATATGATGGTTGAATGCATACATCACCAAAACAGCAAATCTTAGTGGGAAGAAGGCTAGTACACACCCAGGCACTGGGACAGAGAGAGACAATTGCTATCTAAAGCTGGTTTATACTCATTTATAGCAGGACATTGTTCAGTTGTAAGTAACATATTAAAAAGCATCAAAGAGTGCAATTATTCTTCTCAAACACTGCTCTCATATCCAACTTTACATGAAAGCAACCACATTAAATCTGCTAACCATAAATATATATATAGAGTAATACACACGTTGTCATTGTTAATTAACTTTCTGGCAGAAAACAGAATATTACTAAGGTAAACCTCATTGTTTGTGCAAATGTTTTATGGAAAATAAGACAGTGAACATCATGTCTCAATGGATAATACAAGCCACCTAAATCCAAATATGAAGTTTATTGGAAATTACTTATTTTATATATTTCATAAAATACAAACAATGGAATCACTGGGGTGATATAATGCTCCCAAAATTTAGATGGAGTCAGATTTATGACTCCTGAGATATCAGAATTTCTCATAATAGATTTCAAGTAGAGGGGAAGTTGCATTAAGAAGTAAAGCATAAAAGGAAGCAGCATTTTAGACATTGTCTGTGTACCTTAACATATTTCTTTGATAAATGACATGTTCTTCCACCGCTAGCTGTCAGTGATCACTTAATCAATATTATGAAAATGCACACTGAAAATACTGAGGACATGAGGAGTGCTGCGAGTTACAAATTTGTTATGAGCAATACGAAAGCACAGCATTATCTTGAAACCATAGTTTGGCATAAGCATATTGATCGGAGAACAGCCCTGATACAAATTGTTTCCAGGTTTAAAAAAAAAGAGGTTCTCATAGATTGTAATAAGAAAGTTATATTGTTACAACAGGAAAGAAAGTAAAAAAGAGTAATGCATACTAAAAAGAAAGTTACATCAGGAAAAATAGGATTGTCAGTGCCAACGTAAAAACCTCAAGCTGATGTACAAAGACACAACAGTCAGTTTGAAGAAAGGCTTATAAGAAATTCCATTGACAACATTTTTTTAAGTATCTAAAGAAAGGTAGACAGACAAAAGTAAATTTAGTAAGTATGATGTATGAAGGCAGAATGCATATAGAATGACCCAATACTGCAGCTTTATTCACTGGTATTTCAGCAAAAACTAATGAAAGGTACCCATCACATATAACAATAAACAAGATATATAGCACACACTTAAACACCTGCATCTCTAGCAAGACAGTTCTTGATGGACTGAAAATGTTTTTGTCAAAAGTGCAGGGCATGATGGAATCACAGAGAGGGTTCTAAATACACTGTGGAAGCAAACTGCATTGCCCTTGCAATTAATTTTAATGGCAATTTTAAATAATCTCTGATCTCAACAAGTGGAAATCTGTCAAAATTAAACCCATCTTCAAAGGCAAGTATATTAGCGATAATCATAGTAAATATAGATCAATGTGTACAGCAGAATGTTGAACATTCATTTCATCAACCTGTACGCACTGCTGTGGGAAATGTTAAATATGCAACATTCCAAGCTCACACTTGGCTGGCTACTACACAGTCAAATTACTGTGAGTGGAACATTGTGCCCAGTTGCTTGGATAGAGCAGAACATCAGTGTCGGGGTCAACAGTTTACATGAAGTAGGTGATTTTTTTCAGGAACTCACTGTCAAAGCAGTTACTAATTGTGGGTTGACGATGATTCATTTCTTCATCAAGATTTTACCCTTCTTGGGAGGTGTGGCCAAGATGGCAAACTGCTAACATCACAGAGTATTAGGTCTGCTGTATTTTCTTTTTTTCTGAAGGATTTTACTATACAAACTTAACAAAAACTTATTTTCTTGTACATTTGAGACTTTTAAACAAAATTGGACAACTATTTGAAAGAAAAATCAAGTATTTATGTTTTTTCTTTGATTTTCCCTGTCAGAAATTTTATTGATTGTTGTGACAGAATGAACCACTTAAAAGCGAACTCTCAAGACAATCCAGTGAAAAATGAACTACAGTCTATAATGGGCAGTATCCAGGAGTTTTCTATTAAATTTGATAAACTTGAGACCAAAATGGACAAAATAAAAGAAGATTCCAAAAAACAAACAGAAATATTTAAAGAGACCATAAAACAACAATCTGTTCAGATCTCAGCAATAGAAGATACATTACATGACCTGGATAGCAGAATGGCAGAGAGTGATAATCACACAGAATTCCTGTTAAAATAAAATACGTTTTTATGGAAAAACTAGCGGACCTAGAAAGTAGATCTAGAAGAAATAATATTAGGATATATGAAATACCAGAAACGGAAGAATAAGGCAATTGCAGTTTTTTACTAACTGGATGCCTAAAATTCTAAATATACCCAAAGCTCTCTCTTTTGGTATTCAGAGAGCCCGTTGATCTCTTTTGACTATTTTTTAAGAAAATCCTCTGGTCCCCAGATCTATTATTGCAAAATTTCTCTCCAGCCAAGGACCTGGTACTGAAGACTACTTGGGCTAATTTTCTGATAAAAATAAATAACATTATCAGGTTTGACAATGACTATACTGCATCTGTTATGACCGAAAGGAAAGCATGAATTCCATTCATAAAAGAATTAAAGAAGCTAAACATTACAGCTCAACTAATTTTTCCAGCCAGAATTAGTGTCTTTTTACCAGAAGGTCAGAAAACCTTTAAATCTCTAGAAGATGTGGTGGACTTTTCTCAGAAAAAGAAACTTTTTTATCAATCAGAAAATATGGAGTGGACTCTTGTCAGCTTAAAGAGACAGGCAAAAATAAATGGCTGGTCTTTGAAGGACAAAAATAGTAAACAAAAAATAAAAAAAGTAATGTTGTTCTCATTTTCTATTTTGCCTAAATAGCTTTCTCACAGGTATTCGATTTTGTCATCTATTACAGTTCATCATCAAACACAAGGTAAAACAAACAAAAAATATATATTTATCAAAATGCCTTTTCTATAGTATCTGAAATAGTATATATATATATATATATATATGGCTCTAGGACTTTTGATCGAATGATCAAAAGTCCCAAACCCAAACAGCCGGGCATACTTACGCAAAAGTGCTTTTCACCGAAAAAGCACTTTCGCGTAGGTATTCCTGTTGCTGAGGCCGTACTATGGTGCGGATAAGGGAAAATTCCTTTTTCCCCACTATAGTGTGGTCTCAGAGGGAGAATATTAAAGTAGGGGGGTGCAGGTGGGTGAAGTCCCCCTGCTAAAACATTAATGTAGTGTTTTTTTCTTTTTAGTAACACATTTTAACAAAAGCGCTTTCTCGATAAAAGCACTTTCGTTAAAGTGTGTTCGGTGGTTATGGATTCGGACGTTTGATTATTTGATCAAACGTCCTAGATCCATATATATATATATATATATATATATATATATATATATATATATATATATGTGTGTGTGTGTGTGTGTGTGTGTGTGTGTGTGTGTGTGTGTTATTATTACTGTTACTTATAAGTCCCTCTGTTATTTAAAATTCTTTCTAACGTTTTCAAACATAGAGAGTAGTGTGTATGTGGTCTGGGGGTATTGATAGTATCTAAGATAATGTGTGTTAATATAGATATATATATATATATATATATATATATATATATATATATATATATATATATATATATATATATATATATATATATATATATATATATATATATATATACACACACACACACACACATATATACATATATATATATATATATATATATATATATATATATATATATATATATATATATATAACTTATAATTCTCTTTATTATTTTGCAAAAACAGATAAAGGAGGAGGCACCAGACCATGACTGTATGAAGCATAAAATGTTTTAATAAAATAAATCAAACACCAGGTGAGCGATTTTGTGGCCCAAGTCACTTCATCAGATCTTTATTATTTTATTTAAATCCTGTCAAGCATTATTTACATAGAGAGTAGTGTGTGTGTGTGTGGGGGTGTATATTAGCATGTTGAACTATCATTTAATTTATGTATGCTTTCTATGCACAGTTTCAAGTAATTATTATTTTTTTTGTTATTGTATCTCATGAATGTGGTTGTATATGATAAACTTTATCTATGTGTAGTGGGTGCTGCATTGAATGATTTTGCCTGCATGAAAATCATTCATATACATTACTTTACTTTCTTTTAATAGGTTTAACGTGTGTGGTGTTTGTTCATTACTTGGGCTCTCACTCAAAGAATTATAGATGCTATTGACTATTTTTTTATAGTAACTGCTTCTTTTCAGTTGCTTTTCCTACCTAGTGTTAGTTAAATTGATTTAGAATGTTTTTTTCTTCACATATGTCAAGCTATTTTTCAACATATAACAGTCTAAATTCCATGTTCCAGCTGCCTGTGGTGCAGGAAATTCATTTGGAACTTTAACCATCATTTACAGGAAGTGAACTTTTAGAATGTTCAAATAAGAAGCAGAACCACAAAAACAGAACATTTAAAATCAATCTAGTTTATTTTAAAACATATCCATATATATTTTTATGCTCATTATCTTTTAAAAAATGAAATAATGAAAAGAACTAAAGGAAAGAAGAATGCAGTGGGAATAAGAAAAAGAAGACATCTGCAAACTTAAAGACACCTGGTACTAATCTCTGTTTAGTGACATTTTGTGTCTATCCTAATTATAGTTCAGTGAAAGTTGTATCCTTTATGTAAATACAGTGTAAATTTAATATACTCATGCAGCAGATCATTACAGTACAGAGAAATATGTCATTCATAGTGATGAAATGCTTGTTTAAAACAATATTGCTGGCTGTAATGTGTCATGAAAGTAGCTGAAAAAAACTAATATAAATTTAATAATGAATTAGACAGTTACTGCTATGCAGAATACTTCTGATAAACAAAGAAGTACCTATTACAGTAATGGAATTTCCTCTACAATTTCTCTGGTTCTGTAACATGCGACCTGTTACATTGTACACACAAATATTTACACACTGTCAGACTGGATTTTTGATTATTCAATGTAAACATTTTAGGACTTGGCATTATGAGTCCTGGTATTTTAAAAGGTTACTTAACTTAACTCACCCATTATTGTCACTGACCAAATATATTGTTTCATATCTGCATTTCATTTATGCAAGTACAAACCATTAACTTCTTTGCTAGCTATGCCTTATATTTCTGGCATTTTCTAACTTTTGCATTGTTCAATGGCTATCTGGTATTTTCTACCTGGGCTCCTCTGGAATACAGATTCTTCACAAGAATAGATAGTTTTATTAAATAAGATCTAATAATTAAAACAACTGATCTGTTTCTTATAACAGATAGTGGCACCATGTAAAGGTTTAATCTCATAAAAAAATATAACAAACACATAGACCATGGGTGATTCACAGATAATAAAAGACCTGAGATATAATACAAAGAGGTAGTTAGCATTAAGACTACTGGTAGAATACAAAATAATTACAAATGCATAGCATTAATGAAGCTGGTAGCATAGTAAACAGAGAATGACATGTGCCATACATAACATCTGGCAGTGTATTAAAATATTGTTATTGAGAGCTATTACTCATCTGAAAGTTGGTAAGATACAAATTAAGCATCCATACTTAAGTTAATGATGCTACATTGCAATTATATATACATAAGGACATCTACATGCAAAAACACACTCAAATTGAAACATATATTTACACAGACCACGTTTGTCTATTCATAAGTAAGGGGTCTACAGATGGATTTACACAAGGTATAACCAACTGCCTGCAAAAACTAAATACCCCCATAACATTCTGGCATTACTTCAGTATACAGTTATCCCAATGGTTTCCTTAAAATGCAGTTTGTGAAATCTAACACCTGATATGATGCCCAAAAAAGCTGTGCAATGTAAACAAAACTGTAAGGTTAAACACAGGGAACACTTCATTACTAAAATGCAAATGAAAACAAGCATGCAACAAGCTAGCATATATCATAGGGATACTATATGGTTCACAACTCTACACACTGGTTGCTGTAAAATTGTTTTAATACAAAATGATTATTACAGACATTTGACTGGGAACTATTAATAATTATAAACTTGTGCTGAGATATATTTATTTGAATTCTATATACATATTAATTTGCATATAACAGCATTTATATGCATTATTATACTTAAACTTTGATATAAGCTGTTACTTCTGTGCAATATGTAACAGTTTAGAGGAGAAAATGCCTCAATCTGCTCAACATCTGTTGCCTTAATTACTCAGAGTTACTTCATAAATTATTGGAAAATAATATTAATGAGCAGATGTAACTCTTCGAAACATTCTACATTTGTTAGTGAAATACTGTATGTAATTTTCTTTTATAGTAAACTGTATTTTAAATCATTCCAAGCATTTTTCATCTCTCATTGGTATGATGGATACAAAAACTTGATCCACACATTTCAGAATATGGCAATGAAAAGTACTATAAGCAAATTTGTAAGTACATAATACATAAAAAATAACAATAAAAGAATACTTTCTGTACAGAAGTTAGATGTTAAATGTATATTCCAAGTACAAGAGGTATTGATAATAACATACATACATTCATAATACAAACATTCACTTGAAATCACTCACTCATTTGCATATTTACTCACATGCATAGATACATAGAACATATTCACTCTGTTAATTTACATATCAAGCATCTACTCAATTTATAAAACACATACAAACATTTATATGTATGCACATCCATGTAAATATATTATGTATATATAAGCACATACAACATACACAAATATGTAATTTTAAATTGTAGCACCTTTTAAATATACTTCTATATTCTATTACTTTCACCTTTTCACCCATGTTATTAAATGCATTTTAAAAGTTTTCTGATACGTAATCTTCATCTGTATTGGTACTATGATGTCTATAGGTTAACATGTTATAGGTGTTGTCAGTTTTATTTCTTTCCTCCATATAAATGCATAAATACTAGGCTATTTATAGTATTTTCTATAGTAGGATTAAATAGAAGAAATAACCATATAAATTGTATTGATCAAGTACAGAAATTTAAAATGCATTATTTCCGGGATATTTTTGCTATATTCCGAAATACATATCATTCTTTATTATTAACATTTCCAACTTTATATTTCTATGATCTTAAATATTGATGTTTCTCAAACTAATACTTTATATTGTTTTTTTCTTTTTAACATGACTTGAGTGTGATCTAAATAGTTAGAATTAATAATATTGTTTTAAATTGAGAAGCAGTAGTTTATCTTGGTGACAATTGAATGGGTTGGTTTTGTGCAATTTGCATGATTATATCATCAACTCAGGGAAATTCCATTCCATGATGGGATGTTTAAATGTATATAAGTTTGAAATTTTGCCTTTGTTTTTTTTTTGTATCTGTCCAAAACAACAATTATTAGTTCTTGCTTATTATGTTTTAAGCTAAATCATCTTAAATCAGTGCATTTACACGTTCTTATGAATGTCAATATATAACTGTCTATCATTAAACATTAATGGACTTAATAATCCATTAATCCATTGAAGAGGAGTAGCTTAAACAAATATTTAAAACAGCATAAAGCTCACATCATTTTCTTAATAGAAACACATTTGCTATCTGAAGATGTTGATAGATGTTGAGATTATTCAACTCTTGTGAGCTTTCATTTTAAATCAGAAAGGAGAAGCAGTCTTATTCTTTGGAGAAATTAATTTCATATGCCTAAAATATTAAATAATTATTCAGATAAAATGGCATGTTGGGCTTAGCAGTAGTAGAAATCGACAAAAAACTTACACTTTTGTGAATTCTTACTGGATACCTGGATTTGGAGCCAATGTTGCTAAGAAATATTTGGATATTATAACCTTAGATTCAAAAGGTGAATTGATTATTGCAAGAGATTTTAACTGTATTTTTTCTAGTAAAGACACAACTATTGATAATGTTCCTAAGCTATCCTCAGTAGCTAACCACTTAGATTATGTTATTAATTCTCAACATTTGAGAGAAACATATGATATTAAATCAACTAACTCTCGTAATTTTATACATTATTCTTATAGATTTGGCACACAGACAAACATTGATAATATTTTTACTTCTTGTAGTTTATTTACTAAAATTGAAGCTGTATTGGTAACTTCAAATCCATTATCTGACCACAAGGCTATTACATTTATGTTAATATTAACACCCAGCAATTTGATTTAGTATCAGATAATCCCTGCTTATAAAGTAAATTTAAAAGAATTTAAGGAGCAGTGGTGAAAAGAAATAGATCAATACACTGAAATTAATAATAATGGAGAAGTTTCAGAAGTATTTCTCTGTGATTCTTTAAAAGCTTATCTATATGGAAGAATTCAAAACAAGTACATATGTAAAAAAGTGGGATAATGAGTTGATGTCTTTGCAGTATATTACATATAAATTGAAATCCATTTTAAAATCTTATGACAAATGAGTCATACATATTAAATTAGAAATGTCTTAATGTACTTCACCATATAATATCAATAAATCTGGAAAATTTTAAATTACAGACATATTCAACAAACCCAATAACCCACATAGGTTGGCTGTTACATCTAAGAAAAAAATACTAATCATATTAACGAAATACTATCCTAACATGGCGATAAAAATAAAAAAGTGACTGATTTAAAAGACATACTAGAATGCTTTAGGAAATATTATGAATAAAGTAATAGCAAATACACAGACTTAGAAATCAACAACATAACTGATGAATTTTAGACAAACAATATAAGGTTTAAATTAACCAAAGGACAAAAATCCAAAATTGATAAGTCACTCTCTTTTAAAGAGTGAAAAGATCAAATTAATAATCTTAAACCAAATAAAGCCCCTGGTCCTGATGGTATATCCCAGAATTATACAACTTATTCCCAGAAAATATTTTAAATATCCTATTAAAATTTTTGAACAAGTTAAACATATGTCAACCCCGTCCCCCAGAAATATTCCCTGGTATCTTATAGCTTGAAAGTAAATAGAGATTCTAACTTATGTTCTTCTTACCATCCTATTTCATTAATAAATATTGATTATAAAATATTCATGTCTATACTTGCAAAAAAGATTGGACCTTATTATGCCAAGATTAATAAATAATGATCAGACTGGTTTTATACTACATAGAAAAGTTCAGTCATAAAATTAGGCTTAATACTTTAACAGGTCTGGCTAATAAAAACAAAAAAAGAACTAACTATAATAAGCCTAGATATAAATAAGGCTTTTGGTTCTATTAGTTGGAATTACTTGTTCAAAGCACTTAAACAATATGAATGTTCCCTAGATTTTATAAATTGTATAACTAATCTATATAGTAACTCATTCTCTTTTATTAACATGTTCTCTTTTCTTTCTAGCTGATTCAAAATATTAAAATGTACAAACCAGGGTTGTTCCTTGTCACATCTATTATTTTCTCCAGCAATTGAGCCTTTCATAAATTTTATTAGATCTAATAGCAAAATTCAGGGAGTCTTGATAGATGAATGGTATTCGTGTAAAATTCAATTATTTGCAGATGACATCTTAATAAGAAGTGGTGATGTTGAAGCTTCAATAGAAAATTTAAATAAGTCCATTTATTAGTTTGTAAAAGTGACAGGCTTAATATTAAACCCTGATAAAACAGAAGCTTTATTTATTAATAAAAAACTTAATAATTATTTAAGAAACTATAAGAATTTTATTTGGGGCAATTTACAAATTAATTATCCTGGAATTATAACTAAATCTACTGTAAAAGACTCAATAGCAGTAAATTATAACAATTTAATAGACACTGTTACTAAAATAATTATTAATTGGAACATTTTTTTACAATGGAAGATGGACTTACTTTAATAAAAATGATAATCATATCAAGCATACTTTTCTATCTACAGTCACTAATTATTCTTCCTCCTAAAAATTTTTAAGACATGAAATTCTATTCTTTTTAATTGTCTCTGTTTCCCCAGTAAACCGAGAATATCCTCTGACTGGCATGTTAAAAGTTGTCAAGAGGGGGATTAAGTTTTCCAAATGTTGAATTGTATGCCAAATCCATAGTTCTCAATTTAATATATCTATGGTTAGATTCCTCTTACCAATCCACTTGGAAATCCATTCATGAAAGATTAATAAATAATAATGAGTATGTTGTAGAATCTTTCTGTAAATTTGGAATGAATACATTTTACTGGATCTTGAAAGACTTATGTTCAAATGAAAAGAAAATAAATACTATTCCTCTTCCTTCACGGATTACATCCTTATATATTTAAATGATTCATGAATTCTAATTATATAGTTAAAGATTTATTGTTTTTAATTGTTCCCTATATCAAATGTGGTGGGTTGTTTGGAAACTTTTAATATTAAAAAAAATGCTTGAGCTTAGAGGTGCAAATTTAAACTTTTGGCATCAATTCTTTATCAAAAATAAATCACATAATACAGATTATCTTCTTGCAAGGCATTGTTTAGAAAATAATAAGTGGTTGACTATGCAATCTTGTAAAAATATGTTAGTGATAAAATCAAAATCTCCATGGATTTTCAAACACAACATATTCCAAAGACATTTAATTTTTTTCAGAATCAATAGTAAATCAAATAAGAATAATTCATATATATATATATATATATATATATATATATATATATATATATATATATATGTATCAATAATTTATAAAATAATATGAGTTTGGTACCACAGATTAATTATTTTGGAATTACTCAACTAAAATTAATGACAGGGCCTTTTCTGATGAAAATAAATGCTTAATTTTTAAATCTGAGGGAAAGTCTACTTCTCTTTATTGGAAAACATATATGTGGAGATTTCTTCACAGAACTTTTTTAACTCCACATAAAGTGGCTTTACTATATAACTATGGGAAACTTAATTGTTAGAGGTATAATGGCATTTCTAATGCAGATTTTTATATGATATTGGATTGTAGAATAGTAACTGCTTTTTCGGTTGAATTTAGAAAGTTTGCCCAAGCTTTGTGGACAAATAATTGTATCATTTCTAACTCATTTGTTGTAATTAATGTTCCAGTTCAGAATTCCATTCCTATGGTGCAGGTGCCTCTCCTTTGATTCATTTTAGCTAGAAAAGACAAATAGTCAAAAAGAATTTGAACTGTAAAACTACTCTTTCTTTCAATTAATTCATTAATTTAACAAAAAAAGTCTTTAAAAAAAGAATTGGCAACTGACAAAATGAGAACTTAAGATATTACTCAACATTTTAGAGTTTGGTCAAAATTAAAGATTAACTCGATAGATTTTAATGATTTCGTTTTCTATGTTTGATTTTGCTGTGGATATCTGTCAATAGTTATGTTTTTGTTCTATTTATCTTTAAATAATTTTGTACAATCTTTTTTTTTAAATTAATAAAATGTTTTAAAAAAAGATTTTGCCCTTCTTTAAATGTATGTGATCATTGGATTGGTAAATATAAATACAGGGATTGTGTAGGCTTGTTCACCACATGAGGGTGCAGGTGGTGCAAAAACAATTGTTTGATCTATATTGGTTGGCATGGGTTAATCAATGAGTTTTTATTGCTCTGTTCATCAGTGTTTAGTGCATTTAGTTTATTGTGTGTATGTGTTTTTTTTTTTGATATTTTGATGTTTGCTGTTAATGCTTGTTAAAGTTTGCTGATAGAATTAGACCCAATTGTCCTTTTTATAAGAGGCCATAGAGAGGTTAATATAAAATACATTATTAGAAGACTTGATTACATTCAGAAGGCATAATATTTGTCAGCATCCCTATAAATGGGCCCGTCCACAGATATTTATCTAATCTTTTGTGATAAGAGCATAGATACTATAGGGTATTATATACAAGCTAATGCTTTTTTTTCATCAATTTTTCATCTGTCTTTGACAGATTAAATCTCAGCATGATCATAAAACTTATACAACATGGTACTTTAGTTAACCTTGTCAACTGGGTCAGTAAGCACCTAAGTGGAATAGAATGGCAAGTTGATTACAAGTGTAATATCGGTCAGCTTTTTAAATATGGGCATGAGGTGCCACAAGGTTCTCAATTGAGGCAACATTTATACAATAAATAAATATATATGTACACACACATACACACACACACACACACACACACACACACACACAAATATATATATATATATATATATATATATATATATATATATATATATATATATATATATATATAAATATGGATTCCATACATTTGGTCGAATTACACTTAGTCAAAAATGATTCCAGGCATTTCACTTCACTGAAAACTCACTTGATTGAAAGCTCACTTGGTCAAAGTTAATTTGGTTGAAAATTGAATATAGCCCCTGCCCCACTGCAGTGCAACCCTGGAGTGAGAATATTAAATAAGGGGGTGTGGGGGGTGTAGCAAGAAAGAAAGCAAGAAACCATATAAAGCCATCAAGTGTGGGGGTACAAAGGCCCCTAAAATGGGGACCCTTCAGTATGTTGTTATAAACATAGAAAATTGATAGAATAACAGATGTTGCATTAGCCTTAATTTCCAGAAGGGTATAAATCTGAAACTTAAATGACCATCATTATTTCTGGACTGTAAGCTTCATTGATTTGTTAGAACCACAAATGTATGAGAAACATACCAAAATATGAGACAAATCTGGACATTCAAAGGAACAAATAATCCAGCCTTTTACTCGAAACCTCCCCGATCCCCCTACCTTGATCCCCCCACCCAGCCATGCATCAGTGCGCCCATAACTCTTGACTAATCAGGAACAAATCTCCACAAACTTGAGCACCACATACAAGCAGGACAGATAGGGACACTAAAACAGCACTACAAGTACCGTACTGCAATATGAGACAACTTGAAACCCAACACAACAAGGAAATGTGCAACAATCCACCAAAGCACAACAGCATAAAATGTGCCACGGCATTCTCTGTCATTATGTAGTAACGGTAATTCACCACATTTTCCCCTTACAGCTTCAATTTATAAGCCATCTGCAAAGACCCCCCCCCCATTGACAGAAACAGGGCTAACCTTATCAAACTCACGGTAGTTATGCTTAAACTCCAGGATTAGCAGCCCTTTACTGAATGATAAAAGACTGAAACTCAAAATTGTGACCAGACTGAAATATCCCCCAAATCTGACAATTCTGTGCAATTTTGTACCATTGAGAGGTAACTAGACAGCAGACACGCATGCACAAAGAGCAACACTGCTCTGGTAACCTGTGAAAACACCACAACCCATCACCTGCATGTCCAGCAAGCACAGCCTCGCCACCAGAAGACACAAGACACCAGCAATGCCCCTCCAAGCGAAAACTCTCCCCGCGAACTTACCCCACAGAGAGAGCACAACAGAACACACCCTACTATGGAAGGGGGAAAAAAATGAGCCAGACCAACAGTTGCATGACTTCAGCCCCACACTGTCCACTCATACTAAGACAATGTTCACATATTTCTAGGTATCTCGACAACACAATGACACAGACAAAATTCCCTAATCGCCTATAAAATCTGACCTGAAAATGTTACTTCCCGTATGTAATAAAATATTACAAATAAAGCCTCATCCTCAGACCTTTAGACTGAAACAACCACCCCACAGTCCCTAACCATAAATCCTTCAAATCGGACCACCAGAGCATGATCAATCTAACAATCCCAGGCAATGACACTATGTTAAATAACCTCAAATACTAGCCCATCTCCAACCCATGACTAACTAACATAACCTACTTCTGCCCTGTGACAAGGCCTACCTGACCATAGCAGCAGTATCTAAGGTTGTCTTGGACATAAACTTGCACTGTAACAAGTTCAAACCAAAATGTGACTCCTAATCCAGTTACACTTGCCTAACATCCTTTAAGCCCCTCCCTAACCCTAACTCACTTCCTCCCAAACCTCATCCATTCCTATTTAACCCTATCCTACCCATATCATCCCAAATCCTGCAACTTTAACTAACCCCTCCAGCTTGAAGATGTCCCTGGACAAAATGGTCTAATTTCTCACTTTTTGGCATTCTTTTGTCGCACATTGCCCATATTCCTCTGATACTATCTTTGACTCCTTCATTCAGATGTTATTTTTCTCTCAACTACATTTCTCAAATACTTGAGGCTGTTAACCTCTTCCACTGTTTTCCTTCTGTCAGACAGATCATTTCATTAAGACCATAATCAGCAAATGAGCTGCTTCATGTAGTCCATGTTTGATTCCTTCAGCCTCTATTTCTCTACTGTGTGACAGTGAGCAAGTCACATCACCAGAGAGTGTTCTAGGAAAATTGGACTAGGTTCTTTAATGGTCTCAAGGACTGCATGCTTAATAACTACCTATGTACCTATCTTAATTTTTCAAAACAATGATGACACTTTGCAGTGTGGAGGGTGTGAAGTTCTCTCCTTGAATTATGTTTTGCACCTAGTTTGCTAATAAAAATCAAACTGTAAAACACATACTACAAAGTAATAAAATAGAAAATAGTAGGTAGTCCACAGCTGATATAAAAAATGGAATATCCTTTATTGAAACATACAAACAAATGATCCTAATTAACTTGTTAGTTAAGCTTTTTGTTAGTTGTTTATTAGTTAATTAGTCGTTTTATTAGTTTCTTAATTAATAACATTTGTATTAGTAGATTACCTCTAATAAGCTGTTCTTATATCATATATTTTAATTTGTCTCTAGCTTTTTAGTTTCAGTTCTAAGGTAGCACAGTCTCAGTTTACACTATGGTTTTAGGGGGAAGGGGGACTTGGCTAAAGGAAAGAGTTTAATGTCTTTATTGCTCTTAACAGAACCACCCTCTGTAACCACTCCTTTGCTCCAAATAACCTGATTATATATAAATAATGAATGTTTGATGCTTTTCATTACACTCTACTTGGATCACTTGTTTGTATGTTTCAATAAAGGATATTCCATTTTTAACTCAACTCTGGGCTACCCACTGTTTTCTATTTTATTATTTTGTAGTATGTATTTTATAATTCGATTTTTTATTAGTGAACTAGGTGCATAACTTAATTCAAAGAGTAAACTTCACACCCTCCACACTGTGAAGTTTGTTTTTGACCCAGTATAGGTTGCATACTGGGTCTTCTGAGACTTTGAGAGGTACAATGGATTTTTCTTGTTGTATCTTAATTTTTCAGATTCTTCTGATTTCTCCCATTTGCCAGCATGAACACAGTATTGGTTGCACTCAGATTCATCCCATCTGCCTTCAGTTTTGCATTCCATTCCCTTATCATTCATTGAAGCTCCAGTTCAGAGCCTTTTTATAGTACCACATCATGCGCATACAGCAGCTTTTCTCATCTATCCCTTCCAATCTATTTGTTGATGTAGTCCATCACCAATATGAGCAAGACTGGATTTAGAGCCGAACCATGATGCACACTGACTCCCAGCTCGTTTTTGAGGTAAATATTGTTCGGACTTGTGCTACTGTATCCATGTACATACCCTGTATTAATTCTGCCAAAGTATTCAAGAATTATTCCAGGGCTCCTGGGACTTATAAACATCACAAGATGACCTAACTGAGCTTTTTTTGGGACCTTGTCTTGTGCTTTCTGCATGCCTATAAATGCCCAGTCAGATTATTTTCCCACCTTCATCCTCTTCACCATGGTCTGCCTCACTGCAAACATCTGGTTGGTTGTACTACATCCTGATCTGAATTCAAACTGCTCAGATAGATAGAAAGAAAAATAGATAGATAGATAGATAGTTACATAGATAGATACAGACATGTGTAGATATGCAGGTATATAGATAAAGATATATATGTAAATCTAGATATAAATTAGATATGAATATACATAGAGATGGATATATCATTAATATAGATATATATATAGGAATACAGATATAGATATAAATATATAGATGTAGCTATATCAACAACTACTACCTCAAAATCAACCAAAATAAATCTGCATGTTTCTCATCCATATATATCACACTAGGCAATAACAATACCAGAGCCAAAAATATCCCACACTGGATATCTGATGACCCCCAGGAAACCTTCATCTTAGGTGACCTAAATATAGACTTGCAATCCATAAACAGCAGCAACCCCAAGGACTCTAATTACCTATGTGGCTGCACCCAGCTAATAAGCTCCACCACTAGAATCTACATATGCACTAAAAGGCATTCCATTTGGACTGAATATTGATAAACAAACCCCATAATATAATTTCATATAGTTGTTTACCAGATACTATAAGTACCACCTCCCAGCCTATGTAATCAGACAATAACATGGTTCACCCAAGCACTCTATAAACAAGTTCACAATTTAGTCAAATTTGACAAAAACACATTACAGCTCTGTCTGACTACAACTGGAATGTATTAAGAGTAATGCCCCTTGATGAAGCAGTTACTCACTTCTTAAAAATATTAAATGATTAACCACTAGACAAGACAAGAAGGGTGAAAACTAACACAGCACCATGGCTGACAAAATGACCAAAAAGCTTATGCTGCAAAGTGATAAATCATGGAAAGAATAGTATAAGAATAAAACACAACATGCCTACCAAAATTTTAGACATTTCAGAAACTGTACCAAGATCCTTGTTAAATCTGACAAGAAGTCATACTACAGTAATCTCCAACAAAAGCACCAAAACAACCCAAAGCTTTTTGGGTCATCTCTAAGTAAACTGTTACACCATGACCATGCCACTGAACTCTGTACTTCTACTTCAGACAACAAACAGTCCATTACCACTCTTTTCAGCACTCATTTTATCCAGTCAATTCTATCACTAATCAAAGACCACCTAATTTCACCCCTCCAGCTTCCATGTATTTTGAAAAGCAACAGACTATCCTTTAGTTTTCAGCCCATACCAAGATCAACCTTAAAAAAAAATTCTAGTCAAATTAAAAGAAACACTAGCCTTCCCTGTCTCCATTCTGATCAGCTGGTCAGTAACTGAAAACAATGTCCCATCCATCTGGAAAAAAAATCTATTATTATTATACCCCTTCATAATGGAGGTACTTTAGCAGAGTTAACAAACTAGAGACCTATTGCTATCTTATCACCCCTAAAAAAATCCTTGAGAAATGTATTTACTCTCAGCTTATGAAACATATAAACAAACACAACCTCCTCTCCAGCATCCAGCACAGTTTCAGGCCCAACCACAGTACTAGTACTGCCCTTCTCAACTTCACCAACATAGTGAACCACTACGGAAATGAGAGCAACCCTGTTTCTTCATTTTTTGACCTTTTCAAAGCATTTAACACAGTGTCCCAGCAAAACCTCCTTTCTGAACTTCATACTGCTATAACACTTGCCACCCTTGCGCAATATGTTGACAATTCAACCCTTCTCTGATCTGCTCCATCCATAACAAAATTACAGGCTATCATTCAAGGGAAGTGTTACAGGTGTAACTACACTGCACATATGTGCACTTACCTTCACGTCACACTACTTGCAGGTGACACCCCCCACCACTTCCTGTTTATCAGAATTAGTGTTACAGGAACCTGAGCCTTTCCCCCCATAATGCCCTGGTGTATAAAGGAGAGCTCTCAGCAACTCCAAAGTTGCTGTGGAACCAAATACTGACCCCACAGTGGGCTATGTGTTTGCAATCAATTTACAAACTGGTAAGAAAGGCCAGTTTATATTTATCCCAAAGTCTGGGTAACAGAAGGAGAAAAGACTTTAGAATCAGGCAAAGACCTCTATGATTCCTTAGTAGAACACATACTCTGCATGGAGAATACCAGATGTTATCCTTCAGAACTATCTATATTTAGAGAGCAAAAGCTTGGGGGACAGATTCCACCACTGAGTATGAAGTACTTTAGTGTGTAGCTTTTGAAGTAAAACAGTATTACTTATAAATGAGTATAAGAATACCTTTGCTTGAAAATTCCCCTGGAAAGTATTGGTTTTAGAGTTATAGGCCTCGCTAATTAAAAATCATAACACAAGCCAAGAAGTCCATTAGAAACAGACAAACTGCAATTTTCCAGATTAAGTTACAATTAATCTTTATGTGTTACATATGTTTAAGTTAGCCAATATTCATTCTGCCAAAAGCATAAATGGTTACATAAGATGGTGCAGTGGTGTAGTGGTTAGCACTGTTATCTCACCACAAGAGTTTCTCTGGCTCGATTCTCAGCTGGAGTTTCTTCTGTGTGGAATCTGCATGTCCTCCCTGCATTTGTGTGGGTTTCCTCTGGGTACTGCAGTTTCCTCCCACATTCTGTTTCTCCCCAGGCATTTGCTGAAAGAAGGCTTTGTCCTAGTTGGACTTTCTTGGTAAACAAATGTTTAATAAATAAATTACTTATGATGTCAGAGTTGAAAAAGGATTGTCTGTGAAAGATTTTAAGAAATGAAAAGTTTCACACAGAAATTAAACCTGCAGCTTTCTGTTGCCCATAGACACAAACACACAATGTATGATTATTTCATAGCTCAGTGCTTGAATAGCATTCCATAAAATATGTGACTAGAACATCCCAAATGTTCCAGAGATGCATTCCTTTATCAGCAGGGAACAAAAAATAGGCCACTATATCAGTAAATACAGCACAGTTTCTGTACAACTGATAAGCAATTAAGTGGTTTACTTGAACATATGATTCTGAACTTCAGAGATGCCTAGGCAAACATAAAGACACAAATCTGATTAGTATACATAAATGCAACATTTATGCCGTAACTTAAGTATTGATATTGTGGAAGATTTTAAAGTGCTCCAACTTCTCCAATAAGCATTTGTTACTTTTAAATTCTTATTCCTGTCTAGCAGTCTTCTTGCTAACTGTTATTTTATAAGATCACCATAAATATGTTCTACTTGAAAACACCAGATAACTGTCAAATGGTCTGTGTCTATTTATCTATTTATGTTTTTTTCTGCTTTCTGATTTACAAGCATCTGCAATCTAGCTGCAGTTCAGAAAGTTAATGATCACAGCGCACACACACATAAGAGCATAGTGCTCTGAGATTTATTATTGTTTTGCCTCTAGAAGAGTAACCAATGCATACAATGCATGTCTGACAGAAAATAGCTAATTTGTCAGCTTCAAATGCAGGAGCTCACTAATTACTGGCCTAATGGGATATAAGGCCAGAGAGTCAAGAAACACTGCCAACACATAATCCAGGCATTTATTATAAAATTAATTCCAAATTATTATTTTGCTTTCTAGAAGTTTAAATTGCACATGAAGTAAAATGAAATATCTAATTGGAAGCAAACATCTAATTCATATTTAGTGACTGCCGCAGTTCCTGGCAGTTTGGTAGAATGTTTATGAAGCTGACAGAGTTAAATTTTTGTTATCTCATTATTATTGTTATTGTTGTTATTATTATCATTATTATTATTATTATTATTATTATTATTATTATTATTATTATTATTATTATTGTTATTATTATTGTTATTATTATTATTATTGTTATTGTTATTATTATTATTATTATTATTATTATTATTATTATTATTATTATTATTATTAATCACAATACCAAATTTAATAGTTAAGCACTTTTGTAAAAATACAGATTCTGATGAAGTCTATTAAACACATATTTGGACGAAACAGCTTAACTGTTAAATTTGGTTTTGTGATTATTCTAATGAGGAGTTTTGTCGGCTCTTTTCTCCCATCAGCTGCAAGTATTTCTTGGTTTTTTTTTTGCAATTCTCACATGAGTATTGACTTTTGAGTTCTGCAAGTAAGTGGTTCCAGGTTGACAGTCCTAGTTTTGACAAAGCTTTTTCACCTACTGCAGATTAAAATGGTAGTCAAGCCAGTGCCAAGGAGTTGCCTTGAGTGCTTCATAGATTGTAAGATTTTTTTTTGTATGTGAAGCTTCCTTTTTAAAGGGGGACAATAGCCCTGACCTAAAAATGAGAGTGCAGAGGAAACAGATAGCCTTGTCAACTACTGATTGCCATTTGGTGTTTTCTAGCAATTTCTATTGATGAAGAAAAGGGTCTACTAAAAGTATAATACACGTTTTCTTTTCTACCATTTGTATTTATGGGTATTTCAAAATGAGTTGAAAACAAGAAAGGGAGGCCAGTTTCCTGCTTAGGAAGTAATACGGTTGGGCTCTAGGTGAGAGTAGATGAGTGAGCTGATAAAAAATGTTAATTATGCTAGTACTTTGTGTGAAATAGAGTTTGTGTGTTTTGTAAAGTGGAGTGATGGGACAGAAATAAGGCCTAGGTGTCATTTTCTGTAACATTCAAGAGACCAGGAATGTTAGGGACTGGGTAGAGTATAAATTCAGGCCTGAGGAACATACCCCTCTTCTCCCTCCTCTTTTTGCACTTATTGCAACTACATGAGCAATAAGGACTACTTACTTTGTTCAGTACTCAGGAGAAAAATCAACAGTACTTGTTATGGTAACTGCAAATCATAGTTTGTAATACATCATGCACAGTATAATAACTACTTGTTTATGTAGGGAAAACTGTGACAAAATCAGGGTGATACACAACCTATGAGATATCAGACTCCAGATTCTCAGAAACCAACTAGCCCAACAGTGCTGTGATTTGCCTGGCCATAGAGATCTCCACTTCCACATCTTGGGTGCCCTCAAAGGAACAACAAAGCTATCCTTGAAAAAATAGAGAAAAGCTGGCAGATTAGGCAGGATCCCAGCACCACCCCCTGGTCAGAATATGAACATTTCCCTCAAAACTTTGCTTGTACTTAGGAAACTAAATCATAAGCCATACAGCTAAAACACCACTATTTAACCCAGAACCTGGACAAAAACTGGTAATGAACTGTTTAATTCATAATATTAATATAAAGAAAAGGCAAATCATGAAAGTAGATCTGTGGATATAAAAACAGCTTAAAGCTTTAATTCCCATAATCAGCTGAGGTTTATTTCTGTTTGAGCATTCCTTTCTTTGTTTCTTATAGCCTTTTAGCTAATCAGGACTGCAGGGCAATGTCTTGCTACACTTTCTTTGTACAGTAGGTAAGCTACCATGGTACAGTTTGTCTGGAGAACTAATAACAGAGAAAATCAGCCACTATCAATTTTTGTAATCTCAAAATGTGCACAAACATAAAAGGACATATTCCAAAAGAGTTGCTATCAGTGTAAGTCTACATTTTTCCAGAAGATGTGCTCTCATTTTATCATTTTAAGTGACTTGTTTTGATGTAAGGCCTTTCTATAAACAGGCTTACTATGGGAACTGGATTCCAAAACCCCTGCTTTCAATGTAAGTAGTCATTTACACGGAGAGCAAGTCTTTTGAAATCGGGGTCAAATAGTAACGGTCATGATTTTATTTATTTTTTTTTACTGCTTATTTGCAACTTGCGTTTTCCTTTCTGTATTCTGATTAAAAGGGGAGGGGGCAAACACTACCTTCCTAGTTTTATTGACAGCCAACATCTACAGACTGATTATATCAGCTTCTTACATTGCCTAACCCTGCCCCCAAGCCCAAAGGCAACATCCTTTCTCTCAGAAGATTGGTTAACTGTCTCTCCACCTCATCCCTCCCAGTTTCCAGCCCTTTATCTAGCCAGAAACAAAGCTATCTAGCCCTCTTTTGCACTGACTTCACCAGCCAGAACCTGAGTTAAGAGAGAGAATCTGAACAGAATAGCCGTCTCTGGCTACTAGACATAAGAATAGACTTGAAAGTGAAATCTTAAGATTGGAATACGATAGATCTACAGAATAAAGACCATGGGCACCCTGCCAGTCACTGTTTATACCCCACAACCACCTGGTATAAGTGTTCTAGCCACCTGGTTTGCATTTAACAAAATTACACAAACTCCACTCCACACACCTTCAGATAGAAACAACTCTGATCCAAAACAATACCAAAACAGCAAAATCTTCAGAAGTCAGGAATCGAAAAACAGGAACCAAAGTCAAATCCAAAAGCAAACTATTTATTCTCCAGCGCCTCGGTGTAACCACCTTTCAAGAGTATACATTCTCACTGAAAGAATGGATATATATATATAGTCATAGCAATTAATTAAACAATTAATTAAACAATTATGTTCAAAAAAGTTTTAAAGCAGACACCTCCAGTTTATTTCATTATTTAGTCCACAGGGTGTCATTGTATTGTATTTCAAAATAAAAATATTTTCCTTATATTGTAAGTTATATTTCAAAGCATTTTAATCATTACAAAGACATTTCACACTTTCTAAAACTGTTCCTGTTAAAAATGAAGCATCACTATTATGATAAACACTAAAATGTGTGGCAATAAATTTATTTTCCCTTTTATGTCTTATGTCTCTAATGTGCTCACCTGACCTGATACGAAACTCTCTTTAGTTTCACCTATATAATATAATCCACAGGAACAGTGTAAAGCATACACAACTCCCTTACTTCTACAGGTAAAACTATCTCTTACTGTGAACCTAATGTTGTTAATATAATTAAATGTTCTAACTATATTCCTACAAACACTGCATCTACTGCAACATCTTGTACCAAATTCACTTAGTGGTCTTGGTAAACAAAATGTTGGCATTACAAATTTACCATGTACCACCATATCTTTCAAATTTCTTCCCCTTTTATAGGAGAATAAAGGTTTTTGTGGCAAAATATGCATCAACACCTTGTCTTTCACTAAAAATTTCCAAAAATGTTCCACTACATCCTTTATGTCTCCACTTTTTACATTATATGTAGAGACAAAATAAATATCCTTACAAGTTTTATCACTGGTTGCCAGATGATATTTCTTATAATGGTGATATTCACCCTTATTACATTTGTTCCTTACCATATTATTCTCCTTTTTTACCTTTATAAGGGCATTTTCTAAAATATTCACACTGTACCCTCTTTTCAAAAACATATTATATGTGATATCCCATTCCCTTTGTAAATTTTCTTGTGTGTTACATAATCTAGATACCCTTGCCAATTCCCCATAAGGGAGAGCTTCCAAGGTATGTACAGGATGGCAACTAGATGCATGAAGGTATTGATTACCATCTATAAACTTCCTATGTATATTTGATATAATTTTACCATGTTCTGTACCCTCCAAAACAAGATCCAAGAATATTACTTTGTTTCCCTTCTGTATTCCATCAAATTCTAACCCAAATGGGTTATCATGTAAGTCTGTCAAAAATTCATTAACTGAATCAAAACCACCATCACAAATAAAAATGCATGCATGCATGTATGCATTTAACAAAATGTCTGCATTTTGCAGTACACTGCAAATTCTTATTCCAGGACTCTACTCCATACTTCTGTATTCTTTACATCATTGAAACAGTTTGCCTATGATCAAAAAAGGTCTGAGGTGCTTATTTTTGTAAAGGTTTTGTTTAGTCTGCAGTTCATCACTTCCTGGAGTTTTGAATAAAACAAAAAACACAAAAAAAAAAAAACAGTATCACAGAAATGTGTGACTAAATCAAAAAACTTTTATTACAAAATCGGTAAGCAGTTTCACACTCAAGACAGTGCTTAATCAGACCATATCATAAAAACCAAGTCACACATTTAAATAGGAAAAAGACATCACATAACATCCAATCAAATTCTTTAAAAGACATTCAAATGCACTGATCACAATAACCTGATAATAAAATATTAACATCACTTAAAACTTCCTCTTCTTTTCAAGGCAGGTTTTAAAGAAACCCTGCCATTCAGTCCCAGAGGTTTATCTGCCTGTAACCTAATTATTCAATGTAGTTCACGTTCTTCAGTATAGTTCCTAAAATCACCTTTGCATTCACTCATCCAAACTCTCTCAACTACCCTAAAGGTAAAGGGATGATCTTCCCCCCCGTTCAACAGTATGTTTAGCTAGGGTATTTCTAGCATCTTTTTTCTGTATGCAATACACATGCTTTCTAATATGGTCAGCCAAAGAGCGATTGGTCTTTCTGATGTAAAAACTTGCACATTTCACACAGATAGCAATGTAGACAACATTGGCAGTAGCACAATCAACTTGAACCCTAAACTTAAACTCAACACCTGTTGAAGGATGAACAAATATGTCCAATGTATTAATATATATGTACACTTGTTATAGCATCACATCCTATCTACATTGACACTAATCAGTGTCTGAAAATTATTATTCTTGTAGCATAATTGCCTCTTCAGAGACTTCATATTCTTGAAATGAAAAGAGGGTTTATCACCTACAAGATCTTTTATACATTCATCCATTTGTAGGATGGACCAATTCATTTTAATAATATCACAGATTGCCTTGACATCACTAGTATAATATAGAGAAAATGGAACAGAAGGAGATTGAACTTGTGGTTCTCTATCCACTAATTGCTCCATTATCCCCTCTTCATTCAAGGTAGAAAAGTAGGGTCGTGCTCTGTTATTCCTAAAGTTCAGAACTTCACCGCACATACTCCTGCCTTCTCTATTGCTGTAACCCCTCTCCAAAAATTCATGGCCAAGTGTTTACAAGTTACATCGTAACCCTATATGAGTATTAAATCTTGAAATATGCATGCCTTGGCCCCTCAAAAAATTCTTATAAATAGAACTGGGATGCATGCTATCCTGTTGCAGCATCGCATTCTTTCTGCAAGACTTCCTAAACATGCCTGTCTCAAAACCAGAGTCAAGATTCCTAGAAACCCATACATCTAAAAAATCTATAGACTCTCTAGAAAAATGGTAAGTGAACTTTAAATAAGTGGTAGGTGAATGTAAATATTCCACAAAGTCAGTCAGCCTCTCCAAAATTCCTTCCCAAATCATGAAACCATCATCAACAAACCTTTTATGAAACTTCAAACATGAGATAAACTCATGAGATCCCAGCACATATTCCGATTCCCATTGAGCAAGAACTGCATTGACGTAACTATTGGCACATGGTGTGCCCATAGCTATGCTTGTTTTTTGTAAAAATAGGGAGTTCTCAAATTAAAAGACATTATTTTCAAGTACTATTTCTAAAATAGGCATGTTAAGTCTATCATAGTATTATTATAAATGTTGTGTGTTTTAAGAAACTCTCTAGTCATCTCTAGCCCTTCTGAATTAGGAATAACAGTGACTAGTGATACCACATCAAGAGTGACCGAAAGTCTTCACATATCATGTCTAATAACAAAATCATATAGGTCATTCAAAAAATGTTTAGTATCCTTCAAAACCATTCCAACTTGATTCAGAACTGGTCTAAGCTTTTTCTCTACAAAAATAGAGAAAGGTTCTGTCAACCACCATTCTCCTGAAACAATCTGTCTAAAGGGTGGAGGAACAGCATTTTTGTGTATTTTCAGTAGTCCCTGTAGCTGTGGTATCAAAGGATGGTCAACTGTTAAATATTGTACTAGGTCAGTGGTTATTACACCATTAAGAAAGGAATCCTCTATGATCAATGTAATTCTTCTTTTCAAAAGTGTAATATAACTTTCATCAACACATCGATATGTCTTATCATCAGACATCTCAAAAATAGAAATACTATAATAGCTATAATACATTACCAAAACCGCCCCTCCCTTATCAGCAAATTTGATGACCAAATCCCTATAATTTCGCAGCTCAACCAGGGCTTCCCTTTCAAGGGGCTTTCAAATTATAAAAATTACTCTTCAAACTCCTATCATTAAGGATTTTAAACAAATCAACTTCACATTTTTTACAGAAGGATTCAACAGCTGGAAACAATATAGGGTAAATAAACTCGCTTTCTTAAAAACACTACTCTCATAATCACTTTTAAACATTGTCTTAAGTATAATGTTCCTCACGAAGAGTCTAATGTCTATAGCTATATCACTAAAAACTGACCATTGTGCTGGAATAAACGACAAACCATGTTCAAGTAACGATATCTGGGCAGAAGTAAGTTGATTACTCAAGATATTCCAAACTAAACATCTTTTGTTAGTGTCCTTTTCAGAGTTCTGGGCTGAAATTCTTCCATTGTAAATGTCACTCTTTCCCTTCTTCTGCTCAGGGATATAAGCTTTTCCATGGAAGACTTCCATCTGATAGGCAGGGGTAAAGAGAGAGCAGTCTGATCTGAAGGAAGCACCTTTTTTCAAACATCTGGTTGCTTCAACTGTTGCCCGTCTCCTGAAGAAGAACCAATCAACCTCAACAATTGTGAGGGCATACTTGCAGGTTCAACATCATTGGAGGATGAACTCTGTGATGTCTCATCAGAAACACTAACCCCTTTTTCCAAGGCTAAATTTCCCAATAATGCTATTGAAGGTTCGGATTGCCTTGGTGAGAAGAATATGTGCTCCTGTTTAAAATAATTGATGTTTCTGCCTAATTTCTTATTCTTCTGTGTACATACGTGCTGATTCATATATAGAGACACTGTCCAATATTGTATCCAAAAATGGCAAACAAACCTCACTGGAGTGTTTACTCAGCATCAACTGTTATTTCCTGTTCACTTCATCCAGAAAAATCATTCTCTACTGGCTTAAAGAATTCGATTAGAACCAAATACAGTTAAAACTCAACTCTGTACTCAGTTGTTGCCATCTAGATAATAACTCTATATAGGTATTGCCATGCATCAGCATATTTAGCACCCTCAGCCCTCTTGGGATCACCCGATAGAATAAGCAGGCTTCTAGGTGCAGTCAATGCCACTGTAGGTGTTTGAGCTTAAATAAATCATTCTATAGTTCTATCAAGCTCGCCTTGAATAAATTCTCATCAAACCTACGTGGATTCCGTTTATGTTCCGTGTTACTTTTTTGTTGAGCTAATAGGGGATTCACCTCAACTTGTAGGAGTCTGGTAAAAAGATCAGTCAGGCCAACATCCAAAGAATTATTCAGTACATAACCCAACTCAATATCATGGTTAAACCCCTCAGCCATGCTCCCAAGAGGGAAAACAAACTGCTAAAATGTAAAATAAATAACCCTCAAGGAATTAACTGTGCAAGTGAACCAAAAATAACTGAATAAAAGAAAAAAACAGTACAAACCACTCTGTTAGATGGAACTGATGAAGCTTAGGTGAACTTGTTTTCATAAATATAGTTCTTTAGTAGTTGTCTACAATGTGTTGTCATGCTTGAATTCTGTTTTTTTGTACGTGTATTAAAATTCAAAATAAAAGTAAAAATAAAAACAAACTGTTTAAGAATGAAATTGCACAGTTTGCTGAGCTGGTAAATGCTCATGGGTCCTTGACCTCTGGGCAAGAGATCGTCTCCTTGCTTTTCCATCTCTCAGATATTCCTCCAATAAGTTCCCCTGGATCCCTTCCACCATTGGCTGCAGCTGCCTTAAAATTGACTTGTTGAATGTATTTTTTTTTAAACAACAGTAGTTGTCTATCTACCTGCTTAACTGAATAAAATTCTTGAAAATTGAACACTGCATGTTTATTCCTGTCATAGGGAAGGCATCAGAAATAGAGGCCCTGACTGGCTACGAGTCCTAGATCTGTTAAGTAAACTGATTTTATCTGGTCTGTTAGGTAAACTGATTTTATCTGGTCTAATCCTTTCTAACTTGTACTGCAACATTTGGGATAGTGTTACCATTGAAATCTGTAAGATCTGTAAATAAACAGAAGGAGTACTGGGCAATTTTGTAGAAGCTGAGAACATCATAGCATTAGTTTTTGTGATGAATTAACCACTGAATCTACATTCTTCTAACCCAAGGGAAAATCTTAGAAAATCTGTGTTATATTAAATCTGAAACTACAGAAGTCAATATGAGGCCTTTATTACCTTATGTGAAAAACAGTTTAGTGAGATGTCTGATATGGACACTAAACCATCTTTTTGTAACATGACTTCAGAAGACTATGATGCTTTTGTTGAATTGAAAAGCATGTACTCAATAGAAGTTAGACCAGCTGATAAAGGTGGCAGTATTGTACTGCTAGATAAAGATTTATATATAGTACAGATGAGGAAGCTACTGTATGATGAGAATACTTATTATTGTATTCCTAGAACCTGTGTCACAGGTATTCTAGAAAAGCTTTCATTTTTGATTTTTGACTTATTAATGACGGGCCTTATTACTAAAAGTTGATTTCATTATTTTAATGTGGAGCACCCCTTCATTCCCATGATCTATGGTCTTCCTAAAATTCATAAGAACTTACATTGCCCCCCAGTGAGGCCAATTGTATCAGGTAAAGGCTGGAGTACGGAGCCACTATCCATCTTTATCGAGAAAAATCTACACCCATTATTAGATTAATGCGAAACAGTGATAAAGGATACTAAATCGTGTCTGTCTAGACTGGCTGATAAGGTTTCTACTGTATCTACTGATTATATGTTTGTTACTTTGGATATAGTATCGCTGTTCACTGTTATTCCTAATGAATGGGGTGTTGAGAACGTTAGAGCATTTTTGAACCACAAGAGATGTTTCACCAACAGCAAGGTTAATCTGTTATGCACACTTGTTTAAATTGTATTAGAGAATAATGTTTTCATTTTTGAAAATGAACATTTTCTGCAGAAGGTTGGCGTAGCCATGGGCACTGCCTGTGCCATTACCTACATCAACCTGATACTGGTTCAATGGGAGAAAACATTTTTGTTGCATAATAATGCCTTTTCAGACTATATTATGTGGTATGTACGTTTTGTGGATGGTATGTTTTTGCTTTGGCAAGGCACTCAGTCAAAACTGGAGGGGTTTGTGACCTACATGCATAGTACCACCAGTTTCCTTAGATTTACCCACAATTACTCCTCTGTAGAGATAGATTTCTTAGATGTGAAGGTCAGTAAAACAAAACTTAATACCTTATGTACTAGTGTATTTAGGAAACACATCTTTTTGCATAAAAATTGTATGCACCCTAGGCACGTTACACGCAATGTGTTGAAAGGCCACATTTATTGAATAATGAGGTTACATAATGATGACTCTCAACTATGTATAGCGCTTGAATCTCCTAAGAATGATTTCTTACAGAGAGGTTATAAGGGGAAAGAAATTGTTGCCTGTATCACCAATGCTTGTCAAGAAAGGAAAAGGAGATGTAAGGCCTATTATAATAATTCAGAGGCACCCCGCAGTCCATAGGTGTTATGTGCTATGACTTATACTTTGAGGGTACCCTTACCCTATTCCAGTGACATTAATAATTACTGCAACATTATGAAAAAGAACTGGAATATTTTACATACGGTAGAAGAACTGAAGGGTGTCCTAAATACTACACCACACTTTACTTTTAAAAACAACAATCACTTACGAAGCATTTGTGTTATAAATCACAGCATCACAATGGAACTGTTCGATCCAGCAGGAAGGGCACTTTTGCCTGTATGTCTTGTGCAGCGTGTAAGCATATTCTTACAGGTTCAGTTTATATACATCCATATGTGAATCCTAAAATTGAATTAGACTTCTATGCTGAATGCAAAACTATCAGCATTGTTTACTTTAGTAGCTGTTAGGTTTGTCATGCCTTTTATATAGGCATGACTAATAGGTCTTAGAAAGATAGAATTTTGTAACATTACAGGGATATTAGAAACAAAAGAGAGACCAATGCTTTAGCACAGCACATCATTCAGCATGGCCTAGGACAAAATTTTAAGTTCTTAGTCCTGTAGGTATTGGATGTGGGAATTAGAGGGGGCGATGTTGTTAACCATACAGGAGTTGCAGAACAGAAATGGATTTTACTGTTTAATGCAGAGAAACTACCTGGTTTAAATGGGGTATCTAGTCTCAAACCTTTTCTGAAAGCACATCCACTCAAACATTACTTTTCATTTCTGTACAATATCATATATATGCACATAATATTTTATATTTTCTTGCTTGTGTAATTTCCAGTATTTTACTTTTTAGGCTTTGCAACTTGAACTTTTGTGCAGTTTTTTCCTCTGACTATACCTGTTATTCTAAATGCCTTTCTTGATTTTAGGAATTCATTGGTTAGTCTCATTTTAAATTGAGTGCTGTTTCATTCAGTTTGCAGTCTGAAGAAGCGATGTTGTAATCGCAAAACTGCTTACTTTTAACATTTTATTTTATTTTGAATAAACATTTTTCAGTACTCAGTCATGTCAGTGAGATATTTGTTATTTCTTGGTTTACGTATCTTCTTTTACCGCACCTCATCCTGTTCCTGTGTTTTTATCCAATCTTTGCTGATCAGAAATAGAGGCCCTGACTGGGTATGAGTCTTAGATCTGTTAGGTAAACTGATTTTATCTGGTCTGTTAGGTAAACTGATTTTATCTGGTCTAATCCTTTTTAACTTGTTCTGTAACATTTGGGATAGTGTTACCATTGAAATCTGTAAGATCTGTAAGATAAACAGAAGGAATACTGGGAAATTTTGTAGAAGCTGAGAACATCATAGCATTAGTTTTTGTGATGAATTAACCTCTGAATGTACATCCTTCCAACCCTAGGGAAAATCTTAGAAAATCTGGTCTATAATTAAGTCTGAAACTATATAAGTCAATACTGGCTTTTCTCTTCCAAGCAGCATGGTTTTTGGTCTAGCCAAAGGGCTTCCACTGCACCTTGGATCTTTGCTGATCACACTCTTTTATCTATGGACAAAGGCCTCCTTACTGGAGCCATATTTATAGCTTTTACCAGAGCCTTTGACCTGGTTGGCCACCCAGTCCTATTAAACCACCACACCGACATTGGGATTAGTGCTGATGTATTTCCTGATTCCAAAATTACCTATCCAGCCGACCGTTCTCAGTAAATTTTAACAAAAGTACATCAGCAAAAACTCTCTTACTGAAAGGAGTCCCTCAAGGTTCTATAAAAGCCTCCTTCTTTTCTCCATTTTTTTGGAAATGAGCTTACAATCAACCTTCTCCAACTTCCAGTTTTACTATCTGCCACTGAGATAATTCAAAATGATCTGCAAACAATTTTCTCTCCCTCATTAACTGGTTCAATAGCGAAATACTATTACTTAATTCCTCAAAAACTAAAACTATGCTCTTTTGAGCCTCCAATAAAAGCAAAAGAACCTCAACTCACTTCTTATTCTTGACCACTCAATAATCCCATTGAGCCGGTTAACACCTTTGGATACCTAGGGGGTCTGACTTGATCCCTCACGTAACATTCACAATCATCCAGAAAGCACCCAGAAAAGATAAATTCTTTGGGCTAACAAAATCTCATCTTTTATCTCCCATCCAGCAAGAAATGCTATTGGCAAAATGATTCTTCTAGCCCAACTTGAGTACTGCCTAACTTTTGTACCAACTGCCTTCAAAAGAAACTCTACCACCATCCAGTCTCAAATTCCATCTGCAGCTTCATTACCCTTTCCCCAAAGTATGAATACCACTGTCTTAGACAACTCTATGCCAGTTCAGTGACAAGCAAGTCTACTCTTTGGCTCCTGAAAGAAAACTCCTGCCCTTCTCTTTCCTCTAGCTTACTCAGACAGCCTCTGTCATATAACTTTAGATCTCATAGCCAGTCAGGGCTTCTCTTGCAAACACCTAAAACCAGATTGCAGTGCTCTAACCTCTCCCTTTCTACCCTTGTATCCAAGCTCTGAAGGGATTTTCCCTCATATCTTAAAGACTCTCTAACTCCTCCTCCTTTCAGGCACAACTTAAAGGACATTTCACAAGTTGCTTGTAAACACTCAGTTTCATGTCATATAACCTAGTCTCCCTAATATCTGACACATAATGCCTATATGTTTCACTATAACACCTCTTCTCTAACATTTGTATGTTGCTACTCTAACTGATGTAAATATTGTATATGGGGGTTTCTGTTGACTACATTCTTAAATTATCGTTCTGTTGTATATTAACTATACCTTTGTTTTTAGTGTGCTCTTTTATTGTATAAATCATTTTTATTTGTTTCCCTTGATGTGTGTTCACATTCTTGCTGAGAGTAAAACCAGTCCAATGGTATCTAGTGGCCTGTCCTAGTTAACAAATTGTATAAATAAGCAAATAAATAATAAACAAATAGGTTAGATAGACACCATTTGCAAAGTTGAGTGAACTCCTCCAACAGCTTGCTTTCAAGTTTACTATGTATTTTACTGGATTGTATCAGCAGTATGTCATCAACATGCATTATTAGATTAAGGTTTGGGAGTTCAATATTAAGTTTATTAGCAAAGAGTAAAAACAGAAGGGGGCTAAGCACTGATCCCGGCGGGACCCAATTGTTGAGTAGTCCAAGGGTGGACAGGGATTTGTAGTAGCTGTACTGTAAGGATCTGTCATGAATGTAACTGAAAATCTAGTGAATAGTATTTTCTCCAAAATTTAGCTTCTCACGCTTTTTGAGAAGAATGTCATGTTTAAAATTTCAAAGGCTCTGGTCATATATGTATAAATAGTTCTGTGGAAATATGTCCATCATTCAAGTTGTTATAAATGGCATTGGTATAGTTACTAGAGCTATAAAAGCACTAAAGACATTGCAGTCTATTGGTCTAGAAAATGGTATATTAGAAACTAACTAGGTGTTTTGTGGGAGTGCAGAAAGACCAGAGAGATCTTACCAGAAAATGATCAATTAGGAAATTTGGTAGTAAGTCTGTGTGAAGACACCTGTGTTAGATACTGGTAATGAAAAGCTCTAGAGTTAAGCTTTTAGATAGTCTTGTGTCAAGTGGGAGTTGTTTTGGCTGTACTAAGTCAAAATGCAACAGCATTTTGGTAAGGACAGTTGAATCTTTCCCTGATTTCCTGACATTAAGATTACAAACTAAGATGGTGTGACTGCTGACTCCTTTGAGAAACATGTTTTGTATACTGCTGTTGATTAGTGTAACACAGGAGCGAAAGAGACTGCCCCTCTCCAAATATGAATGTGACTGCCTAGGTTGAGATATAAGTGAGGAGCCAGATAGTGGGGTTGTGTAGTTTACTCATGGGAGTCATGACTGAAGGTTCCATTACATATCCGGCATCCTCAACTAGTTGTCCTTGTGGGAAGTTGTCTCTTGAAAACTATAGGTACATGTTATAGGTGTGTCATATGTGTGAGTCATGGAAACTTCCAGGTGACTTGCACACAGATTATAAATGATTTATTGTGCATTACAAACCACCTGACAGTTGATGGAATGATAGCCTTTCCTGTTTATGTACCTCCTTCCCAGGTGGAGCTTTTATTTTAATATGGATGCAGGAAATCTATGGCCACCAGTACCTCAGGAAAATGTGCTATGGCACAGACATTTTGCATGATAGTAGCTCTCTTTTCTCGGGTACATGAAATCCAGATATGCTTACCCACATGTTGCAACATTTCACTGATAAACTGGTGTAGTATTCTTGAGGCAGAAGCATGTTAAACTCACACTGTGTCCCCTGTGGGTCACTAAAATGTCCATGTAGGTTGTATGTAAAACAACACATACCTTAATTTCCATTGTGATTAATTCTCCATGATTCCCATGGGGCCTCGGTTAGGATGGCAGATGTCCACTATTTGTTCCATAGTATTCCTGTCCAGTCTGTAGTGATCTATTATTTTTATTTCATGTAGTCAATAGTAGGACAAATATGGTCTGAACAACCTATGTTTTCTAGACTAAGGCCTAGCAACAGCAGTACCTTGTATTAGAAGCTGTTCCACATAAAAATTTATATTGGCTATGGCAACGCCTAACATTTTTCATCAAATTCTGTTGTTATATTCCAGTATGTCTTGAAATTTAGATCTAATGGAATTGTGAAGTGTTCACACTCATTTTCCATGTTTCTGAATCACTCCTCCATGATTGTTTGCTTCATTAGCATGTAATTTGTCTGTTCCTTCACTCACTAGCATATGCAGTTGCTAATCCTTGTGTCACAGCTGGCCACAGCATGTAGAGATGTTTCCAAAATAACAAACAGCTCTCTTGTCACTGCTTGGCACTGTTATGTGATACCGTTGCTGGTGTCATTTATGTATCATGTATCTAGACCATGGTCTAACAGCAACATCTTGTATTAAAGCCTGTTGCGCATGCATATTTAAGATAGCAGCAGCAACCCTTAACATTTTGAAAGTGTCTTGATGGCTGTATTGCAACAAGTGTTGGAAGTCAAGACTAAAGGGAGTGTGGTGTGTAGGTGCTCATTTTATATGAGTAACAGTGATAAATGCAAACTTACCAGTCTTTTATCACCTACGTAGTGGCTGTGTACAGTGGGCATAGGACAGAGGTAACCCCAGACTACCAAACATCATCATCCGCATTGGTAATGAACCTATAATGAAGAGATAAATACTTGCCCTTATATGTATGTACTGCAACTTCTAACACACTCTCGGTAAGTTGTACGTCCCATTAGCTAGACTATGAAAGACTAAATTAGACAATAATAGATAATGAATCATACTTGAAGGCACTAGGTAGCCACAGTTGTGAATGCACACGCTTGTACTGCTAGGGTGCACAATTGTTATAGGTCTTGTCTTATTGTTTACCTGCCCTGTACCTCAAGCAGATTGAGAAATTCAAAAATGATAACAGGTTCACACCAGATTTTCATATTTTGTGTCCAAAGGGGTTAATCAACATGGTATAAGCAGAATTTGGGGCCACAGAACTTCCATCGTACTAGAGATGTGCTTCAAAATCAAAACACTGCTGCTGACTGTTTAAACTTGTTGCATTTACATTCTTTTGAGAGAACTATGTCCCAATTTCTGTCAAGGAATAAAACTACTGCTTACAGTATTATTTTCAGAACGCCTTTCTTTGCAAAATGAGTGATATCTACAATTTGCACAGTTGTGTTTGTCAAGCAAGTATAACAGCTGATATTGCAATGAACCTGTACTTCTGTTTCATGGGTTTCTGAAAACATTTCTCATGGGATGTTTTAAAACAACTTGCAAAGCGTATGTAGGTTAAAGATACATTCTAGAAACTGTTTACTACTAATGATAGTCCATGTTCATAGGTTCAAGTTTCCTGGACCCCTGTAGCAGCAGGACGACTGACGTGATGGGGGAATTTCTTTTCTCCCATCCAATCATCAAGGTTCCATGTGCCTGACATAACTTTTTTTTTTCCATTATGAAGTTGTGTTATTGCTATTGTGGGTAGGTAATTAGTTACTGAACAAGGTCTTGCTTTTGTGTTACAAAACCAAGTGCAGTCTACAGTTTACAATGTTCATTTTATACCAAAGGTACAAAGCAGTTGTTATTACAATGATAATTAATTTGTATTACATCCACAAATTGTTACCTGCTGTCATCAAGATCATGTACTGCTTTGCATTTTTTCAGATAAAACAACACAAATGCTATCACCCAAAGCTGCTACAAGTGGACAACTGGAACCAAATAAAAGTAATCAACTGGTACTCACACTAAAAATATAATTTGTGTTGTTTTATCTGAAGAAGTCTTGTGTAAAGACGAAAGTGCTCATCTGTGGTTTTGTATAAAGTCATTTTTTTCTACTGGTGGCCTGGACATCTTTATTTTATATATTTTTAGTGCATTTATATTTTTAGTGTATGTCCAGGATATAGAATGACATTAGCTTATCAAGTCAGACATGTGTCAACACCTTCAGGAAATGTTTCTAAAAAATGCAAAGCAGTACATGATCTTGATGACAACAGGTAACAATTTTTGGATGTAATACAAATTAATTATCATTGTAATAACAACTGCTTTAAAAGTCTATACTTGAAATCATGGATATAATTAGAGGCTGGTTGATGTTAAGAAGCTAGCCCCAATAATAGTAGGGCTATAGTACAAGGAAAATGTAATCTTGAAGTTGTGCCTTGTCACTAACAACAAAAGACACAACACCTTATACTTTGCACTAGCTCTAATCATGATGACGTTGAGGTTACCAGGTTCATTTTATGTTGATCCAGTGAACCTATACTATTTACCATATAACACATGTTTAACAGAGATTAGCTGTTCATGTTTGCAATTTAATCTTCAGATTTTTGTAAGACATTTTGAAGCATACCTGTATGCTTCTACTTGAATTTGTGCATCTAACATAAGAGTGATTGATGCTGCTATTTTAGTTTTAATGGAAGCTGTATCATTTCATTCATGAAATATATCCTAGAATCTAGGTATTGCTTTGACAAGCTATTTCCAGCAAACTATTTTTGTTTCTCTTTAAAAGCACAAACAAGTGTTTTCACTTGAATTTGGGTATCTAATATATGTTCGACTGAAGTACCTTTATTTGAACTTGGGTATTTAATACATGTTCGACTGAAGTTTTTAATGTTAGTCCTGATAATTATCAAGCTTTATATTTCCTAAAATGAAACTTAGAGCACAGGGTTTGTATTGACATGATATGCCTATCCATTAATATTGAATGGTTTTATATGCTTGAGTTTGCTTAGCACAGCTATTTTTATTTGGCATAAGTTTAATTGTAGGCTTTTATCTTGTTTTATAAAATCTTTAAAAAAACGCTTATTTGATGTTATCTTAAACAATTAATTCTAGCACATGAGTGAGTGTTTAAATTTAGAATGAAAGTATGACATTCATGTTTATATTTTTATTTTTATTATTATATAATTGATTTTAAGTAGTATATGTTGAACTGATCACAGTCGACTAACTTTATACTTTGTATTTTATATAGATTTTTTATATAGTTAGTGTTGCTTTAAATGTTTGAATGTGAGTTAAGCACAAGGGAAGTGATGTCACATAGACCTAAAGTATATATATATATATATATATGTTAAAAGCTCTGTGACATGTTTGGCCTGAGGAAGCCTATAAGGTGAAAGCGCTTGCCAGTTTCTTTGTCAATAAAGTGTTCGTGTTCATAAGACTACATCATTGTGGTCCTTTCAAAAGTGTATTCTGGACAGCTGTTTCCACTTGTAATGAGGTGAAGACCGAATTTCAACACATAATAGATTGTGCTGTTTTATTGCGGAACAAGTTTCTGTTTGGTGAGGTGAAGATCGACCTGTTAATTCAAGAATATTTACTGGGATTTAAACAGCCAGTGTGTTTCGCTGACTATTTTACAGCAAACTGTTTGCAGAAGACGTGAAACTTTAACAACTGTTATCTTAACAGACAGTTATTGTTCAACATAAACTTGTTTTTGGCTAACAATTTGGATGGTTACCTTCAACTATCTGAGGCGCTTATATCAAATTTGCTTTCCATTAACTGTAAGTAAAGAACTGAAACTGGAATAGTGACAGTTGCTCTGCCAAGGTGTCTTGCCATTTTTTAACTAACAAATTTTATTGCTATTATCGAGACACTAAATATAGCAGCTATGTTTTACCTAATTAATTAATTATACTTGTTTCTGCAAATATCTAACAAATGGCTTTAAAGTGAAACCACCATTTAAGCCAGGAGGTATATATGTGCTTTCATTCTCAATATTCAGTGCATTTCTTTATTCTCTGTCAATAACTTTATATCACCACCACACAATGGTATATAGATTACTTTTAATATCAAAAATTTAAAACTATGAGCATCCCCTTTTCCATAATATGTTTATACAAAGCATTAATTATGACCTTACACCTTATTTCTGAAAGATGGTCACCTATCCTTTCTTTTATTTTTCTGTTCATCATACCAATATAATAACCATCACATGATTCACATTTAGCCATATAAAGAATATTCTGAGTAGTACAATTCCCATAAGCATATAGCCTGAACTCAAGGCCTGTGACGGGATGTTTAAAAGTATTTTGTGTGTATATGTATTTAGAATACATACAGTCATTACATTTAAAAGTACTATGTTTATTACTTATACCATTAAAATAATGGTTAGGTTGAGTTTGTTTAAGCATGGTGCACCTTTTGTATCCAAAACGCGGTCTGTCTGATATAAAGTTATTGACTGAGAATGAAGAAACGTGGTGGATATTAGTTATGAAAGCACATACACCACCTGGCTTAAATGGTGCTTTCACTTTAAAGCCATTTCTTAGACATGTGCATAAACAAGTATAATTAATTAATTGGTTTAGAATATGTGACTTTTTAAAGTCTTATATATGGTTTTAGTTTGTAAGTTGAATGTTGCCTGAAAAAGCCTGTTGGTGAAAGTTTTAAACTTTAAAATCACACAATAAATCAACGTTTTTTTACTGTGGTTTCCAGTATCCTTGTTTTTATTTTAATTTTCATATTGTTGGAGGTTCTGGATTTACAGCTGTCTACTGTTGTCTTTGAGTTTTTGGGTTCTGTTTGTCAGTAGATGGTCACCACCTTCAACTAGTAGCATGGTTACAACAGCAGCACGGAGTACTGGTGATATTGTGGATGTGCCTATTAATCTGCTTCTCTATTTATCTGAAGGTATGGGGTCCAGTGATGGTACTACACAGGATATGGACTTAATTTCTGGATATAAAAACAAGTTGCATGAATTTGAGCTAACTGTCATGAATTATATGTGCTTACAGTGGCAGCGCTTAATCTTCATTGTATACCTGCATCATAAAGTGCTGTCTCGAGGTCTTCAGCTCTTAAAAATGCATACCTACAGGGATTGGGACCTCGATTTGCTCAGAAGATGGCAGCTTATTAACCTTAGCTGCTCATTATGCTACATGGAGCTCATGACTGCTTATTTTCAACTCATTGTACTTGAACTGTGTGTAGCAGTTGAGAATCTCTATACTGATCTTGTTGCTAACAGAATTAAACGGACACTCAAAACTATTTAAGAATTACTCAAACATTTAACCGTTTTTGAGAAATGGTTAATTGAACTTAAGAAAAAGAAGTTTTATAGAGATCTTAATGATTTTCACACATGAAATGTTTTTGTTTGGCCGAGGGATAAATCAGCAACCAATGAGCAATGGCTATATGCAGGTTGACAGTCATATTCATAAAGGATATGCACACCTCCAGACTAGTAGCCCAGCATAACACATCAGAGATACTTCAGGTACAACTAGCAGTGGGTAAGATGGTGATTCAGGTTGTAGCCTGCTATAGGTCCTCAACGATGTCCCAACACTCTCATTCCACATTCCAAAGCACCCTGGAAATTATTAGGGTCCAACCCAACACTCTCATACTGGGTGACTTCATCTACCCCTCCATCAAGTGGGAAAAGTACTCATCCACCAATACACTTGCCCAACGCTTCCTGGAATTCATTAATTCCAATGCTCTGGACCAGCTGATTCTTACCCCCACTAGAGGAAGCAACATCCTTGACCAGGTTATTACTAACATGGGTAACCGTTGCTCAACACCAACAGTCAATTCCTTCCTGGTTAGACCCGACCACAAACTAATTATCATGGAAATCCACATCTCACCCATATCCTCAGCAAAGGTAACCACCATGAAAAACGTCTACAAAGCTGACTTTGGGCTCCTAAAAACAGAGGTGGCTAACTTCACGGCACCCATGCAAATGGAAAATAGGTGCATGACCACCGAATCATACACCAATGCACTCTATGAATGTGTGCATAAATGCATGGAACTAGGCATACCAAACAGAACCAAGACACTCTCCTCCAAAAAAAGGAAGTCAATCTGGTGGTCCCCTGCCATTAACAAACTCTACAACAGAAGGAAGAAACTGTTGGAGTAAAAGGTGAAGTCCCAAGACTGGAAAAACTCCTATATTCGTCTCAACAAAAAGTTGAGATCCCTCATCAAAACCATTAAAAGCTAGCTGCTATGAAGGCAGAATTGCAGCAGACACTAAAAACAGCCACAAAGCCTTCTACAGTTATATCAAGAATCTCCACGGAAACACCCATATTTGCTCTGAGTTACTGCATAATAGTACCTCCTATACTGAGCCAACGGATATTGCCAACATACTGTCCGACAGATTCAGTGCCAACTTTACCCCTCTCTCCCCCCAAAGGACAAATCACAATACCAGAAGAATGACAGGCACCCAACATTACTGCAGCACAGGTTAAAGCTGCATTGTCCAAGGCCAAGAATACAGCTTCCATGGGACCTGACAATATCCCTGGCTGTGTTCTACATGAATTAAAAAGTGAACTGGCACCACACCTATGTGTCCTGTTCAATTACAGCCTCACCTCAGCTTTGTCTTGACAGAATGGCACACTGCTACAGTCATCCCTCTCCATAAAGGAGGAGCGACTACAGACCCTGGGAATTATCACCCCATTAGCCTGATGAGTCTGATATGTAAGGTTATGGAGCGCATCATCATGGACCTAATTAACAAGGATACAGGGAATTTCCAAACTCTGGATCCCACACAATTTGATTTTGTGACGGGTAGATCATGCCTGCTCAACCTGGTTGACTTTTCTGAGTCAGTCACCAGAGCTGTGGATAAGGGTAAGGCAGTTCATACAGCCTACCTCAATCTGGCCAAGGCCTTTGATACCATTACCCACTCAGGAATTATTGATAGACTCACCAAACTAAGCCTCAACCCCTATACCACTAGGTAGGTTGCAAGTTGGCTCACAGATAGAACCCACAGTGTGAAAGTAGAAGACTCCAAGTCAGACTGCCCACCAGTCACAAGTGGAGTCCCACAGGGATCGGTCCTGGGTCCTCTCCTGTTTGGCATCTGCTTCTCAGAAGTCCAGGCCAACATGGAGGGACTCTAGCTGACCAAGTTTGCTGACGATTGTAAGCTGGGAGCCATTAACCCCCCAAGTGATGTAGACATCCTACAGAAAGGCCTTACTGAGACCAATGACTGGTGTCAAAACCATGGCCTTAAGCTTAATGCCAAAAAATGCGTCATCATTCCCTTTGGGAAAAACTCAGTTACCACTAATTACCACATTGATAGTAGCCCACTGATCACTGAAGGCATTATAAGAGATCTGGGGACACAGGTTTACAGCAACCTCTCCTTTGACCACCACATTGCCACTGTGGTCAGAAAGTCCTTCTATGTGGCACATCTCATTACCAAGGGTTTTGCATCCAGGAAGAAAGAGGTCATCATCTCTCTCTCTACTCTTCCCTCATTACACCAATCATTGAGTATAATGCCCCATTTGGCATGTAACTCACTTGTCACCTGCAACAGGTGTAGAGTTCACAGAAGTACCTCACAAAGAGGATTCTAGGCCTTAAACACATGCCCTGTATGGACAGACTCAAAAATCTCCAGCTTTTCTCTATCTCATATCGTCTATTAAGAGGCAATCTCTGCTTGACTTACAAAGCCATGTCTGACCCATCCCTGTTAGAAATGTTACACCTAAAGAAATCCTAATCCCTCCGCACAACACACTTCAGGGACCTCATTACCACAGTCAACAGAATATGCTGGAGGGACAGGTTCATAACCCAGATGCTACCCATGCTCTGGAATAGACTTCCTGTACATGTCAAGCAGAGCACTCCACTGGCCCTTTTCAAGAAAAATCTTGATGAGTGGATGGGAAATAGAAAGTTCACCCCAGAGATCACTCCAATGGCTCTACTCGATAGAGGCACTGGGAACTAACCCGTCGTTAGTTTGTAAAGTCTCCAGAGCTGTTGGCCTAGTACACATCTATGAACCTATGAACCTATGTGAGCAAATGGAATCAGATAGGGTCTATATTAAATCAGCGAATGCTTAAGAAATGCGAACGCTGATTTATCGATCCCATGTAAGCGAAAGCTTACAAACCCGAACACTTAGAACAGCGATTTTTCTCCCAGGGAAAAAAATCACTGTTGCAAAAAATAAAATTAAAAAAAAAACTTTAAAACATTACATAAAGTGGGGGGCTGTGCCCCCCCACACCCCCCTACTTAAATATACCAACTCCGAGATCGCACTATAGTGACGAAAATGGCAAAATAATGAAGGCGGCCAAGCAATTTCTTTCCCAGGTAAAGAATTCGCTTATATGCCGTTTCGGTATTTTGCCGTTTTGTCCTTTCAAGTTTGATCAAGACGCATTTGAAAGAATGTGTCTTCGATCATATAATAGAGAACTGACAGATATACATACACAGGCCGATACACATCCTTCGAAACTCCTTCACTCACAAAGTTCACAAACTACAGACATAAATCATCCTCAGATATCTGGTTTAAATCACTTGCTGACTATTACGGGCCTATATTACATTGTTGAAGTTCCATAACTTCGACTGACATATGTTTGAACACATATGACTGAAGTTACAGAACTTCGACTATCAATAAAAAAATAAAAAATACAGGAAAAAGAAAATAAAAGAGTATATGCAGGGGGGCTTGCTAACGGTTTATTAGAAATTTAAATCTGAAAATAATTTTTGGTGCTGACAATGATTATACTGCTGGTTCACTGGTACTATATACCATGTAATAATACTATTTTACAAGTGTTCAAGAAAGCTGTGGAACATGATATTTACATATAATCTATATAGTACCAAACAGCGAAGCAGTTTTTATAACTTGGGTCTAGAGCAATTTAAACCTATACAATCCTTATCAATGAATGCAGACATTGTAATTAAAAATGCAGGTAAGGGTGGAGGTGTGGCTGTTATGGACAATAAATATTATTGTGATAACATGTATTCATTGTTGAATACAGATGAATACAAGCACATAAGTAGGAGAGAAGCTAACATCATTGCCATGAATGTTAAACAGGCTATTTGTATTATGCATAATTCAGGAAGTATTAATAATGAGCTATTTAATTATTTTTAGTTAAAACACTTAAACTCCTTTTAATTTATGACATCCCTAAAATACATAAAAGCCTAGTGAAACCACTGATGAGACCTATAGTATCTGCTAGAGGATGGGTCTCTGAACCCTTATCAAAATATTTAGAACACCAACTAAGACCTTGGCTTGACAAGGCTGCTCTTATTCTGAAATGTACTACTACATTTCTACAGCAACTCTATGGATGGTCTCAGGGTAGACTAGGAATAGAATCTCATTTTTTTACTCGACGTAAATTCTCTTTTTACAGTTATTTCGCATGATGTTGGTATAAATAACATACAGGCTTTTTTATACAAGTTTTCAGACTATCCATTAGATTGGATAGACTTTATATGTGAGTTATTATGGCTAGTGTTAGAAAACAATGTTTTTTTTTTTCTTTCAAACAAATGTCTTTCATCAAGTTAGAAGTGTAGCAATGGGTACTCCTGATGCGAATGCATATGCAAACATAGTTATGTATGTATGGGAATAGGAGTACATTTTATCTGCCCATAATCAGTTTTTGGGACAGATAGATTTTTATAGGAGATTTGCAGATGATATTTTTCTTGTTTGGAATGGAGATCACACCTCCTTTGAGGACTTTTTTGTCTACATATCTAATACCATCACATTTTTTGAAGTTTAAATGTGAGAGTTCATCAAATAGGATCACATATTTAGATGTCATGCTCACTTAGGATATAAATGGGAATATAGAGACAGAACTGTTTAAGAAACCTGTAAAAAGAAATAGCTATTTGCACTGTACTACTATGCATCCCCCATTTATATTTAGAAATATAGTGAAGAACCAGATGCATTGGGTTGCTAGGCTAAACACAGCAGATATAAATATGGCCAGACAGTTGGATAATACGGCCATCGATTTTTATAATCATGGCTGTTCCAAACAAGAAATGTCATATGCTCATGAATATGTCGGTTAAGAATGAGCACTTTCTGCAAGATCAATTTTCCATTGTTTAACTGAAACTACAACAGTAGTGAAATCTAGTCATAAACTCAAGTTAAGATGCATGCTGACATTTAATAAAAACATTTCTATGGTTAGGGAGATTATAAATATGCATTAGTTTATTTTACAGGACATAGTAGAACGTAAAGGTCTAATACTTTGGATACAAAAGGCGCACCATGCTTAAACAAACTCTGTGCTATAAAGAACAACTAAACATTATTTTAATGCTATAAATTATAAACATAGTACTTTTAAATGTAATGACTATTTGTATTGTAAATACATATACACGCAAAATACTTTTAAACATCCCGTCACAGGGTTTGAGTTCTGGCTATATGCTTATGGGAATTGTAATACCCAGAATATCATTTATATAGCTAAATGTGAATCATGTGATGGTTATTATATAGGTATGATGAACAGAAAACTAAAAAAAAGGATAGGTGACCATCTTTCAGAAATAAGGTGTAAGGTCATAACTAATACTCTATATAAACATATTCTGGACAAAGGAGACGCTCATAGTTTTAAATTTTTGATATTAAAAGTAATCTATATGTCACTGCATGGTGATGATATGAAGTTATTGACTTGAGAATGAAGAAATATGGTGGATATTGAGAATGAAAGCACATATATCACCTAGCTTAAATGGTGCTTTCACTTTAAAGTAATTTCTTAGATATTTGCATAAATAAGTGTAATTAATTAATTGGTTTAGAACATGTGACTTTTTAAACTTCAAATACCCCTCCATTAACTGGGAAAACTACTCATGTACCAATACACTTGCCCAGTGTTTCCTGGAATTCCTTAATTCCAAAGCCCTGGACCAGCTCATTCTTACCCGCACTAGAGGTAGCAACATCCTTGATGTGGTCATTACTAACATGGGTGACCATTGCTCTACACCAGTAGTCAATGCCTCCCTGGTTAGATTCAACAACAAACTAATCACCTTGGAAATCCAAATCCACACCCCACCCCACCACCGCAAAGGTAGCCACCATGAAAAACTTATCCAAAGCTTATTTTGGGCTCATAAGAACAGAGGTGGCTAACTTCACGACACCCATGCAAATGGAGAATAGTTGCATGACCACAGAATCATACACCAATGCACTGTACAAACATGTATACAAATGCATGGATCTCGTCATACCCAATAGAACCCAGATGCTGTCCTACAAAAAAAAGGAAGCCAATCTGGTAGTCTACTGCCATAAACAAACTCTACAACAAAAGGAGGAAACTGATGCGGAATAAGGTGAAGTCCCAAGACTGGAAAAGCTCCCTTATCAGCCTCAGCAAAAAGTTGAGATCCCTCATCAAATCCTCTAAAGCTAGCTATGAAAACAGAATTTCAGCAGATAGTAAAGACAACAACAAGGCCTCTTATAGCTATGTAAAGAACCTCCACGGCAATATCCAGATTTGCCCTGAGCTACTGCACAATGGTACCTCCTATACTGAGCCAACAGATATTGCCAATATACTGGCCGAGAGATTCAGTGCCAACTTTACCCCTCTCTCCCACTCCAAGGACCAATCACAATACCAGTAGATTGCAGGCACCCTGTATTACTGCTGCACTGGTTAAAACAGCACTGTCCAAGGCCAAGAATACAGCTTCTATGGGACCTGACAATATCCCTGGCTGTGTTCTGCATGAACTACAGAGTGAAGTAGCACCTCACCTGTGTGCCCTGTTCAATCACAGCCTCACCTCACTCTTTGTCCCTACCGAATGGCACACTGCTACAATCATCCCTCTCCACAAAGGAGGAGTGACTACAGACCCTGAAAACTATCACCCCATTAGCCTGACAAGTCTGATATGAAAGCTATGGAATGCATCATCATGGACCTAATAAACAAGGATATAGGGAATCTCCAAACTCTGGATCCCACACAGTTTGGTTTTGTGAAGGGCAGATCATGCCTGCTCAACTTGGTTGACTTCTTTGAGTCAGCCACCAGAGCTGTGGATGAAAGGAAAGTGGTTCATACAGCCCACCTTGATCTGACCAAGGCCTTTGATACCATTCCCCACTCAGGAATCATAGAAAAACTCACTAAGCGAGGCATCAACCCCTATATCACTAGGTGGGTTGAAAATTGGATTACAGATAGAATCCACAGTGTGAAAGTAGCTGACTCCAAGTCAGACTGCTGACCAGTCATGAGTGGAGTCCCACAGGGATCTGTCATGACTTCTCTCCTGTTTGATATCTACTTCTGAGAAGTCCAGGCAAACACGAAGGGACTCTGGCTGACAAAGTTTGCAGACGATTGCAAGTTGGGAGCCATTATTAACTCCCCAAGTGATGATGACATCCTACATAAAGGCCTCAATTAGACCAACAACTGGTGTCAGAACCATGGCCTTAAGCTCAATGCCAAAAAATGTGTTATCACCCCCTTTGGGAAAAACCCAGTTCCCATGAACTACCACATCAATGGTAGTCCATTGAATACAGAAGCCATTATAAAAGATCTGGGAACACAGGTTGACAGCAACATCTCTTTTGACAACCACACTGCCACTGTGGTCAGAAATTCCTTCTATGTGGCACATCTCATTACTAAGGGTTTTGCATCCAGGAAGAAAGAAGTCATTGTCTCCCTCTACTGTTCCCTCATTAGGCCAGTCATCGAGTACAATGCCTCATTTGGCATGTACCTCACTAGATACCTGCAACAACTGGAGAGGCCACAAAAGGACCTCACAAAGAGGATCCTAGGCATTAAACAATTGTCCTATATGGACAGACTCAAAAATCTCCAACTATTCTCTGTCTCATATTGCCTACTTAGAGGGATCTCTGCTTGATTTACAAAGCCATGTCTGACCCAACTCTGTTAGAAATGCTACATCTAAAGAAATCCCAATCCCTCCACAACACATGCTCCAGAGACCTCAACCTCATTACCACAATCAACAGAACGTGCTGGAGGGACAGGTTCATAACGCAGAGACTGCCCATGCTATGGAATAGACTTACCGTACATGTCAAGCAGAGTGCCTCACTGACCCTCTTCTAGAGAAATCTTGATGAGTGGATGGGAAATAGAAAATTCACCCCGGGGATTACTCCAGTGGCTCTACTCAGTAGAGGCACTAGAAACTAAGGTTGGGTGGCATAATGCCAGGGTAATACTTTGGGCTAGGCTTGTAAGGGCTCCCGGGCCATTAGCCTAGTACACACCTATGAACCTATAAACCTATAAAGTCTTATATATGGTTTTAGTTTGTAAGTTGAATGTTGCCTGAAGAAGCCTGTTGGCGAAAGTTTTAAACTTTAAACTTGTGCAATAAATCATTGCTTTATCCTGTGATTTGCAATATCCTTGTTCTTATTTTCATTTTAATATTATTGGAGATTCTGGAATTATGGCTGTCTACTGTTGTTTTTGCTTTTTTGGTGTCAGTAGGGGTGCTCAGAGGAGGAGGCATTACCTCCCTTCCCCCTCATGAGTCAGTGGAAGCCACCCATCATATATGCAGGGCCGTCATGGAGACACAGGAAAATTCCAGCAGGGTCTCATAAGAGATTGCTACAGCACTGCACGTCATGCATTCTGACATGTGAGCCTGCATGGAACATGTGTGCAAGTCCTTAGATCAGATGAGTGACTCATTGGGCTGTGCAATGTCTGTCAAAGAATGTCTTCTGGGGGAGTGTCAGCATCCATGAGGCCATAGCAGTGGGACATCGTCAGATGTTAGCTGATGTGGCCATGGCCATGCCAGATCTCACTCCTGTAGTGGCACTACTTCCAGTGCTCCAGCAGTGATTTAGGTGTCCATGCCAAGATGTGGTAGACCACGTATTTATGGCTGTGGAACTAGCTGTGAGTCCATCCAGCAGACATTTTTTACATTCAGGTGACACCACAACTTCTAGAAAGGGTCATGGAACTAGCAATGCAAGTCCTGGAAGAGGTAGCTCACAACAGTGAACTGAATCCTCTATGATTCACAGCTCACACATGCCCAGGGTGCCAGACTGTAGTAATAGCAGAAATGCTTTGCCTGTGTTCCTGCAGACCCACTCAGCGTGCAACTCACTATGACCATGCCATGTCACTCACTCACACACACACACACACACACACACACACACACACACACACACACACACACACACACACACATTGTTTCGTAAAGCTTATTTCTTTACATCTGGAGCTATTGCCCCTGACAGTGCATACCTGCTGTCATCCTCATTTCAGGTTTGTCATCCTATAACCAATCCCCAACATTTTCTGTGGCTTAGGGTTGCCTATGTCTGATGCACAGAGTGGATTACTACTGCTTGCTAAGTCAGATGCCTGCTTTCATCAAGATTTTGTACTGCATTGCATATTTTCTGATCTGTCTAAGTTCAACAGTGTTAGTATTTGCTGTGCTCATACTTTTAGCATAGAAGTTGTGCAGACTTATTAATTACAATTTACTGCTTGCTCAGCCCCTTGTGCAGATGATGCTTAGATAGTCCTGCTCCCTGCTGGGGTGTCTAACTTGAGCAGCTTCTATGTCTGCTGCATGATAATGAGCAGGACAACCATATGTTTTTAGGCACTATCTGTTTTGTTTCCTCTTTTGGATTGAGTATTATTATTTGTGTCTTTGCTTATATTTTCGTTCCAGTTATAAGATTTGTCTACTTATGTTTTATTATCTGCCTATATGGATGATTGTGACACTAACCTAACCCCTATGAGTTTGTTTGTGAAGGGCCTGATTTGGCTTAACACATAGGTTGTATATAAATCCAGCGAGAAGCTATTATATACCTTTTAATTATTTCATATTTGTTGTGTTTTGCCATTGTTGCATATATCACTCATATAGGTTACTGCAGACTTTACTGTATAGTTCACCGATGTGTCATTTAATGAAGTACAGTACATACATACATATAAGGGTGAGCATTTATCTCTTCATCACAAGTTCATTATTTTTATTATCATGTTTGGATTTTTCAGTTTGCTTGAGGTGCTGGAGAGGTAAACAAGGTGAGATGACTTATAACAAGGTGTGCACACACCCTAGCAGTACAAGAGTGAGTATTCCCAACTGTGGCTAGCTAATGCCTTGCAAGTATGATTCATTATCAGTATTGCTTGTGTCGTTGTCTTTCACATTCCTGCTAAAGGGCAGTACAGCTTACTGAGGGTGTGTTAGATAGAATAGTGATACAGCAAAGCTGTTTAATTATATTTACTGACATAGAAGATAGCCTTCATATCACCTTTAGTAAAATATTGGTGGAGGATAACTATCTCAGAGAAAAAACTCTGTAACTCATCTCAAGTAAATCCAACATAAACATACAGACAGAAAAAGTTAAAATCATTGAAAAAGATATAAAAACGTGTTACAAATGCACCAAAAGTGAACAATGCTCACACAAGAAAGGGAATAACACATTCTTGTCTTGCAGACACTTGTTTGTACTGTGTCATCCTTTACTGGCATAACTACTGCAAGTATAACATTCAGCAAGACTTGTTTTGTGAAAGGACAAAGGCAAAGTTTGAGAACTTGGGTATAGCACTCCCAAAATATAAAACATCAAAATTACAAAACTGAATATATGTGCTTTACTTTTTCTGCCTTATAATGTCTATGTTAATCTTGTTGATAGTTTATGATAACAGCATTGTTTCACAGTTCAGTTCTGGAGGGGTGATTTCTAAATGAAAGTAGGGATCCTCAAGGTCAACATTTTTAACGATTAAGACCACAAATGTAAGAAATCACTGATTCATATATATTTTTTTTGCTTCATCCTTTGTGCAATACTTGATACTGCACATGGCAGCTCACTTCCAAAGGCAGGAACTCCAAATTTTATTTTGCATATACAAAAAGTCAGGCATGTATTGCACAAATGAGACTGGCACCAGTGCACTTCACTAAGCACACTTGACAGCACTAAGTGCAGAAAATGAACCTGTTATGCACTTTTCTTTGTGGCTTTAATGTGTTACTGCAGAACAGCACAAGTAAGTCCAGGTTTGAATGCAAATTATAGATGATTTCAATTAAGAGGTCAGAATAATGTCTTGTGAGGTACCTTTTTGCTGTAAGTGAAAAACGAAGTACAATCATCACATTACAAATTGAAACTTGAAACACAAATCTGTTGAATACTGAATAAGTTAAATCTCCTTTGTGACAGGTGTGTTAATTATAGCATTGATCATAGGTTCATAGGAAGTCACTAGGCTAACAGCCCTAGAACCTTTACAAGCCTAGCCATGTTAATCCCAAGTATCCCCATTTGCTCAAATGTTTGAACAGAGTGGGTCTGTGATCAGCAACGGCTACCTCTGTCCATGAGAGACATGGGTGCCACCCCAGGAGTGAATTTGTGGTCTCCCATCCAATTATCCTGGTTACATTTGAACAGGGTCAATGAGGAGCTCTGTTTTACATGAATAGGAAGTCTATTCCAGAGAAGTGATAGTCTCTGTGAGACATATCTGTCTCTCCAGCATGTTCTGTTAATGTCACAAGTGAGGTTGAGATCCCTAGATTGAGTGACTCTTGTACCATTTGACTTGCAGATGTGCAGCATTTCCATTAGGGCAGGGTTGGAGATTGTCCTATAGGCCAGGCACAAGTCACCTTTCAGCAGCCTGTAAGGTACAGAGTAAATTGACAGGGTTTTCAGCCTGTCCACAAAGGTCATGGTTTGGAGTCCATGTATTTTCTTAGTGAGAAACCTCTGAGGTCTGTCCGGCTGCTGCAGGTGTCTGGTGAGATACATGCAAAAGGGCACATTATACTTTATTATTTGTCTGGTGAGGGTCGAGTACAGTGGAGTTATGACATCCCTTGACCTAGATACCACGCCCTTGCTTATGAGCTGTGCTATGTAGAAGGCTTTCCTTACTACTGTGGAAACATGGTGGTCAAAGTTCAGATTGCTATCAACCTGTGTTCCCAAGTTTATCACCTTTGAGTTGGAACTCAGGGGGTGCTGTCAGCATTGTAATTTGTAGGGAATTCCATTTTGCCAAAGGGAATAATATTGCATTTTTTTGCATTTAGTTTTAGACCATTGCTTTGGCACCAACCATTTGTTTGTGTTAGCCTTTCTTGTAATATATTGACATTGTTGGGGAGCTCAGTGACTGCTCCAAGTTTGCAGTCATGAGTGAAAGTGGTGAGCCAAAGCCATCTACTTTGGCTTGCACTTCTGAGAAATAGATGCCAAATAATAAGGGGCCCAGCACAGACCCCTGTGGTACTCCATTGGTGACAGGTCTACTAGTGGAGGTGAAATCACCAATTTTGACAAAGTGTGCTCTGTTGGTGAGCCAGTTGACTACCCATCTAGTAATGTAAGGGTTAATCCCTATCTGGGAGAGTATCTCAATGATGCCAGAGTGGGGAATTGTGTTGAAAGCCTAGGCAAAGTCGAGATAGGCTATGTGCATTGTCTTACCTGCATCCCTGGCTTTAGTGACATTCTCAAAGAAGTCTACCAGATTTAATAAGCATAGCAAATTTAAATTACACTTAAATATGTATGATATCACCAGTAGTTCTTGGGATAAGGTATGACTCATTTCAATTAGTGGTGTAAGAGCTGAACTGCTCACATTTAAACACTCGTCTGAACATGGTTGCATTAGATTGAGTTTTGTCATTACACCAAGTGTATACGGTATTGACATACGTTGTGCAGAATTTTTCATTTATTTTATTTATTTATTGTTTGTTAACTGGGTTAGTCTTTCTAGCCTAATGGCCTCCTTTCAGGGAGACCCTAGATGGTATTTAGAATAGAATGGAACTTGTCTAGGGCATCAGGAAACTTCCCCTGCTCATTGCATGTATGTGTGATTGTGATTGCTATTCCTGCATCACGTCTGCCTGCAGAGGTAGTGTGAAGTTACAGGAACTATGACAGATTGTGACAAAAGGGGTTTTGTCGACTGATAGAAGATGTTAATCCTGATTGCTGCTGTGGAGGATTACAGTGTTTGCCTGTTAATCGGATAGGAAAAAAAAAAGAGAGTGGAGTGTGGATATTACAAATAGTCTTTTTTTTGTTTTGTTTTATTTATTTACTTATTTATTTGCTCATATGCAGTGTGGACCAACAAAATATATTGCTGTGATTGAACTAATGTCTGGAGAGTTAACTGATATGCAGCTGTACTCCTTGTTGGAGAAAGATGAGCCAGATGAGGAGTCAAGGTTTTCCTGGTCAGAGTTGGCCGAAATGTTTTTGATAAAGAAGGGGAGGAGAGTAAAGTGAATGATTTAATGCTGGATGCGATTGTTAAACACTGAGGTGTGTTAGTGAAGTATAAGAAATCTTTATTCTACTGATGTCTGGGAAGAGAAAAGTCTGCAGAAAGGTACTGTGTAACCATTTAAGAAAAAAAGGCATACAGTAGGAGCTTGTATCAAGAACTGTTCTACTATTGATAGATATGTGTGGACTAAACTGATTCTACTGCTGGGTTTTGCAGTTAAGGATATTAGATCATTCACTCATTTGGGGAAAGAACATTTTTTTTATGTAACTTTTAAAACTGAGCTTTTGATGGATTAATTGCTGGCATTTTGTGAAAGTAAAAAAAAATAGTTGTCCTTGAAGAATTTTATTTTTTCAGAGCAAGGAAAGAAATTAAAGAATAAAATCATGGTGCAGTTTAGAACTGATGAAACTGGAGAGCTGTAAGTTAAGAAATATTTTTTTTTCATTTATGTTTTTCTGTGTTAAAATTTTAAGCATAAAGGAGGTTTGTGGACTTGGGGTACTAGAAGCTGGATGTTTTGTTAAAAGTTGAAAATGATGCTATTAAATATTTGCCAACTGTAGTATTTGTAAATGGGAGCACAGAAACATTAGGGTATGCAGGGCAACCAAAGACATGCTATTTTGTCACTATATTATTCATCTTATCAATGAATGTGATAAAATCAGATGTAACCAGTGTGGGGAAGAAAGGTCACATGATGAGTAAATATAAAAAAGAATACATGATTTGTAATAAAGAGGACCTTTTTTGGTTTGATTGTGACAAAAATAAAGAATGAAAAGTTTAATAATTACTCTAGTAATGACATTAATGACATTAAGGAACATGAGGGTAATATACGAGGATGAAAATGGAAAAGGTTCAAATGAAGGAAACAAAAAAGTATTTCAACAAGAACAGGTATAAGCACATGAAGATATTAAACATATGTGATGATTTGGGTAGTGAACAACTGGAACAGAAGAAAGGGATGTACACTTTGTTAGAAAAAAAAATTGTTTCCCAAAAATAAAAAAAGAAGAACGAATAATGTGTTTTCTGTCACTTAAGCGGTTAATGCTGTCGCCTCACAGCAAGAGGTTCTCCCTCCCACATTCTAAAGACATGAAAACAGGATATGTGGAACTTAGTCGGGCTTTCCCGGTCAACAAATAATAAATAAATAAAAAATAAAAAAATAAACTTAACGTTAATAGTTTGATTAATACAGGAAGGAGGACTGATGTATTACAATGGTACAGAATGTATGAAGCTGATGTTATTTGTTTTACAAACACAAGGTTTGGTTTTGATAGATTGCAGCTTACAGCTTTATGGGGTGAGATTTTGAGGAATTTGGGAAAAGAATGGTGTTCAGCTGTGGGATGACTGTTTAAGGATGAAGTTAAAGTAGTGTTTTTTTCTATTATATGGGCAAGTAGAGGAACAACTAATGATATAAGATGGGGTGATAATGTTGACTGGGATTTATGGTTCATTTTTTATTGACCGAGTAGAGTTATTTATCAATTTGAAAGCATATTTAATGGTTAATATGATAATTAGTTTTATAAAACAAATTTTTATTAGTGATAGTTTGCAATTCCATTAAAGCACAGTAACAGATGTGACAACAAATATATAACACAAATCACATAACAACTTAATATTGGTTTATGAGGCAAGAGAAAACAAAAAAGAAAAAGGACAAAATGAACTAAACAGCCATGAAAGAGTTCTAAATTCAACACATTTTTGCATTTGATAGTTAAAGATACATCAATGATCATTCCATGTCTATATTAATGTTAGAGTGGCACCATAAGTTTATACTAAGTTTTAACTCTGTTGGCCACTATTTAGTCAATTGTCTTTTCCAGCTGGAAAACTGAGTAGGCATCCATGTAGCAATCATCATTCTAAACCAGTAGTACTCTGACAGCGTGATGCAGTAGCTAGAACAATCTATGCCAAGAAGCCAAAATTTGTAGTTTGTGACATCCAGCATATTCTTTCTCAGTACCCATTCAGACCACTGTTTGATCATCTGCCATACCAGTTTCACCACATCATAGTTCCAAATCACATGAAAGTAATCCACCTTTACCTTGCCACACCTCCAACCTTTGTTTTCCCTAATTATATTCTACTGGAAGGGTTGGCTTGAGGTTAACTGCCATTGGTGAAGCATTTTAGCTTGTACAAATCTAGCAATGGGAGTCCAATGTCTTGCCTTTTAATTCTTGTGGCATACTATCCACTCTGTTATGGCTAATGGACTATTCGGGATACTGTTCCATTTCCCTAACATTTCTGTTAGAAGGGGGAAGGTAATTACCCAATTGAAGTTTGTACAGCTATTTTAATCTTGGAAGGGCCCTCTTATGACTATCTGCCTTGATCCAGGACCTGAACTCATCAAATTGCATTGTTTGACATAGTCCACCTCTGCTACATTATCTTTTTATAAATAGGATCTTAACTGAAAGTACTGCCACCATTTAATATTACTCAAAGGAAACTTGGTTCTTTATGCTCCTAACAGGAGCAACAATTGTTTTCCGAATTCCACATATCAGACATATACATGATACCAACTTTAATCCATTCCTTCCAATCTAGTGGAAGCCCATCACTAGTGATTATGGGATCATACCAAATGAGGTCTAGAGGGGATATTTTGCTATGTTTGTTTGACTTTTGAACAATGTATGCATCAAATCACTGGTCAAGCCCTCCTGAGTCACATATCTTGAAGGGGGAAGAATACCTCTGTTGCCCATCTGGGCATATAGCTTCAACTCCAGTGCAAGCCAATGAATGCCAGATTTCATCTTTCTAACTCAGACATAAGACCAACCTATTGTAGAAACTCCATAACCAAAAATATTAAGGATACCAAAACCCCCTACCTTTGTGAGAATGAAGAGCATTGATTTACCTATACATGGTGATTTTCCATTCCAAACAATATTGCATATTATTGTTTGGAGTTTTTCAGATATGGAGCAAATGTGGCATTGGACAGATGCTGCAATACAAATAACAATTTAGGAAGCATCCACAACTTAACTAAATAGTACTCATAAAATGCAGAATTAATGTCTTCCATGCATTTGTTTTTGTCCTAAATTCTGTAGTTAGTGGTTGCAGATTATATTCCAATATTTTACTAGAATCCATATTCATCAGAATTCCAAGATATTTACATTGGGTAAGTAACTGACAGGGGAAGTTAAGTGTGGTTTTCCTTTTTAGCTAAGGAGTTGTGTGTTAAGGGAAACACCCCAGATTTTGGTCTATTATAAACTCAGCCCTGTCATCTTAACTAAGTTATCAGCAATCTCCAGTGTCTTTAGTACATGAAGGTGAGGTTTACACAAACATAACATGCAATCATCCTCAGAAGAAGTAGTAAGTAGTGGTGGTAGCACATTGCCTGATTGTAGTTTACACGAGTGTAAAGGCTTATCTAAGTATAAATCAACTAACCACATGGTCATTACAAAAAGAAGAGATAATGGGCATCCCTGTCTGCTACCTCTCAACAGATTAATTGCATTGGACGCCAGGCTATTTATGTCTATTTAAGCAGTTGGTGTGACATACAACAATTCACACAATCTACTAAATTCAGCAGGGATATATTTATTTTTGTAAATATTTGTAAATAGTTTTACCAAATTGTGTTGTGCTCGTGTGTGTGTGTGTGTGTGTGTGTGTGTGTGTGTGTGTGTGTATATGGTAAACAATAGTACACAAGTTTCTGTGATTTTTTTTAAATTTTCAAACGTTGTGTAATTAACTTACAGCCACTCACATTCAGGTTTTGGTTGTTTTAACAGTTTGTTTGTGACAATATACCATTCTGATAAAGTATCCGTGAGTGAAACGAAAGCACTTATTTGGTGTGGATATTTTGTATTAAAATTTATACCATATTGGTTTGGCTTGGCTTTGTCTTTGCCTACAGGTGTATGGACTTTTCTGGCTTTCTTTTCTGCATTTCTGTGGAGTGTTGACATTTGTATTATTTACAGCATTTTCTGTGGTTACAAACATTGATACATTGCCCATGTGCAGCTAAATGCACCCCCCCTCCGCCCGTAGAACCTCAGTAGTGACACACAGAGTGAAAAACGCAAAAATCTAAAATAATAACTATAAACAGGACTGGACCATCATTCTATCATGTAGTCAGCAAGAGTAGCTCAGCCCCATTCATTCCAGTTGACTAAAGAAGAGAAGCACTACAATAGCATTGCTGAATGCTTCTTCTGTTTCCTGCAGCTGCAAGGCTGCACTCTGCCCATCAAGTATAGATTACAGAGTAGGCAGCAGAATGGTCACCACACACTGGTATCTATGTCAGCTGGTCTAGCTAACATTAGTCCCCATACTTTTGTGGGAAGTTGGAGATAAAGACTGCAAGGGGTACCATGAGTGCTCCAAATTGTCCACATCTTCAGTTGAAATTTCACAGATAAAAATTAGTGGCCCTGACTCTCAGTATTGTTAGATAAGTGTTGGCTGTGGCATTCATATTTGTTGTTCCCTATCTTTCCAGCTGGAAATAAGTTCTGTTTAGCCACATTATGTTTAGTCCCAGTTCCAGTAACAAGTTGAGCTGATATCTCTCTGACTATCCTGTCCACTGGATGTTTTTTCTGGGGAGACTGATTATGATCTCTCTCTCCCTCTCTTCCTTTGAACTACTGTGTTGTGAGGGTCTTCTTCCATAGACTCCACATATATATCTGGGTGGATATGTGATATTCCTTTTTAAAAATATCTGTGCCACCACAGGGAAGTAAAATTGGTAATGCTGGCTATTCTTACTGACTGAAAAGTCAGAAACATAATAGTCACCGTGTAGCCCAGACCTCTGCAAGCATGAAAGAAAGGGACCATCTGTTTTCACTTTACAAAGAGGGCAGTACTCTAATCTGGAGAGATCATGATAATGTGACCCACTATTGTCTTAATAAGTCCTCTTGGTCATTGTAGTCTAAGTATTTCAGTATGAGAAGACAGGCAGTGTTTAACTGTTTGCCATAAGGATTGATTCTGTATATACTTTCATTAACATATGAAAATAAAATAAAAGGGTAAATACTTTGGCTGGAGATAAAAACACTTTATTACAAAAATAAAAATGCAAATAAGTAAGCGCTTTCGAGGCAGCCCTCTTCTTCAGACCTAGATATAAACTACAAAAATTCAGTGGTTTAAATACATACAACAACCAATAAAATCACACCATAAAAATACATCATAACATTCAATAAGGTAGACCTCTTTTCTTCAAAAGAGGTTTTAAAGAAAAAGCACTATTAAGGCCAGGTGGAACATATGCCTTAAAATCTATAATCCACCTTAACTCAGTATATTCTGTCTCATTATTAATGTCTCCTTCACGTAAACTAACATTAACTTTCTGCAAAGCCAAAAATTTAAAATTATGCTATGTGCCAAGGTCTACGACATGTTTTGCCAGTGCATTCGTACATTTATTTTTACGTATGTCATTAAGATGTTCCATGACTCTCTCTTTCAACATACAATTTGTTTTACCTATAGGAAATGCACTGCAAAAGTTACACTTTGCTAAACAGACAATATTTCTTGTGGAACAATTAGCATAAAAATAGAACTCTATGGATTTTTCGTTTAACGGATGCTTGACCACACAGGTGGACCAAATATAATTACAGGCTTTAAGTTCTACAGGGATAAGTGCCTCTATGTTGTGATACAAACCTCTCATGTATGCTGTTATGCTTGTAGCATAACCTCTGTTTCAAGTTCTTATTATTCCTAAAACTAAACCTAGGGTGAGATCCTACAACCCAGCTGATACTAGGATCAGTCAATAGGATGGACCAGTTCTTCTTAATGATCTCACACGTCAAATTGACATTGTTGGAATAAGTCAGACACAGTTTATTAACAGGCTGAGCATTAGCTTGTCCTGCATTTTGTCATTCAACTGGGTATTCACCAGAGAAATATGGTAATAAAGTGTTTTTATCTCCAGCTAAAGTATTTATACCCTTTTATTTTATTTTCATATGTATATATTTCCTTGGGTATTTTGGCCCCATCACTTTCTTCTTTTTATATTATACTTTCAATTACCAGGGTCCAGCCTTCCCACAGAAGATTCTGAGCTCTTTTTTTTTATTAAAAAAAATTGGATCCCGCCTTTTCTGGGAGCCCTGTTTTAATCAAATTATTATGAGGTGCTCAGTTTTCTAGCTAGTCAGGTTTGAGCTCCAAATGTACCTTTAGTTTTCAGATATACTTAAAGTGGATGCCTGTGTTTGCCCTCTGTTCATTTGGGTCCAATTGCATTTGCAATAGGGAGGCACTGATTTGTTTAGCTGAGAGTCATGCTTAGCAGTAAGAGATTTAATTTGTTGTAAATCCACAGCTATCATTTGTAGCAGATATTGGTGAGCAATTCCAAGGAGGAATGAATTGTTCTTCACTTGTCTGACATTTCTCCAGGTTCAGCAGCCATAGCTAAGATTTGAATCCACCTTACAGCCACAAGGTGATTGAACTAGGTTAATTCCCACTATGAACTGATGTCTTTCAAATTTTATTATGTTCCTTGATGGCATACAGTATTTATACAATAGCAGGAGAGGTACTCTGTTGACTGTGAGTAATTAATACATTAATTAATGATCCTGGTTTCGGAGCATAATGTAATGGGTCTATATGAGAACATCGAATATTTAACAGTTTGAATCACTAAAGGTCGACCTTTAGTGATCGAACTGTTAAAACATTGACTGTTTAAAATAAATAAATAAATAAACAGTGTATTCCGTTTACTTGTTCGATGTTCTGCAGTTTCGCTATTCTCGTGTCGACAATGTCAGATACGGCATTGTCGGCTTTCAAGAATTAGACCCAATGTAATTACTCTCTTGCCATGCATAATCTCATGCATACACTGAAATTAATAGGAGAATTATTATAATGAGGATTTGGGTTCCAGTTTCAGGAAGGCTGGGATAGACATTAGGAAATTAAAAGATGTGATGAAATCTGTTAAGTTGAATGTATGGTCTAAAAGTGGATGAGCATATAACAGGGAAACATTGCTGAAGTGGATGAAGGTTCTCAAAGGGGAATTAAACAAATTGAGATTTATTTTATTTATTTATTTATGGTAAAAGAGAAATACAGCAACCGTCCAAAGGTCGTAGTCCAAACGAAAAAACAAAATGAGTGTAGAACAGAGCACGACCACCTCAGGATAATTAACAGGATCCAGTATTTATTATGACAAGCGCTTTCACGTGCAAACCCAGCATGCTTCTTCAGATCTCAATACATATAACAAAAACAACTCATTTATATACCTTGCTCAATTATAACCAATTAATAAATTAAGCAATTAAATATTGAAATATCAGTAATAGCTTAAAAACACTAACTCTAAAATGCTGTCATGAGGCAGATACAAAACTGCCATCAAATGCATATTAGCTTCACTTGGTACAAATATTAAATATATCAACAAAATTCATAAAATATCCATTATATAAAAATATCTAGCATATACAAATTTTAACAATATTAATTAAATCAGCAATAAATAAATAAAACATGATCACTGACAATTATACAAATATAGATTTCATATCCATATAAAAGTACTGTGAGGTACCTATATATATTATATTAAATGGATATTATTAACCATTTAGTTACGAGCTTCTAATATAGGTTTAATGCTAATATGTTGATTCAAACCTGGCTCCACATGAGCTCTTAACTTGAAAATCCATGAAAGTTCAACATATTCTAAATAATTCTTATTGTTGCCCCCCCTGGTGGTTTTATTCACCAACTGTAAAACCCTAAACCTAAAACGATGGTCAGCCTAAACACTAATGTGTTTCGCTAAAGCATTGCGTTGGTCTAACCTTTTCATATCATAAATGTGATTATAAATTCTGTCTTTTAATTTCCTTGAGGTAAGTCCAACATAAAATGCATTACATTATGTACAGGTCGCTAAATAAATAAGGTTTTCATCATTACAATTGGCATAAAACCTAGGTGTAAAAACATATTCAAAGGTAGGATGTTTAAAGCATTGTTCTTTAACTATATATCTACACATCCTACATTTGTTACAACCATATCTGCCTAGTTTATTCGTCCGATCTATAGTACGTTGAATGTGACAATGTTCCTTACATAAAATCCTTTTGAGGTTTTTACTATTCCTATAAGTAAACTTTGGAATGAAGCCTACTATATTCAAAATCAGGGGGTCAACAGTTAATACTTTCCAATTTTTCTTAATAATATCCACTATTTTACTATTATCACTAGTATACATTGTCAGGAACCTAACCTGAATAACATATGAAGAATACTTCCTATTATGTAAATTCATATTCCTGTTCTTACATCTCACGCCATCAAAAAACATAGACTGTATTTCATCTATCATGGTGCTATTATAGCCTCTATCATTGCATAACATCAAATTCAATCTGTTTATTCAAAGGATCTTTAGATATCCTGTTGATTCTGATAAACTGTCCCCTTACTATATTAGGAAACACAAATCTGGGATGCATGCTGGTATAATGCAGCAATGCAGTCTTCCAGCAAGGTTTCCTGAACAATCTTGTGGAGATATTCCCATTTTCATTTTTAACTATACTAATATCCAAAACGTCCACCTGAGTGTATGAATAGTTTAATGTGAATCTCAAAAAATTCGTAGTTGTTTCTAGGTAGCAGGCAAAAGCTTGGAGCTCTTCAACACTACCCTTCCAAAAAAATAAGACGTCATCTACAAATCTTCTGTATAACGTCACCTGACTGTAAAATGTACTTTCAAACAGAAACCTCCTCTCCCAATAATGAACCACTAGATTTGCGTAAGAGTTTGCACATGGGGTGCCCATAGCGACTCCTCATTTCTGTACGAATAGTTTATCTTTGAATATGCAGAGGTTATTAGTTAACACCATCTCTAGTAATGTACAGACAAGTATCTGTTTGTCAGTAGAGATATCATCTCCTAAACATAAAGTCTCCCTTATCGCTTGAACTCCGTAGTCATTCGGAATGGAGGTAAAAAGATTTTTAACATCTAGCGTCACTAATAAGACAGGTGAACCTATGTTACCAATGGCAACCGTAGCTAATTCATCAACTAGTTGATAGCTATCTCTAAATATGGTGGGTATCTTCCTAACCAAAGGTCCCAATATACTCTCAATAAAAATAGATATTTTCTCTGTCACCCATCCATTACCAGCTACTATGGGTCTCATCGGCAAGGGAAGAATATTTTTATGTACTTTAGAAAGCCCTTTTATACAGGGTATAACGGGTGTCTCAACTAAAAAATAGTTGTAAAGCTCTTGTGTTATCTGCCTATACATCAATAAGTCATAGAGATCATCATATATCCTAGCGACAACCTTCAAAAAGCATTCATGATCAATTTCACTGTAAGTGGAATCATCTTTTAGCATATTAAGCATAGCTGAATTATAGTCGATAGCATCTAGTAGTACTATCCCACCCCCCTTATCTGCAGGTTTTATCACTAAGTTATCATTCCTACATAAGGTATTTAAAGAAATCTGTTGCTGTTTACTCAAGTTAAAATACATCTATGTTCAGTTTTAAGAAAGTATGAGTAAATATCATTTTCACATAGTCTAATAAAACAATCTACATTACTAGGCATTGTAGGAACATAAGAGCTCTTGCGTTTAAAAGTCTGTGTCGAACTATAATCAGTTTTACTGTCATTAGGAAACATTAACTTCAGGGCAATCATACGCCCAAAGAGTCTTAAATCAATTAGCAGTTCACTTAAGTCACTCAGCTGAGAAGGGATAAAAGAAAGCCCTTTATTCAGCAATGAGTAATCCACAGCATTGAGTTCTAAACTGGAAAAATTAAAAACCAATTGATTCAGTTCTTGGTTTTCTGTTTTGTACCTTGAGGCTCCCCTGAAAACTTCCGTTTTCTGCGGCCCCTGCTGTTCGACCTCACCCTGGACGTCTCTCGAAACTTCATAGGAAAAGAAAAAACTGTTCAAAGTTCTTATTAGGAGCTTTAGGTCTTGCTCCCAGAGTAATATTATCCTTAGGTTCAACTAATGCCTGTTGATTCGGGGGGGGGGGGGGTGGCTACAACCGGGGAAATAATCAAGTCAGACCCTTCCGGATGAGATGTAATCGGTAATTCTGAGCTATTCACCAAGCTACCACCAGTATCTTGTGTTTCTCTTAAAGGGGTATAGTTCCACACAACAGAGTCATTACTTTGACGGTTGTTTTTACCATATGTATTATTAGTACCATTATTATAACCATTTCTCTCTCCATTCTGACGGTTTCTCGGCCAAAGAAAGACTTGTCCCGATGAGAAATCCCTATAGTCACGTTGCAGCTTCCGATATTTAATTTGCTGCAACTTGTCACTATATAGGGCTACTTGTGTGTATATATTATCAAGTCTCTTTTCAAACACACCTCCCTTGAAGCGAGTACGTAGATCTTTATTCAAAGTCTCTACAGAAAGTGATAACTCAGCTTCAATGGGAGTAAAATACTCAATCAGGAGTTTCATGTAACTATAGCTCAGTTCCAAATTCAGCTTTTGCCACTTTTTCAATAGCTCGGGATGGCTGTCACCATAAGTCGGCATGCATAAGACCCTCATGCTGCGCGGTACTAAATTAAAATGTAAACTCGCTTCCATGTGCCTTCTTTGCCACACAAGCCTTTGCAGTTTATATAAATTATTTTCAAGATCTCTGGACAAGTCATTAAATTCATTAAAATTATCAGTGGTACCTGTAGAAGAAGATGATGTAACAGGCAAGGACAACTCCAAAGAGAGTAAAGGATTGTTCTGAGTATCGAAGATATCATTCCATCTCCGATTAAGGCTGATGTTCTCAGGATTATAGTCAAGTTCAATTCCAGGCACATCCATATGTGTGATGGCAACCAGTACTAAGAAACCAAGAAAAATGTGGTAAAAGAAATACAGCAACCGTCCAAAGGTCGTAGTCCAAACGAAAAAATAAAATGAGTGTAGAACAGAGCACGACCACCACAGGATAATTAACAGGATCCAGTATTTATTATGACAAGCGCTTTCACGTGCAACCCCAGCACGCTTCTTCAGATCTCAATACATATAACAAAAACAACTCATTTATATACCTTGCTCAATTATAACCAATTAATAAATTAAGCAATTAAATATTCAAATATCAGTAGTAGCTTAAAAACATTAACTCTAAAATGCTGTCATGAGGCAGATACAAAACTGCCATCAAATGCATATTAGCTTCACTTGGTACAAATATTAAATATATCAACAAAATTCATAAGATATCCATTATATAAAAATATCTAGCATATACAAATTTTAACAATATTAATTAAATCAGCAATAAATAAATAAAACATGATCACTGACAATTATACAAATATATATTTCATATCCATATAAAAGTACTGTGAGGTACCTATATATATAAGAGATTTCTTTTATCCCTTTTCAGCTGAGTGACTTAAGTGAACTGCTAATTGATTTAAGACTCTTTGGGCGTATGATTGCCCTGAAGTTAATGTTTCCTAATGACAGTAAAACTGATTATAGTTCGACACAGACTTTTAAACGCAAGAGCTCTTATGTTCCTACAATGCCTAGTAATGTAGATTGTTTTATTAGACTATGTGAAAATGATTTTTACTCATACTTTCTTAAAACTGAACATAGATGTAAGTATTTTAACTTGAGTAAACAGCAACAGATTTCTTTAAATACCTTATGTAGGAATGGATAACCAGTGATAAAACCTGCAGATAAGGGGGTGGGGGATAGTACTACTAGATGCTACTGAATTTATAATTCAGCTTGCATGAAGAAAAGATGGTAGATATCCTAATGGACAGTGAGATTGATCATGAATGCTTTTTAGTTGTTGTCGCTAGGATATATCTGATGATCTCTATGACTTTATTGATGTAGGCAGATAACACAAGAGCCTTTGACAACTATTTTAGTTGAGACAATCTGCTAAGGGATTCCCAAAGGTTAAAAAAAAGGCTAAAAATATTCTTCCTTTGCCATATGAGACCCATAGTAGCTGGTAAATGGATGGGTGACAGAGAAAATATCTATTTTATTGAGAGTATATTGGGACCCTTGGCTAGGAAGATATATCAACTTGTTCGATGATACTTAGCTGCAGTTTCGCTATTCTCGTGTCGACAATGTCAGATTCGGCATTGTCGGCTTTCAAGAATTTAATATAGACCCAATGTAATTACTCTTTTGAGATTCACATTAAACTATTCATACACTCAGGTGGACGCTTTGAATTAATAGGAGAATTATTATAATGAGGATTTGGGTTCCACTTTCAGGAAGGCTGGGATAGACATTAGGAAATTAAAAGATGTCATGAAATCTGGTAAGTTGAATGTATGGCCTAAAAGTGGATGAGCATATAACAGGGAGACTTTGCTGAAGTGGATGAAAGTTTTCAAAGGGGAATTAAACAAATTGAGATTTATTTTATTTATTTATTTAGTTATATTTTTTTTATGCTGGCAGAAAGTATTGCCGAACTGGATGAAGGTTTTTGCTTGAATGAGTTTTAAGATCACAGGCTACTTGAATGGACTGTGTCATACATATGGAATCTGTAATGGAAAGGAAATATATTAACTAGGAAATTATAATTTGTCAATGAAGACATTTTATAAATCATGGACTGAGTGGTGGGTTGTATTTAAAGAACAATATAGAAGTATAGAAGATATGGAGTTACAGAAGAGAAAAAAAAAATGATAAAGAGTGTTATAATAAGATATATGCACAGATGTTAATAGTTTTCAGGAGAACAGTAGGGTTGTCTTAATTAATAAAATGAGATTTTAATGAGAATTAAAAAATGTGATTTTGTTGTATATTTTTTTGTAAGGTAAGAAATAAAAGATCTCTCCTTATTTGGCTAAGATGTAGGATGATGTGGATATTATGTGGGAAATTAATAACAATGGCATTATTAAAAGTAAACAGGAAGGAATTATGGACATTGTACAAAGTTTTGGGAGAGATGTGTATGAAAAGAAAGGTGACGGGAAGGAGGTTTGTCAGGGAGTTAGGTTTTGGATAAGAAAATAAAAGATTTAGAATTTGTTAGAATTATATATGGCTTTAAGAAAAGTGAGGGGAGAGTTGTATTAGGTATAGATGGTATGAGTTATGGAGTGTACATATCTATGAATGTGTGGCAGATAAAGCTGATTTTTAAACTATTTAATGTATGGCTGGAGAAGGGAGAAATTAAGGAAGAAATCTATGAAGGAAATACAAAATTTAATTGAAAAAAAGGTGAATGATGTCAAATTGAAAACTGGACGCCTTTAATGTGAAATAATCCTGAGTATAAGATTTTTATGAAAATTTTGTAGAAGATGTGTAATGAGATGTTAAAGGAAGTTTTGCTGGAGTGTATTTTGGAATGAAAGGAAGGGTTAGTCAAGATTTATTAGTGTTAATAAGGGAAATTGGGGATGATACAAGTTGGGAGAATGATATGAGGTTGATTATTGATGGAACATGAATGTTTATGGAAAATCTTGGAGGGATGTGGTCAGTAGGAAACATTAATTGTATTAAGGACCATATATAGATATAATAAGGTAAGGCTTTTAATTAATTAATGTTTTAATTCTGTGATTTTTTTGAAACAAGGCATATAACAGGGGTGTCCAATGGTCCAATGGGGTATTTTCATTTCTTATGAGTGCAGTCAAGTCAAATGTATTATTAGAAATGAAAGGTACAGAGTATTATGTGAGAAATTGTGTGGGTATACCAAGTTTTATTCCTTATACTGATGATCTTGTTTTGATTGCTAAGAATAAACTTTGTATGGAGGATTTGTTGAGATGTTATTAAATGGTTAAGTATTGTTGGGTTAGAGTTAAATAACAAGATGAGTACAGAGGTTGGGGAAGAGTTTGATAAAGGAGTAATTCCCTTTTTTTTAAAACATGTGAGTCTTTTAGGATTAGAATTTGGAATTAAGAAGGTGGTGGTTAAACATTAGAATAATCTAACTGAGAAAAGTAAAGATATTGGAAAGTTATAGAAGTTATTAGATTATCATATAAGAAATTCTATGTTTAATAAATTATGTTATTATGGGGAAAATTAGTTATTTGGCTAATGCATTTATAGTACATAGTAAAAAAGAAAAATAAGTGCAGAGGGGTGTTTTTGTTGGTTTGCGGGGGCGTCTAGATTAATTCCAGTTAAGGGAGGTGTTTTATATTTGAATGAAGGAAGGGAGACTTAGGTTTTTTAAATCCTGTTGTGTATGCTGCTTCATGTGTTGACTTAAAACTTTAAGGATTGATGAAGGACTGATGTTTAAGATTTTAGAATTTAAATGTGGAGATTAGAATAATTATACAGGAAATGCAAAAAGAAAATATAATAGTAGAAGACAAGAAATACTGGAATATCAGAAAAATAGGGTTTAGAATTTAGAAACTAAAGAAATGGAAATCAATAGAGGTCAATAGTATAAGAATGTTTTGAGGAGATGGTATGGGAAATGGTCCTGGGGAAAGGTTAAGTAACAATATCATTAAAGCTATCAAGTGGAAGAACATATATTTAATAAATAGATTTTTGTGGAGGTTATATGTAAACAAATTATCAGAAAAAGGGACTAAGAAGAATAAAATCTGGTCTCGAAGATTATGAGTAAGAAAATGCCAAGCATGCTTTTTTAGAGTGTATATTGGTGTAAAGTTTATGGAAAAGACTTATTAAAGATGGTGTTATGCTGGGGATAAAAAGATGGAAAGTATAAATATAAATACAATATTGTGTGGGTTTTAAGGGGTACAAAAGTGATTAGTAATAAGTATGGTATTTGCATTTTTGTTATTATATGGAATATTTGAAAAGCAAGATTGAAAGCACTTTTGTTTTTTAAGGACTGGGATCTGGCTGACATTTTTGGTAACATACGATTATGGTTGTGGCAACAAAAGTATGTGTGGGGTTATCAATGCCTAAACAATGTAAGCATTGCATATAATTTTGGATATAGTGTATATAGTATGATGGAAGGACTCCTACTCTTTTCAGTAGGTGGTGTGGGATCTTTTACGTTTACCTGAGCTACCACCAACTCAGGCAAATGGGCCTTTGTAAAGTCTTTATGGCCCTTTCCTGAATATGTGTTACAGAGATTACTGAAATCAATGCAAAAAGTTTTTTCAGACAAAAAATATTTCCCTGAAAATATGCCTAATAAAAGAACACCTCAAAGAGCAATATGTAAAGGGATATCAGAATAATCCCTACATCCAGTAATGTCCAAATTGTTATACCTCAACACATAATCTGACAATATTAGTTCTCCTGCAGCATTAAAATTTAATAAACTGAATTAAGTAATTTAGTTCTATTTTTTGTCATGGGTTCAATTCTCAGGTGCTATTAGTCACAGTTAATTAAAATTTTGCATCCCAAGGCTTGTAAACAAAGGTATGGCATCTATGTCCAAGGACATCATTGTTCCACTGTATTCAGCATTCCTCAAACTTACCGGGTAAAATGCCTCCTTTGGTATGCACCTAACCAGGGCTATCCAACAGATGGACTGTCCAAACAGGTTTCCCACTAAAAGAATACAGGGAGTAAGTAAAATGTTCTCTGCTGACTACCTCAAAGCCCTATCCCTCTATTCTGTCTCCTACAGGCTGTTGAGGGGAGATCTATGTCTGGCATGCAAGGCATTGTCAGACCTCAATCTGATGAACCTCCCGCATATCAGCAAAACAAACAACATCGGTTTGAAAGACTTAAACCTTACCTGTGATATAAATAGGACCTGTTGGAGAGACAGGTATGTATCCTCGAGACTACTCCATCTCTGGAACAGGCTCCCCATCCATGTGAAGCAGACTTCCTCCCTAACCCAATTTAAGTGTAACTTGGACAACTGGAGGGGGAACAGGAAATTCCCCAGATATTTCATACTGACTTGTTAACTACTTCATCAAGTGACTGCAATGTATAAATACGTGTTTTTGCAGTGGATGAACCCCACTGCACCAACCATGCACCATTCCCAGATTTTTATACAATAACTTAAAGATAAAGCTGTTTTGGACACAGAGCAATAGTATAACATCTACATAGAATGTTCTCGTCCCCCATCTCAGTGAAGCATCAGGTGAAAAATCAACAATGTTATTCTCTCTAACAAAAATATGATGTATTTTTTCTGAGTTTTAGAATTCTAAAACCATGTTTAAAAAGGTCACACAGTAAAACCAATTGGTCATAAACACAAAAAAAAATCTAGCAAAGCTAGAATTTTCACTGTGTGATACCTTAAACCTCTTGAATGAGAGGCATCATGGGGAATATATAAATTACCCTTTAAAGATATCAGGTGTTTCAGCTAAATAGCAATTCTGAAAGTCCATGACTTTTTATTTTACTTTTAAGTCTTTTTATGTACAATTTTAGGCCCATAAAGCCAAACCCCTCTAGCTGTGGACATGCATGCTTCTGCCTTCTTATAACATCATCAGCACAGCATAAGAGAAATGTTGGACTTTTGGAAACACAGGGTAGTCATACCCAACTGATATCCATAAACCTAAGGGTGTCTACAAAATATCCCAACTAATAAACTAAAACAATGTTTAACAAGGTCACACAGGAAAACGGATTGGTTAAAAACACAAAAAGAAAAATCTAGCAAAGCTGGAATTCCCACTGTGGGATACATTAAACCTCTTGAATCAGAGTCAACATGGGATATTTGTAAATTATCCTTTAAGGATATCAGGTGTTTCATCTAAATGGCAATTCTGAATGTTCATGATATAAGATAAAATGATCAGTCAGGCAATATGTTGTGAAATGCAACACATAAACAGGCAAAATAGCCACCCATAAGTAAAGAATAAAGGTCAAGTATTGTATTAAAGGATTATGTTCGTACACAGCAGAAATCAAAACATGCATAAGGTGTATGCATCATTTGTCAGGCAACCTGCTAAATATATTATGCATACATATCAGATGAATAAAGATAAACAGCTGGAAGAAGCAGCCTTTGTATGGAGTCAAAAGAGAAGATGTCAATCTATCCAGAAGACATAAGGGAGAATTCATTAAAGCCTACAATATTTTTTTTGTATAAGCATTGCTGTTTGATGCATATGTGACCTTGAACAGTTTTAGATTCAGTAAGTGCCATGGTGTGCAAGCATGTTCAAACAAAGTTCCTTGTAATGCAAATTACCTTATAAGCAGGTGAATCTTATGAAATGACTCAGGTGGAGCGATCCAACAAGCAGAAATGTATCCTTGTAGACCCTGTGTCCATGTCCATAGTATACACAACAATTTTCCTTGTACGGGAGTGTACATGGAAAGAAGGGGAAGTAAATGTCCACAAATATGGACATAACTCCACTGAAATGGTTATATCACATACATTGATGTGTGAAAAATGCATTGTGGATGTCTGAAAATGCAAGGGAGTATGTAATATATATATATATATATATATATATATATATATATATATATATATATATATACTTTAATGATTGTGGCCAAACTAAAAAAACAATAATAAGTATTTTATAATATCTGTCATAAATTTATTATAGGCCATTGTGTCAGGTCCATACAATGGTCCATTGGTGCTGTTGCCTAGGTCATATGGCTATGAACTGTGTCGTTACCAGGCTGTCAGCATGGATATGTATGCAAATGAGGTGAATTTGTTGAATTGGTAAAAGGAGCAGCCGTGTCTACAGATCCGTTTCATGTAGGCTCTTACACTATGTTGATATTTCCACTGGATGTGGATGCCAGCAGGGGGTATGTCCCATTAGTTTTAAGAATTTTTTAATTCCCAGTGCATGTGTTTGCATGGTGCACTGCATAGCATGCTCATATGAAAAAAGACCACCCAGGTCATAGTGATGACATAGGTAGCAAGTAATTTAAACTGGATATATTCAATTACTGGTTTTGATTTTGGTAAGAGCTATGCTGTGTGGCACAGTGCAGAGTGCCAAGTTGCGCAATAAAGTAGGGCCAGTAAATTATGTTAATTCAAATCTAGGCAGGTGAAATGTATAACACTTAGGCAATCACACATGCTGGATCTGCAGCAAACCTGTATAAAGTATGCAAACACCCTACATTCAAATTTTCACCCAATACTCTGGACCACTGGAGTACAGACTTGGGAATTTTAACTGAGATAATGCTAGGGGCTGCTGAAGGTCTCCTACATCTGTACATGCTAGATGCTGAAGTCAATGCTGCTGACAATGGGCCTAGTCTGAGAAGGAGAAGAGAGTTCAGGCCTAGGGTAGCCTTTCAGGAGCTACATGAGCTGGAGATAGTAGAGTGCTACAGGGTGGACAGGGACATACTACAAGAACTCACCAAGCTTTGCCACCCTCATCTCAGAGCCAGGACCAACAGAGAGGAACCCATCCCAGTAGAAACAAAGGTATGTGTAGCCCTTAGGATACTAGCTACAGGTACAGGTATATTTCAAAGACCAATTGGGGACATGATGGGGGTGTCACAGGCATCTGCATCCAGGATACTCCACCATTTCCTGGATGCTATGCTACCACATCCCGGTGAGCACATATCTTTTCCCCTCTCCCTTGAGGTCAGTGCCAGCAATATGCAACAATCCTACTGTGTAGCACACTACCATGAGATACTGGGTGCCATAGATTGCACCCATGTACACATCAAGGTTCCAACTGATGAGCAGGGTAGAATCTACATTAACCTCCAGGGGTGCCACTCCATCAACTGCCAGGTCATGTGCAATACACAGGGGATTATCCTAAATGTGTGCCCTGGCAGCCCTGGAAGTTATCACAACTCCCATATCTGGCATGTATCATAGCTGTACCAGATGTTTGCTAGGGGGGACATTCCACATGGCCATTTACTGGGGGATGCAGGCTAAGCCCTGGAACAATGAATGACGACACCCATCAGAAATGCACACCCTGTCATAGAAGAACACCATAATGAGGCACACACACAAATTAGGAACATCATAGAGCATGTGTTTGGGCTGTTGAAGTCATGGTTCAGGTGCCAAGATTTATATGGTGGAGCCCTGCAGTATTCTCCAGCCACGTGTGCACATATATTCACAGTATGTCCTATGCTTCACAATATGATCCTGCGGAAACTAAGTCACCACAGCCACAGTCACAGGAGGACTTGGAGGAGGAACCCCCTACTGATGTCCCTGTAAGCAGATGTAGGCATGCTCAGTATGCCCTGGCTTTGGCTAAGAGGCAACACATAGCACATTCACTGACAACCTAGGGCCCTCGGGACTGACATCTTACTCCTACTCACATACATAAATTAAACGTGATAACAAGCAAACTCACACATTCTGTACCTACTCATGTATTTGCTGTGTACTGCTTACATCAGAGTCATCCCTGAACTACGATTTTGTCAGCAGTTGCATTTGCAAGGTAAGTCCGTAACCTATACAGTACTCAAAAGGATTATTATGATATGGCATTGTATGTATAGATTGGGTACATTATGCAACTAAATATAGTGGGCTACTTGGACAGAAATGACATCCACAAGGAACTACAGATACTTATTCTGCTATCTTGTTTCCATGAGTCTTCACTAGGCCTCATGCATGGAATAGTCATTCAGTCCTACTGCAACAGATCACTGGTATTTCTGACAAGGGAGATGTAAGGTGGTGGGGTGACATGACAGTCAGACCACTGTCTATCCCAGCAAAACATGTGGTGGTGCTCCAACACACCAAACACAGCAGTGTACCCTTGTAGCTGCTGTAACACATAATCAGCAATAGTATATCAGCATGCCACGCTGTCTCAGGACAGTAACAAAGAAACTGAACATACATTCTATATCTTACTTAGTGCAGGAATAACTATATATGTATGTATGCAGTTGAATGTGTGATGAATGATTTCTGTCTTTTAAGCAACTTGTGTGTCTCAAAGGACTAGGGCAATTAGCTTGTGTGGTGGTGTTCATGGTTCTAACCTAGACGTAGTCACTTATTTTGGCTGTCGGGTAGTATTATTTTTTGTTTTACAGACTGTCATTCTTGTGTGTGGTGTAATACTATTAACCTTTGTGACATATTAATTTCATCACACAATTGAAGAAAGTCGTAGCCAAGTTCAGTGACATGCTGTAGCGCAGACACAGGGACAGATGTCATTTTGTGTAACACACAAACCCTGGACTGGAGTACAGGTAAGTGTGGGCTGGAGACAGTTTATTTTTTTTTACTCAAATTATTTTTATTTTGATGAAATAACACAATAATTTTATATATTCATAACATTCAATAACTATTTACAGAATTTACATTCAGCCTGACAAAAAGGACTCAGATGAAAACATTTATAGTTAAATAATAAGTTAATATATACACTATGATAGGAAGAGTTTGGCTCCATCTGTAAGGTATCAATCAAGTTCAAAACTTTCCTCCATGGACTATTAACCAATGGCTTAGGAAAAGTTCTTAACTCTTTAGTTCTTTTCTCCATTAGTATGCCTTTCTTCGGTGATGATAGGAATTTCTCCATTGGGGGTGCTACATTAGAGTTCCATCTTCTAGTTACACATTTTCTGGCTATTGCTAACATTGTCCACAACAAATACACGTCATCTTTCTTCATATTATTACTAAACTTTGCAAAAACAAATATATCAGTATAGATAGCTTGAAGAAATTTGTTAAGCTCATTCCAATATGGTTTAATATTAGTACAGTCATAAAAAATATGAGATCAGTCAGCATTAGTGGACAGATGACATCTCCAACATAACTTTCTGTTTAAAGGGTTCATTTTTGAGAGTTTCTCAGGTGTTAAAAAGGATCTGTGTAAAACTTTCCAAGGAAAAATCCTCTAGAATTGTGAATAAGAAGTTAGTTTAACTGAAAATAAAATATTTGTTTTATCTTCTATTGATGATGATACTTATAGGTTCATAGGTTGGTACTAGGCTATCAGCCCTAGGGCCTATACAAGCCTAGCCATAACAATTCCCTGGCTATTTCTTCCCACACTATTTACTTCCCTGGACCCCTGTCTAGCAGGGTGACTGACGTGATCCCTGGGGTGAATTTCCTTTCTCCCATCCAATCGTCAAGTTTCCTTTTGAAGAGGACCAAAGAGGCACTCTGCTTGACATGTATGGGCAATCTGTTTCAGAGTCTGGGGAGTCTCTGGGTCAGGAACCTATCCTTCCAACATGTTTTGTTTATTGTGATGACAAGGTTTAGATCCCTGGAGCATGTGGCTCTGAGGGATTGGGATTTCTTTAAGTGTAGCATGTCCAACAGCTCTGGGTTTGACATGGCCTTTGTGACATTAATTTCATCACACAAGTGAAGAAAGTCGCCTCTGAGTGACATGCTGTAGCGCAGAGTATAGCTGGAGATGTCATTTTAAGGTGGTCACACAAACCCTGGACTGGAGTACAGGTAAGTGTGGGCTGGAGTCAGTTTATTTTTTTTTTACTCAAATTATTTTTACTTTGATGAAATAACACAATAATTTAATATATTCATAACATTCAATAACTATTTACAGAATTTACATTCAGCCTGACAAAAAGGACTCAGATAAAAACATTTGTAGTTAAATAATAACTTAATATATAAACTATGATAGTTAGGAAGAGTTTGGTTCCATCTGTAGGTTATCAATCAAATTCAAAAATTTCCTCCACGGACTATTAACCAATGGCTTAGGAAAAGTTCTTAACTCTTTAGTTCTTTTCTCCACTAGTATGCCTTTCTTCGATGATGATAGGAATTCCTCCATTGTGGGTGCTACATTAGAGTTCCATCTTCTAGTTACACATTTTCTGGCTATTGCTAACATTGTCCACAACAAATACAGGTCATCTTTCTTCATATTATTACTATTAACAACATTCAATAAAATTAAAGACTTTGTCAAAACAAATATATCAGTATAGATAGCTTGAAGAAATGTGTTAATCTCATTCCGATATTGTTTAATATTAGTACAGTCATAAAAATATGAGATCAGTCAGCATTACTGGACAGATGACATCTCCAACATAACTTGCTGTTTGAAGGGTTCATTTTTGAGAGTATCCAAATAAAATGTTTGTTTTATCATCTACTGATGATGATACTTGAAACTTTTTAGTTAGGTGTTGCCAGTAAGAATCTTTAGGAGCTGTCTTATAGACAATTAAAGTATTATATAGATATGATAAATCATTCTTAACATTGATATTATTATACAGAATTCCAAAAATCCAGTTTATAATTTTTGGTACGGTTTTGAAGGATGAGTTATGTATTATTCTACACAGATCCTTATTGTATGCTGTGACACTCTGAAGGACCAACCAGTCATTAGGAGATAGGCCATAGGTTGACAATATACTTTGTGTGTTCAAAGCTTATTGGTTTTCAATACATTGCAGCCAGCAAAATAGGTTACTATTTTCCCATAAAGCAAAAATCTTTCTATGTGTTTTATCAGGAAAATCCCTTGTAATAGTAAATGGTATTAAAAATGTATGCCACAGTTTTATATCTAGATTTGTGTTAATGAAATTTCTAAACACATCAAAAATATTGTTTATTAGTCTTAGTTTAGTCAATTTTGTTGTACTATACTGTACATTTAAACTTAAATAGTGCCATATCGTGTTATCTTTGTCAGTTACCAAAGCATTTTTTAATAAATAATTTTAATTGATTAGTATAATGAAGTGTAACTGTTATCAATTGGAAGACTATCAAGGATTTATCCAGTTCATCACAATTTTAATTATAGATGCCTTTACTGTGCAGTGTGCTGGGTAGGAAAATGTCAGCTTGAAACATATTCATGGAGTCAGTTTATAACTAGCAAAAATTCCACTGGGCCTGCTCATACACTTAGATAAGCAGAGCACAATTCTTTTGCTCCCCACTCAAAATGACTTGTTATACATATATATGTCTACAGATTATATATATATAGATAGATATCTGTATATGGTTTCACTTCATAATCTCGAAATGCTGAAATACCGAATTTCAGCATTCCGAGATCATGAAGCCGAAAATTCTGAATGCCGAAAGTGCGTAAGAATGAAACTGTTCTTTCCACTCTGCCCGTAAAATAATGACCCCATGCCATATAACAGCATGTATTTAGATAGGGGAACAAGATTATTTATAGTCTGCTGTTTTGTATATAGTTATACATCTGCTGTAAGTTTTCTAGCCATGATGAATGTATGTCTTTGTTCTCTTTTTGCATCTTGTATCTGTTATCTTTGGTTATGTAAAGCAAAAATAAATAAATAAAGAATAAATTGGAAAAAAATAAATAACATTAATATATTAAAGAAGATAAGGAGTGGGGTGAGAGAGAAAAACATACAATGAGTGACCTCGCAGATGATATTACTACACAGACTAATAATATAACTTCTACAGGTGTGCAGTATCAGTTGTGAGTACAGTGACTCCAGTTCTTGTATAGATGATATTACACGTACATACCTCACAACCTGTTCGCATGGGACAGTAAGGGCTAAGCAGTAAGCATTAAGAAATGCAGGTAGTCAATTACAGGGAACTGTTTTACTGAGCTCATACATTACTACCAAGGTGTTCTGTAAATGGAAGTGCCAATAGGTTGCATTCCAAGTAATGCCATTTACCTGCTAATCCAGAACCAGACATATGGACATTAGTCATTACATTCTGAAAAATCATGACAGTTGAGAGGTAAGTTCATGTGTATTAAATAAACTAGACAGCTGGTGATTTCTTAGTTGGCTGCCATGGGATTACAATGCACACGCTGTGACTCCAGGGAAAATGTGCACTTAATTTAACAGTTGACTGCTGTCAGATTAGAAGAGACATGCAGTGCATACAGGACTAGTTCACACTTATTGGAAAGGATTATTTATCAAGACACAATCCTGCTTCACACTTTATTGATATTGTTCCTTAAAATCTGGCACTTATACACATGGAATTCTGCCCAGAATGTAAACTACCTTACCCATATACCTTGTTTCTGGAGTGGGAGGAATATACAGCATTATTTGACTAAAAATGACTTGAATCTTATTATGGGTATTGCACTACATTCATCAGTCATTTTTTCTGTAGTCTTTATTCATTTCCTTTTTACAGTTGACAGGTGTCAGATTAGAACACACATGCAGTGAATACAGCCATAGTGCACACTTATTTGAACAGATTACTTATCTTAGCACAATCCTGCTTTAAACTTTATTGAGAATGTATCTTAAGATTTGGCATTTATACACATGGATACACATTGATATATGGCCAGAACTTCAGGTACCTTTCCTATATTTCTTGTTCCTGGAGTAAGTGGAATATACAGCATTATTTGACACAAAATGGTCATAACTCAGGCTTGAACCTTTCTGTGGGTATTGCACTACATTTATCAGACATTTTTTTCCGCACTCTTTATTCATTTCATTTTTACAGTTGACTGGACTCAGATTAGGACACACATGGAGTGACTAGAATAGTGAACACTTATTTGTTTGAAAACAGTAATATGACAGCAACATCACTGTTTAAAAACTATTGATTACTGCTGCTTCAAGTCTTGGATGTACAGCATGGATAACTGTGTCAGACTTCTACAAAATAACCCATATCGCCTCGTCATTACTTGAGTCCACCCTACAGCATATTTAACACAATAAGCAGAGCAGAACAGTGACTGTTAATCTGGGAAACTGATGTTTGGAAGCTATACTACACAGTAATGCATATTTACTTGATTTAGCTTGCTTTTCCATTTCAGGTAGGAAGTGTCACATTACTAAACATATTACATTTCCCAGGTATGTGATACCTGACTCTTCGACTGCAAACTCTTTAAATAATTTATTTTGACAGTACATTATGCATTAGGTTAATACTTTGATGTTTCTCTACTTACCACACTCTCGCCTCATCCTGGCCAGGTGCCCTGCATGGGACTGGATATTGCGAGCCCTCTTGTCTGCAGCTGTTGAAAGAGAAGCAAACCATTATGCATACCAATTTTGCACAGATTCAGCTTCTATATTTCTAAAGTACTGGCAAACATACTTACATATCTGCGAGGTATGCCCAGCCCTAGCCTCTTGGACCCACGTGGCCAAGGTTTCCCTCTTCCTTCACTTCAGATCATCATAGTGGTGACAACACTGCTCACCAGTGTAGGTGATACTAGTAGCACTTGTAAGATCCCTAGCCAAGTGATCCCAAGCCTCGGACTTACATTCTGAGCCCTGCTAATCACCCTGTAACATCCAGGGTTCATAGATTTTTACCAGGAGTCCAGCAAACAATACAAAACTACTGCACACCCCATCTCTGCACCTGAAAGTGCACTTCCTGTCCATCACCACCAAGCATACCAACAGCCAAGTGAGACTCCAATGAATAGTGTGAAATTCCTGCCTATTGGCCTTAATATAGGCTGCATTCCTATCCTTACACGTCATATTGTAACTTTCAAGAAAATGCCACATTGTTTAGTATCGCACAAACCAGTTTAGCAGAGCTGAGCATCGAGCAAACTCTCACAATCATGTTTAAGTGGAGCCTAGCAACACGCAAACATTGTAGACCATTGACCATGTTTAAGAGGTGTTTAGCAGTGCACAGCTTTTGTAAATGTAACAATTTTTTATTTTGAATTAAACCTCCGCTTCAGTCACCTGACACATTTTCACAGCCATAAATGTAAGAGGTATTGACTGCTCAGGACTCAAACCCATGACCTACTGTATTGTATGTTATGACTGAATCTATCTATCAACTTGGATAGTTAAGAGAACCAGTATATATTCACATATACAACTAAAGTTCCTGTTAGCTTTGCTAAGCACCGTACCTCACCACACAAACAGGCAGAATAGAGAAAAAAAAATACAAAATTACAAAATTATTGTACAATTGATTACATCTGGTTTTTAGATATATGACAGGTGTCTGCTATGTATGTACAAGAGCAGCTTGGCAGTGTGGTACCATGCCACACTGCGCAAACAGGCACAAAAAAACTAAAAAAAATGATTGTACAATTCATTGCATCCGGTTTCTATTTTTAGATATATGGTAGCTGTCTGCTATGCATGTAAAAGTGCAGCTCGGCATTTCAAAGCACCACACCTCACCACGCAAACAGGCAGATTAAAAAAAAAATAAGAAACAAAAACAAAAAATATATATATTTATATAATAGCAGAGTACATTACAATGATTATAGTCCTGTGTTTAACAACTGTCCATGATTTTCCTGGACAGACCACAAGTGTGGGATAACCTCTACACTGCTGCTTGCACAAATTTAATATCAGAGGCACCGGAAGCTGTTGAAGACTTGGGGGTGGAGGGTGAGAGGGGCTACAGTTATCCCACTCCACAAGGGGGGATCCATCTTGGATCCCGGGAACTACTGCCGCATCAGTCTCATGAGCCTGATCTGCAAAGCCATGGAACGTATTATCATGGAACTTATAAACTAAGACATTGGCAACCTTCAAACACTGGAACCCATGCAGTTTGGGTTCATGAAGGGCCGATCTTGTCTCCTGAACCTGATTGACTTATTTGAATCAGTCTCCAGAGCTGTAGACAAGGGTAAGGTGATCCACACAGCCTATCTGGACCTCACCAAGGCCTTCAACATTATCCCCCCACTCTGGAATCATAGATAAACTTACTAAGCTGGGCATTAATGCCTACATCACTCGATGGGTTGCCAACTGGCTTACTGACAGAACCCACACTGTAAAAGTAGCCAACTCCAAATCCAGCTCCAGACAAGTGACAAGTGGAGTACCTCAGGGTTCAGTCCTGGGACCGCTTTTGTTTGGCATTTACTTCTCTGAAGTACAGACCAACACTAAGGGACTCTGGCTAACAAAGTTCACAGATGACTGCAAACTGGGAGCCATTATTGAATCCCCAAATGATGTGGATATTCTACAAAAGGGTCTTACAGAAACAGATGCTTGGTGCCAGAGCCATGGGCTCAAGCTCAATGCCAAGAAATGCATAGTTATCCCCTTTGGGAAAAAACATGTACCCATGAATTACCACATAGGTGGCAGTACACTAAACACTGAAAGTGTGATAAGAGACTTAGGGACACAGGTGGACAGTGGTCTCACCTTCGATAACCATATCACCACAACAGTCAGGAAATCCTTCTATGTGGCACACCTCATCACTAAGGGCTTTTCATCCAGAAAAAAGGAGGTCATTGTCCCAGTGTACTCATCCCTCATTAGACCCATTATAGAATACAACACCCCGTTTGGTATGTACCTCTCAAGACATCTGCAACAACTGGAAAGGTTGCAGAAGTACCTCACTAAAAGAATCACAGGCCTAAAGCAGATGCCCTATGCTGACCATCTAAAAAAACTCCACCTATACTCTATCACATATCATCTACTCAGAGATGATCTTTGCTTAACATACAAGGCCATGTTGAATCCAGAGCTGTTGGACATGCTGCATTTAAAGAAATCCCAATCCCTCAGAGACACACATTTCAGGGATCTAAACCTTGTCATCACAATGAACAAAACATGCTGGAGGGATAGGTTCCTAACCCAGATACTCCTCAGACTCTGGAAACGACTGCCCATACATGTCAAGCAGAGCACCTCTTTGGCCCTCTTCAAAAGGAACCTTGATGATTGGATGGGAGATAGGAAATTCACCCCAGAGATCACGTCAGTCACTCTACTAGACAGGGGTCCAGAGAAGTAAATACTGTGGGAAGAAATAGCTAGGAAATTGTTATGGCTAGGCTTGTATAGGCCCTAGGGCTGATAGCCTAGTACCAACCTATGAACCTATGAACCTATGAACTTAGTGATCTTAAAAAGAGCAATTTTTTAAAACTATTGCCTAACACAACATAGGTTTACTCTGAGGACATTTTAAGCTTAGCCAGTTTACCTTTTGGTGCTTGACTTTAAAGTTCCTGATTGGTTTTACCTATCCCATGGCTGATAATTGTATATTAGCCCTAGTGAGAATAAATGTAATCATACTATAGATAATTTGAGGGGACCCATGTAAGGGATGCAGCATTTAGGAACTGCCTCCATCCATTAGTGGCATGAAAGGCAATCCTGGAGTACATTTTCTATTACCCATCCTTAGATCCAAGTTGAATTTAAATATGGACAGGGGTGAGCTTTGTTTTACTTGAATGTATAGTCTGTTCCGGAAAAGTGATACTGTGATATATATCCATCTCTCCACAACATTCAGTTCAGATACCTGGACTGAGTATTTCTGATGCCATTTGACTTGCTGATGTTCATTAGGTCCATCTGTATTAGGTTGGAGGATGCCTTGTATGCCAGACATGTCACCTCTAAGCACTCTGTAGGATACTGAGTATAGTGATAAATTTTTGAGGTGGTCCATATAAGACCTATTATTTAGGACTTGTATCCTTTTAGTAAGGTATTTTTGTCGGTATTCCAATTGTTGCATGGGTCTGTACAAATACATGCCAAAGTGGGTGTTATACAAAATTATTGACCTAATGAAGGCTTTGTATAGGGGGAAAATAACATCTCTAGATCTATTCACAATCAATTTGTTTATAAGCTGTGCAATATATAAAGATTTTCTTATGACTGGGCACATATTGGTCAAATGTTAGGTCACTATACACAAAAGTTCCTAAATGCCAAACAACTGGGTCAGTTCTCAGGGGGCATTGTCAATTTGGCGTTTCGCTGAAGTAGATGATTTCTCAAAGGATATGATATTGTATTTCTTGGAGTTTAGTTTCAATTCATGATTCTGGCACCAGTTATTCTTTGGGACAAACCTTCCTGCATGATGGTTAAATCATTTGGGGAGTCAATAACTGCTCCTAGGTTGCAGTCATCTCAAACTTAGTCGGCCAACGCCCTTTGATATTTCCTTTCTCTTTTGAGATGTATATGCCAAACAGAAAAAGTTTTAGCACTGAACCCTGGGGGACTCCATTGGTCACTGGTCTCTTCCCCTATTTTGATCTCCTGCATCCTGTGAGCAAGCATACATGTATGCATTCTTTGATTCACCTTCCTGATTATATTAACCTGATTGTATTAAATTATATTCCTTGTATAATACAGCACCACTTGTTAGAATGTGTTTTAAATTCCTAGTTTGGAACAGTCTTCTAGTAAGCAATGACACAAAATGTATGAACCAATAATGACAAAACTACCCATTTCAGAAAATTTCAACCATAAAAGGCCACTCAAACTTCTGTCATTACAATCCACCAGTATCAGTAAATATGCAAAATCTCTGCAGAAGTAAGTCATCTAAATAATTCCACATTAAAGGGATCTGTAACTAATGCAGAGGTTGCTGCTAGCAAACAATTTTATATTTCATTGTTTCATCTACAAATAAAGTGCTTACTGCCCTTGTAGAATAAATTGCTTATGCTACATTGAAAAAATGATAAGCTAGTAATTTTGCAATGGAGAATGGATGGCAAACTGATAGAAACATAGTTACTAGGTAACTCCACCAAAGGAGGACATTCATAGGACTGCCGCAGTGCAGCGATCTATTGGCATACCGTGGGAGTAGAACCCACAGCATTCTGTATGAAAACCAAGTTCACTACCTGTTGTGTTACTAACAATGCAAATGGCTTAGCATAAGTAGCACTAAACTTTTTTTCCCCCTGAAGCTCTCATCTCCTTGTAAAATCCACTTGATACTCAACTAAATCTCTCAACTTCTCAGCACAAGAAATCTGGAAAAAGCCAAACTTTATTGGGGGGGGGTCAAAGGGCCAAAACCAGGGACACATTTTAAATATTGCTTGTATAATGTTAGAAAGTTGTTAAAATAAAGTGTTATGTGTTACCATGTGTTTCCTGAATGATAGGAAGACTGAAACTTAAAGGGCTATCATTCTTTAGTGAATTCAGTTCTCACCGATTTGAAGGAAAACCACAAATTTTAAGAGGAACAGACTAAAACACACACACACACACACACACACACACACACACACACACACACACACACACACACACACACACACACACACAAGCAGCATAACTCCTCCAGATAAAGAACAAAACTCTCCTTAATGGCATGACTCTTGCTCTGGCAGCACCACCAGAATAGCAGCAGCATAACTCCGGTAACACAGAGTACTAAGAGAACAAGAACAGCTAGTTTAGTTAGTTTAACTTCCACACATGAATCCACATTAGCATACAAACTCCACTTCATTAATTTTTCCCAACAGGTCTTACAGCTGTAAAAGTGGGGGGGTCTCCCCTCCCGCTGGATCTATGATTCCAACACCCAATCATTATCTGTCTTACTGTGATCTCCCTAGGCAGTGTGCCATGATTAATATGCATGGTGTGCTATTGAGCGGGAACCGTGGCAGTGAATACAGGTATGTTCCGCGTATGGTCTACACAGAGCCTACATGGATTGTATTGAATCCTGAGGATAATGTGTACAAACATAAATATAGCTGCAGAGCATAGAGGACTTTAGAACAGAAAAAGGAAATGTAGAATGCATACACCTTTTCTAAAGCCAAGACTGGATTAGCATATAAGGTGACTGACAGAAGGGGAAAGGATGAGCAAAAATATAGAAAATATGAGCAAGGGAAACATTAGCAATCATGCAGGTTGGTGGATTAAAGAAAGATGAGTAGACAGGAATATAATGCATACCAAAGTTAAGGAAGAAAAGAATTAAGCATCACTTAGCCAATGGAAAATCAGTGGTTACAGCTGCTGTGGCATATATAATAGAAAGAGAAGGAGGAAACGAGATAAACAGGACAGAAAGAAAGGTGGAGGAAACATGAAGGGTTAATAGAAATAAAGAAAATACTCTTACAAAAGTGTGGATAGATATAGAGTTGGTTCATGTAATATTACATTCATAGGGATATTTATTAAGAGGTAGTATGAAGCCTTGTCTGTAGGCAGATATACAAGTATCTTCATAGTTTCAGGTGGAAGCTTCTCCTGCTGTTTTGAAACACAAAGAAGACAGTATCACCATGTCTAATATTAGCTGGGTATACTCATTTTGGAAAGTACCGGAAGAATTGAAATGATAAGGAAAATTATACCATTTAACACTGTGTTATGCTGGGTTTTGGGTATGCTGAAGAGTAAAATGGCTTATTTCCAGCTGATTCAAATTTAGCTCAGCCAGTGTTGTAGCTGAGACTGCTTCAGTCTCTATAGCTCTTTCAGAGGTAAGCATTATAGGCCAATTGCATTACTAACTGAGCGGTTTTATGGTATGAGTATTATGGTTAATTAGTGGCGGTTTAGTGATGGATATCATAATTAATGAATAGTGGTTTAGTGATGAGTATCATGGTTAATGAGTGGTGGTCACTGTTAATGAGTTGTGGTTTCATGATGAATATCACTGTTAAAGAGTGGTGGTTTGGCAATAAGTATCACTGTTAATGATTAGTTGTTTTGTGATGAGTATCATATTATTGAGTCATGTGTTATTGATGAGTATCACATTTAATGAGTGGTAATTTAGTGCTGAGTATCATGATTAATGTCTGGTGACTTACTGATGAGTATCACAGTTAATGAGTGCTGGTTTAATGACAAGTATCAATGTTAGTGAGTGGTTGTTTAGTGATGATTATCACAGTTAAAGATTGGTGGTTTAGTGATGAGTATAATTGTTAATGAACAGTGGCATAGTCATGCATATAATACATGGTGGTTTTGTGATGTGTATCACCATTAATGAGTGCTAATTTTGCATTGAGCATCACAGATAATGAGTGGTGTTTTGGTGATGAGTATCTCTGTTAAGGAGTGGTGGTTTAGTGATGAGTATTACAGTTAACAACTGGTTGTTTCATGATGAGTGTCATGGTTAATAAGTGGTGGTTTAGTGATGAGTATCATGGTTAATGAGTGATGGTTTACTTATAAGCACAACTGTTAATGAGTGATAGTTTGGTGATGGGTATTATGGTTATTGAGTGGTGGTTTAGTGATGAGTACCACAGTTAATGAGTGGTGGTTTAGTAATGTTTATCACTGCGTCTGAGTGGTGGTTTACTGATCAGTGTCACAGTTAATGAGTGGTGGTTTAATGACAGGTATCATGGTTAATGAGTGGTGGTTTAGATATGAATATCACGGTTAATAAGTGGTGGTTTAGAGATAAGCACCACTGATAATATGTAGTGGTTTAGTGATGAGTATCACGGTTAATGAGTCGTGGTTTGGTGATGAGTATCACAGTTATTGAGTGGTGGTTTCACGATGAGTATCATTATTAAGGAGGGGTGGTTTCATGATGAGTGTCATGGTTAATGAATGGTGCTTTAGTGATGAGTATCATGGTTACTGAGTGATGGTTTAGTGATGAGCATTGACAAGCCAAGAACCAAACAAATGAAAAACTTGAGTGGAGATCCAGGTGCCCAAAAAGACCAGTACCAACAGCCGAGAAATATCACCAAATGATTTATTAAAATCAACAAGCAGCAAAAATAGCAAGTGATAGCAGTTTAGTGCTTTTGTCTAGGTAAACACTTCTTCAGAGTTGCTAGTACATCCACTATTTCACTTAAATACTCACAAAATCAACACGTGATCAAACCGACCAATGGAACACCAGTGTTGACTTTCAAAAATTGTGTGAGAAACTATGTTAAAGTCCAAGATACAAGCATGATAATACATGCATACAACACAAATAGAATTCACTAATGAATAACAGCATTATACAAACTGTATCAATAATAATCACCCCTCAAGACTCTCTAACTTGGGAATGTGTTTCAAGAGTTTATTGGAGATGAAAAGTGACAATATGGGGTCAAATAGACCAAAGGGTGTTTTTAAGTGCACCCATTGCAACTATTGCCAACATATCCAGTGCTGTGATTCATTCTTTATTAGGTATAAGAAAATAGAAGTGAAAAGACATTTCAATTGGCTATCTGGATGAGTTGTGTATGGGGCCCTTTGCCAACAATTTAAAGCTTTTTACTTTGGAAAGACCTGTCAGATGTTAAAGGAGAGAATTTATGAGCATTTAAATAACATTAGGAGAGAACGGTCTACCAATGCTCTTTACAGACACATCTCTTCTTGTGAGGGGCATTTTTTCAAGTTTGTGGTGATTGCCCACATGGACAGTGATCCAAGGTTTTTTTACACTGAAGATCATTTAAATAAAAAGGAACTCAAATGGATTCTTACATGTGATGCTTTATCTCCCCCAGGCCTTAATGAAAATAGTTCCATCACCCCCATTCTCAAGTTAAAGAGTCTAGAGGGGTGATTATTACAGATACAATGTGGTTTAAATGTTCTGGAGTTTACATTTAATTTGCTTTAATTTATATTCTTGAGTTTAACATATATTTGTATTTGTATAATGCTGTTATTCATTAGCGAATTCTATTAGTATTGTATGCATGTATTATCATGCTTGTATCTTGGATTTTAACATAGTTTCTTACACAATTTTTGAAAGTTGACACTGGTATTCCATTGGTCAGTTTGATCACATGTGTTGATTTTGTGAGTATTTAAGTGAAATAGTAGAGTTCTGAAGAAGCCTTTACCTAGACGAAAGCTCTAAACTGCTATCACTTGCTATTTTTGCTGCATGTTGATTTTAATAAATCATTTGGTGATATTTCTCGGTTGTCGGTACTGGTCTTTTTGGGCACCTGGATCTCCACTCAAGTGTTTCATTAGTGATGAGTATCATGGCTAATGAATGGTGGTTTAGTGATATGTATCACTATTAATGAGTGAAGGTTTAGTGATGAGCACCACTGTAAGTTAATTGTGGTTTAGTGATGAGTATCACGGTTAATGATGGGTGGTTTAGTGATGAGTATCATGGTTAATGAGTGGTGGTTTAGTAATGAGTATCATGGTTAATGAGGGGTTGTTTAGTGATGAGTATCATGATTAATGAGTGGTGGTTTGGTGATGAGTATCATGGTTAATGAGGGTTGGTTTAGTGATGTGTATCATGGTTAATAAGTGGTGGTTTAGTGATGAGTATCTTGGTTAATGTGGGTTGGTATAGTGATGAGTATCATGGTTAATGAGGGGTTGTTTAGTGATGAGTATCATGGTTAATGAGTGGTGGTTTAGTGATGAGTATCATGGTTAATGAGGGGTTGTTTAGTGATGAGTATCATGGTTAATGAGTGGTTGTTCAGTGATTAGTATCATGGTTAATTAGGGTTGGTTTAGTGATATGCATCACTATTAATGAGTGATGGTTTAGTGATGAGCACCACTGTAAGTGAATTGTGGTTTAGTGATGACTAACATGGTTAATGAGGGGTAGTTTAGTGATGAGTATCATGGTTAATGAGTGGTGGTTTAGTGATGAGTACCATGGTTAATAAGGGGTTGTTTAGTGATGAGTATCATGGTTAATGAGTGGAGGTTTAGTGATGAGTATCATGGTTATTGAGGGCTGGTTTAGTGATATGTATCACTATTAATGAGTGATGGTTTAGTGATGAGCACCACTGTAAATGAATTGTGGTTTAGTGATGAGTATCATGGTTAATGAGGGGTGGTTTAGTGATGAGTATCATGGTTAATAAGTGGTGGTTTAGTGATATGTATCAGTATTAATGAGTGATGGTTTAGTGGTGAGCACCACTGTAAGTGAATTGTGGTTTAGTGATGAATATCATAGTTAATGAGTTGTGGGTTCATACCGAGTATCACTGCTAATGACTGGTGGTTTAGTAATGAGTATCAGTGTTAAAGAGTGGTGATTTTGTGAGTTTAGTGAAGGTTTATAAAATACAAAAATTATATAATATAGGATTCTTACTGATCTAGCAGTTGATATATGTTACTCAGTACAATACGACATACTACATGTATGGTATGTGTTATCAATTGCTGCTATGATATCTAAATCAAATTTTAATACATTGCCATATGGTCTTCATATCTATACTGGTAGGGACAATTTCACACTGAAAAGTGGGAACAGTTAACTATGAAGGCTGATTGTAACAGAGGAATTCTAAAACCCTGTGCTACAATATAAATCATTTTTGCAGAGGATTGTAGTGGATACATCATCCAATAACAGGGCTTTAATGCTATCTCCAAGATCACTTTACCCCAGAAATTTTGGAATTCTCTGAGATATTACAATCTTAGAATTAGTACATATTAAAACACACATTCACATGAGTATTCCTGCCTTTGAGTGTTGCGCAGTGGTTTTGGTAAGTTCCGCCATGCTCTTTTCAATTTCAAAGCTAACACTTTCTGTAGTGTTAACTATTTCATTGCTGGATCTGTCAGAGAATGAGATGGTGAAGGAAGAATCTTTCTTTGACTGTTGTGGAACATCTTGAGGCAGTTTCAAAGCTTTTCAGATTACAAAATGAATAAAGCTAAAACAAAGGCTATAGCTATAAACTATGTATCCACACTTGAATTGATTCAACAATCCCTATATTTGTGAGGATGTAATAAAATGAAATATTTCGGAGTATGCATTAAAAAGGATTATGTTATGGCAGCTAGGGAAAAGATTAAATAAAAGACAGTATAAACTCTGAGAAACTGGAAGATTTTGTTTATGGGTGAAGACAGCAAATCCTAGTAGTAAAAACATTTGTAGTCCCTTTAGTTTTATACACAGGTGAGGCATATTTTTTATCAACCGAAGGAGAAGTTTTGGATAGTAATTAATAAAGATTTGAAGGATTTTATCTAGGAAGGGAAGAGGGCACGGCTAAAGTTTAATACCCTGGTCCTTCTAATAGAATAAGGTGGTTTAGGATTAGTTGATTTGAAGGGATATTTTAGAGCTAAACAAGTAAAGCTCATAAACATAACACAAGCAAAAAGCTATAATTCAAAGTGAAAATGGATGAGAATGAAGTGGGGGGAATTCAAGAAATAAGAAGAGAGTGGGATTTTAGATGCAAGTCCTTAAGGAGAAAACAACCAGACGTTCGCTGGAAACTCCATATGAGGGCTCGCAACACAAACAGTTGAAATAGTTTATTGGATAACGCTCACAAATTCATACGTTTTTGACACACTTCCTCTTCAGAATCTAAACATCAAATAAGAGAAAGCACTAATATATACCCTGATTCACTAATCATCTGTCCAATAAAAACTGATACTTAATTAACATTTAATCATTAAAGTCATAGGAACAAGTAAAACTTGCTTAAATATTAAAACTAATACATAAAAAACAAAGGATTTCAAGATGGGCATTCAGAAGACTATTATGGAAAAGGGAAAAGTGATGTAATACTGATTCCTAGGGGGACTCTAATAGTAATACAAGAGGGAAAAATGATATTCATGGCAGATTTGTGGCAGGAAGGAGTCATAGCAGGGAAAAGGCTTATGCTGGCATGTAGTTACAGTTCCTCTAAAGCTGTTATTAGTCTACTATTTCCCCTTTGTTGTTTGCATTATACTTAGAACCATTGTCAAGAAAATAACTGACTCAGAAATGTAATTGGTATGGTAGCCAAAAGCTGACTCTATTTGCAAATAATATTATTTTACATCTGATAAAACCAGAAAAGGTCATACTCAGTTGATATACTCAAAGTCCTGATTCCCACATCTTTTGACAAGCCAACTAATCTGTCACTACTAACTAAATATCATCTCACTAAAAATATAAATTTCTTTTACTTCTATATACTAACCCAGTCTTTATACAACCAATGGGAAAAGAGAAACAATTAAAAAGGGTAACATTACTGATCAGAGTAATAACATTTTCATTGCCCCATAAAATAATTGGAAATACTATCAGGGAATTTCAAAATTGATGGTTAGTCACCTAAGAAGTTGATATTTCATAAGGCTTGCATAGGTTCATACTAAGCTAAATGCCCTTGTGGGCCATTTTAAGCCTAGCCAATTAACCCATGTTGAGAATCAAACCATGCACTGTGTGTCTGTAAGGCAAATATCTTAACCATTATGCCAGCCTTATTTACATGTAAGGAAGTCAGCTGCCATCCTCCCCTCCACACATCAAGAAAAAGTTGGTCTCCCTTACTGTCTACACTTTGACCCCCCTACATCTATCCTTTCTTCATCTAACCTATTCCTTCCTCCTTCCACCCAGTCTTTCCAGTTCTTGTGTACAATGTCCCACAGGTTTAGAGATCCTTGGTGATATTCTCAATATTCTCTTTAGCATGTCCTCTCAAATGGTCAAAGCGCAGCTTGTGAGACCAGCAATGTTGACACCATTACTAGATAATGTATAAGAATTCTGAGTACTTATATCCCATGTTTTCTGTTTAGAAGACAACCTCTGGATTTAATACCACTTACTAGAATGGACTTTTTTAACTCTGAATTGTTATTATAGCATTCCTGGACAAGTCATGTTGAAATTTAATTTGTTAATATATATGTACCTACAAATTTTCTTCTTGACAGAAATGTACTCAAACTGAAATGCTCTTTACTTGGTCAAGGTTTATACTGCTTTGATTTATTTAATTAATATGGTTCTGCAATAAGTTCCAAAGCTAAAACTGGATGAAGCCTTGACCTGTCAAAATAAACCAGTGAAAGCTTCAACCTGATAAAGATAGGTTTATGGATTTATACATAAGTACTAGAGTAGCAGTGCTTTGGGTTCATTTGAAGCATATACAATTTTCCTTTATTGTGTTTGAATTAACCTATCCCATTTGGTATTGCATTAGTCTTTCACATCCAATGGTCAATAACTATATATAACCACTACTGAGAATAACTTGGGCCATATCATAAATAATTTGAGGTTCCTATGCATGGGATGAAACATCCAGGAGCTATCTCTGTCCATTAGTAGTACAAGGGTCAGTCCTGCAGCAAGTTTTCTGTTTCCTATCCATAGATACAAGTTGTGTTCAAATATAGATAGGGGTGAGATTTGTTTTACATGGATGAGGAGTCTATTCTGGAGCAGTGGTATCCTCTGTAAGATATACATGTCCCTCCAAACTGATCTGCTGATACTGCAGAAAAGGTTTAGAACCTTACAACAAGTATTTCTGATGCAGTTTGACTTGCTGGTGTGTAGTATATCCATCAGTATTGGGTTGGAGGTTGCCTTGTATGCCAGTCAGAGGTAGGATACTGAGCATAGTGACATGGTTTTCAGTTGGTCTATGTAGGACATGCTGTTTAGGCCTTGTATTGTTTAAGTAAGGTACATCTGTAGGTGTTCTAGTTGTTGCATATATCTGGTATCTAGATAGATATATGCCTAAGGGGGCATTATATGTAATAACTGGCCTAATAAGGACTGAGTAAAGGAAACAAAGGCTTCCCTAGATCTGAATGCAGTCCCTTTGTTTAGAAGCTGTGGAAAATTGAAGGGTGCTCTCTTATAACAATGAACATATATCGGTCAAAAGATATGTCACTGTCCACATAAGTTCCCAAATCCTGAACAACTAGGTCAACTCTTATAGGCATATTATTAATGCAGTGGTTCCCAAGGGTAGATGACTTCACAAAGGATACAGTGATGCAATTTTGGAATTAAGCTTCAATCCATGATTTTGGCACCAGTTTATTTGGGACAAATCTTTCTGCAGGATGGCTAATTTATTTGGGGATTCAATGGCTGCTCCTAACTTGCAAAAATATGCAAACATAGTCAGTCAGATTTCTTTGATATTGGCTTTTACTTCAGAGAAATAGATGCCAAACAGAAGAGGTCCCAGCACTGAACCCTGGGGGACTCTACAGGTGACTGGTCTCTTTGTTGAGGTAATTTCCCCTCTTTTGATTTCCTATAGCCTACCTGTGAGCCAGTTGGCAATCCGGAGAGTGACACTGTTTTTTTCTCAGTTTATGTAGTTTTTCTACTATATATATATATATATATATATATATATATATATATATATATGAGTGGATACTTTTGTCAAAAACTTTAGCCAGATTGAGGAATGCAGTGTGTACTGATTTACCTTGATCCATTGCTTTGGTGACTTTTTCAAAAAAGTCTACCAGGTTTATCAAACATGACCTGCCACTCATGAATCCAAACTTAGACGAGTCCAGTGTTTGGAGGTTCCCTATGTCCTTAATGATTAATTCCACTTTATTGTATTGTTTTGTTGTCTGGTTTTGGGGCTTTTCTTCCTGGGGCTGCACTTAAAGTGGACTAATTCCTAGTCAGATTATCCCAGTTACCAAAAGTAAATAAATAAATAATAATAAAAGTTTTTCCATGGTTTTGCATATGAAGCTGGTCAGACTTTTGGGTCTGTAATTGTCTGAGTTTTTGGAAGGTTGAATCATTTGCAGGGGAATGACTGTAGCTGTTCTCCATTTGCCTATTACAAAACCTGTATGGAGGGTGAGGATAAACAGTGCTGTCAGGGGGGTGGTTACATCATTGTTCATGCTACTGAAGATGGATTCAGGGATATTATCAGGACCCATTGCTGCAGTATTTTTAACTTTTGATAGCACTTTTAGGATATGAAGTTGTGTGATAGTGGTAATCCAGTTTTGGGTATATCTTGAAGGACAGACGGAGGGGAAAACAGGGTTAAAGTCACAGCTCAGTTTATCAGCCAGTAGGTTCACATTATCTTTAGCATCAGTGTAGGTAATGTCATTCATAATTAGCTCAGCGCATTGCTGCATTGTGCTTTTGAGATTATGAGCATAACTAAAAAAGTCTTTGTGATTGTCTTTGGCTTGGGTAGATAATTTAGCTTTAAACTTAACTTTGGTGGATTTTAATACATAAGCTTGGGATTTGTTTGTTTATTTCAGTGTTTGTGGCACTTTCATTCTGAGAGTTACTTTTCTAACATTCCATCAAAATTCTCTCCCTTTTATTGTAAAGCTTGTTGATATTATGGTTCCACCATGTGGGTTTGTTTCTGAAGTTTGTACTGTGCTCTTTACATACTGGCATAGTATAGTGTGGTGGTGTATGATTCCACATATTTAGTGGAGTTAACTGAGTTTGCTTGGGATTTGGAGCTTGCTAATGTATCAGCTAAAAATAGATAGTTTGTCTTAGAGAAATTTCTAGCGGTACTTTGGGTGGAAGGGGTCTCTGGTTTCAAATTTCAAAGTAGATGGCTTTATGGTAAGACCTAGCAAGTGAAAATACACAAGGGATGTTGCAAGATGTCTTCATATTTGAAAGGACAAGATCAAGGACGGTGTTCCCCCTAGCGGGTAATTGCTGCTGGACATTTGAACTAATACATTCCCGGAATGTGTGTGTTTGTGCACTAGAGGTGTTGTAGGTTTCTCAGTCTATAGTTGGCTAGAATAGATCACAAGGAAAATGGTACAGAACTTAATAATGACTGATTCTATTTCCTATAGACAGGTGATGTGGCTTCCTTGAGTCATAGAGGGTGTCCTAAAGCTGGCTAATATATGGCACTGGACCATTCTGATGGTTATCTGGACATGAAGAAGGTCTAGCACATCATGCTGCTTTTCCAGCCTTGAAGTGAGTCTGTTCTGGATGAAGCTTGAATCATCTCCAACTTTTTCCTGTCCTACACAGTAGCAGGTCTAAATGTGTGAGAAGTGTTATAAGCCCTGCACAGCCTGAGTGCTCTCCACCATTTTAAACCTTGTCTCAGTCACTACAGAATGTCAATGTCCTACAGGGTCAGAAGGGCTGAAGAGAGTGAACCTTCTTTGTCAGGTTCCAGGGCTGTAGAGAGTGAACCTTCTTTGTCAGGTTCCAGGGCTGTAGAGAGTGAACCTTCTTTGTCAGGTTCCAGGGCTGAAAAGAGTGAACCTTCTTTGTCAGGTTCCAGGGCTGTAGAGAGTGTACCTTCTTTTTCAGGTTCCAGGGCTGTAGAGAGTGAACCTTCTTTTTCAGGTTCCTAGCACTGATCAGTAACACCTTCCTACTTTCTTTTGCTTATTTCATTATGTTGGTAGGTTTATCAGCTTGGCATTGCTTAAAATGACACTATGTGAGCGGACAATGTCTTTGCCAATAACTTGAAAATCCTAGAGGGGACAGGTGCAGGCATGTCTACACATGGTGAAGCAGCATTGTCTATCAATCATATCTTCCCAGGCTATTGGACCCCCTTCAAAATGACACCAAAAATTAAGTGCATTATTGAAGTTGGTTACTTTTTGCTCATATTATGGCACCAACCTTGGAGAAGGTAGGATGCTGCTCAGTGCTAGACTCATACCTGCCTTGGACACATAATCTGAGAACTCCATCATGTCTCTCTTCATATATTTCAGCATGAACTATGACAGAGTCATAATGTTACTTGTTGTTCAAGGACTTAAGTGCTTGAGTGATCTGATGGATCCTGGCACCAGACAAGCAACTAATCATCACTCTTTCCTGGCTCAGCTCAGGAGTAGGTGTGATTATAACTGTCCATAGATTGGAAGAACTACCTATGCCTAAACATAAATGCCCAGAGATTCCTTGATTTCATCAATGCAAATGCCTTGGAACAGCTGGTTGACACCCCCACAAGAGGTGAAAATATCTTGGACTTGGTATTAACCAACATGAGTAACTAGTGCAGTATCCCTACACTGTCATCCTCCCTGGTAAGATCCGACCACAAAATGGTCACTTTTGAAGTCAATATCTCCACTGACCACCCCCTAGATAGGGTCAAACAAAAGAAACTTCTCAAAAGCTAATTACAGCCTCCTGAGGGAAGGTATAAACAGCTTCACAGCTCCCTCCCCGTCCATAGGAACTGGCACATATGTCCAAACCTACACCAAAGTACTGTACAAGCACTTATATAGCTGCATGGAATCAGGAATACCTGACAGGACAAAATCCTCCTCCTCAAGGAAACGTAAATATGTCTGGTGGATATCTGCAAGAAATAAACTCTATAATAAAAGGAAAAAACTGCTGTCCAGGACCAAGAAGAAGCAGGTGCCTAATTGGAAGCAATCTGTCCTTAGTCTGAACAAGCAAATAAGACCACTAGTAAATTCCTCCAAAGCAAACTTTCAGTCCAAATTGGCCACATCTACTAAAGACAATCACAAGGCTTTCTTCACATAAGTCTGCAAACTCAAGGGAAACACCCAGATCTGCTCAGAACTGGTGGTCAATGACACTACATACACAAAAGCTGTAGATATAGACAACCTGCTGGCAGACAGGTTCAGTGAAAACTTCACCCCTCTCCCCCCCACATTAGTAAATCAAAACATCCCCAGCACCTGCCCTCTCCCCTTATCTCTAGGGAGCACTGCCCTCTCAAAGGCAAAAAATACAGCCTCCATGGGAACAGATAACATCCTAGGCTGCATCCTACATGAACTCAGACAGGACTTTGCAGCACCATTAGGCACTCTATTCAACCAAAGCCTAAGTACTGGCTTCATCCCAGCTGAGTGGAGGACAGCCACTGTCATCCCTGTGCACAAAGGTGGAGTGTCCACTGATCCTGGAAATTATAGACCCATCAGCCTAACTAGCCTGATCTGCAAGGCCATGGAGTAGATTATCATGGACCTCATTAACAAGGACATTGGCAACCTCTAAACACTTGATTCCACACAGTTTGGTTTTGTCAAGGGGAGGTCATGCCTGCTAAATTTGGTCGACTTCTTTGAGACAGTCACCAAAGCCATGGGCGAGGGGAAGATGGTGCACACCACTTACCTTGAACTGGCTAAAGCCTTCGATACTATTCCCCACTTGGGTATAATAGATACGCACTCTCAACTAGGTGTCAATCCATATGTTACCAAATGGGTAGCAAGCAGGCTTACTGATAGAGCCCACCTGGTAAAAATAGGGGAAGCCACCTCAAGTAGGTGACCCGTAATGAGTGGTGTATACCAGGTATCAGTCTTGGGGCCCTTGTTGTTTGGGATATACTTTTCTGAGGTGCTGGCCAAAACCAGTGGGTTATAGCTGACCAAGTTTGCATATGACTGTAAGCTGGGTGCTGTCATCAGTTCCTCTAGTGATGTGGACATCTTCCAAGAGGTCTCACCTAAACATATGACTGGTGCCAGAAACATGGCAGCAAACCGAATGCCAAAAAATGCATCATCATCCCCTTTGGGGAGAATGACATCCCAACAAATTATCACATTAATAACAAGGTTCTAAGCATGCAATCAGTCTTGAGGGACTTGGGCACCCAGGTTGATAGCAAACTGACTTTTGACTACCATATTGCCTCCATTGTACGGAAAACTTTCTACATAGCCCACCTAATTAATAAAGGTATCTCATCCAGGGATAAGATGGTCATAACATCCCTGTAGTCTTCCCTTATAAGACCCATTACTGAGTACAATGCCCTTTTTGGTATGTACCTCACAAAGCACATGCAGCAGCTGGAGAGACCACAGAGGTTCCTCACCAGGTGAATCCAGGACCTCAAACGTCTACCCTACACAGATAGGCTAACACAGACTCCTCAGAGGTGACCTCTGTCTGGAATGCAAAGCAATCTCAGACCCCACCTTGATGGAACTGCTACATATCTGCAAGTCAAGCTCCACTCGAGTAACCTGCATGTGAAACCTCAACCTGGTCTGTGACATCAATTGGACTTGTTGGCAGGACAGATTTGTGTCCCAGAGACTCCCCCTTCTCTGGAATAGACTCCTGCTCCACATCAAGCAGAGTACCTCATTAACCCTTTTTAAGTGCAACCTGGATAACCGTATGGGAAACAGAAAATACACCCCTGGGATTCCAACTGTGTCCTTGATGGACAGTGGCATTGGGTGCTGCCTTGTTGGAACATGAGCTAACTTCTTGGCTAGGCTTGTGAGGGCCTCAGGGCCAATAGCCTAGTAGCTTCCTATGATCCTTTGATCCTAATGGGTACATCTGTATTTCTTAAAAATGAGAAACCTATAGCAGGAATGTTTGGATGGGTTGAAGGCTGACTTACGGGCTCAGCATCCATGACTTTGGCACTCCTTGTGCTATGTGAGGAGGTAGGCTTAACTTGCTCAATATGCTTTGTGCCTGTGTTGTGTTTTGGAGGTGTTTAAGGTTTTGGTAAGTTAATCTTTAGAACTTCTGCGTATGATTGATTGTGTGCATTGTCGTGGTCTTGGTGAGGTGCAGTGTGTGGTGTTCTGCTGGCAGATTTAGTGTGTCAGTTTACTATGTGGGATTTCTCTCTCCAAAGAGATTATATATGTACATAGCTCATGGACTGTGTTGTGCTGCTTCAGTAATAGATAATATTTGGACAGCATGAGAGAATTTGAGAATTCATTCACTATTTGAAGATATCCATCTCAATTAGGCTGGCTACAGAAGTTATGGGAAAGTGCTGGTCTATGGTTTCAACAGGACTGACTCGGGAGTAGGGGTGACTATAATTGCTTAGAGTTTGTTAGTTGAGAATAATATTTGGGTGGACTTAACTACTGTATTTGCAGTTCAATACAAAACTATCAGCCTGGAAACATTCTTCCACCACTAGAAGAAACCAATAAGCTAATTACAGAAAAATATCACTAATTTAACATTAAATCAGTGCAAGCAGTATCAGTGCACTCAATATTAAGGCAGTTTATCAAAGGACTTTTAGCCTGGTGAGTAATTTAAGGAGAGAAGCTTTGCAAAATAATGTTTATGTTCTTACTGTCAACAGCCAATATTTCATAAGAAATATCTGTAAACCCATGTGGCGGACATCAACCTCTACACCTCCTCTTCATATATATATATATATATATATATATATATATATATATATATATATATATATATATATATATATATATGTATCTACATACCAACTTTGTGGTGCATTGGTTCATAAATACATGGGCAAGTAAGAAGTCTACCTGCAGATGCTACCATTGCAAACAGAAATTATTCCTGCAGACATCTTTTGTGTCGAAAACAGTGGTTGATGGGCAGAAAATCCATGTAAACTAATCAATCAAGCACCCATCTACTTACAACTCATCTACTAGTTGACTAACCAATTCATATTTATATTGTATGGCTTATTTTATATAATGTGTAAAACAATAAGTGAAATGTATAATGGAAAATAACATTTTGGAACCAAGTCTTCTGTAGAATAGTTGTATATTTCTGTTCTTACAGAGATGAAGAAACAATGGCTAATTAATAAGCCCTTTGCCAAGATAGTTTCATTTCCCTAGCAAAAGAGGAGAAAGATAGTTTGGTTTGCACAACAACAGAGGAGCACCTCACAAGAAAAGTAGGTAGACAAATCCTTTGTCTTTTCCTATGTTCTAGCACATTCCCATATGACCACAACTCAAAGTCAGTTTGCAGTCTGGCTCAAAGACAGGACCCAGGAAGTTAGAAATGGGGAGTCCACCTCTAGAAAGAGACCAGTAACAAGTGGAGTCCCTCAGGGATCAGTTCTTGGACTGCTCCTTTTACTGAAGTCAAGGTCAGTGGTCTGTGGTTGAATACATTTGCAGATGATTGCAAGTTAGGAGCTGTTATTGAATCCCACACTGACACAATGTTCTCCAGGAGGGGCTGACACAGACAAACAACTAAATGCCAAGAAATGCATAATAGTATCTTTTGGGGTGTCATTCACTCCTGGTAACAATCATATTGACAGCACACCCCTTTAAGCTGACCCAGTAGTCAGGGACTTAGGGACATACATAGATACTAATCTAGCCTTTGACCATCATATGTCTATGTAGTGAGGGAATCATTCTATTTTGTGCAACTTAAAAACAAAGGTATGGCATCTAAGTCCAAAGAAGTCATTATTCCATTGTATTCGGCATTCATAAGACATATCATTAAGTAGAATGCCCCCTTTGGTGTGTACCTAACCAGGCATACCCAACAGTTGGAATGCCCACAAAGGTTTCTCACTAAAAGAATACAGGGTTTAAATAAAATTTCATATGCAGACCTCCTCAAGGCTCTATCCCTGTATTCTGTCTTCTACAGGCTTTTGAGGGGAGATCTATGCCTGAAATACAGGGCATTGTCAGATCCCACTCTGATGGGCCTCCTGCATATCCACAAGACAAACAGCACCAAAATTAACCATTCTAAGGACTTGAACCTTGCCTGTGATATAAATAGGACCTGCTTAAGAGACAGGTATATATTGCAAAGATTACCCCATCTCTGGAAAAGGCTCCCTATTCATGTGAAACAGAGTTTGTCCCTAACCCAATTCAAGTTTAACTTGGAAAATTGGATGGGGAACAGGAAATTCATGCCTGGTTTAGTACCTATATCTCTAATGCACAGAGGCAATCTGTAAATAGTTCATCTCCCAGACCCCTGCTTGTAAATGTTTCATTTCCCAAGCTCCTGCTTACACTTACCAAGGGTACCAGAGCTTGTCAGAGATATAGGATTTATGGCTAGGCTTAAAAAGGTCTTTGTGGTTTTTAGCCTAGTAAATACCTATGAACCTATCAGCCACTGAACCAGTCTTCCCCTTTCTACATGTACCACTCGTTTCAGTTCAACAGACTAGAACAAATCAGTACTTAGCAATGTCATTATGTATAAACCATCCAGTTGTACTGTGTAGAAAATTGGAAGAAGAAATATCATTATTAATGCGCAAAAGCTTCAGCATATTTGCCACTACCATGCACACTCTACAAGCAATGTAGAATAAAATAAATACAATAACAGTAATAAGAACAATGCAAAAAACAAACAATTGTGTTGCACACCTGAATGATAATATTCACAATACAAAACAATACAGCATAATGTGCTGAGTGGCAGTTTCAAAAGTGGATAAGAAAAAAGAAAAGCAACAAAATACAGTAAAAATACTCCAAATCCATATCAACATTTGTTGTCCATATAGTAAGTCCTTCAGATTATTGTTCAGCCTACAGCTGATGTCTGAATCTGAATATTGAAGAACAAATATGTTTACCTCCTAGCTGGTTCACTTACAGAGTTGTATTGGTGGACAAGAGAAAAACTAGAAAGAAACTGCATTTTCCAGCATAGACTTATATCTCCTTAGAGCCAGTCACTGTATTGCCTTTCTTTTATATAGGCAATGACTAAAGGCAGCCATCAGTAGACCCAGGTACTATTTCTTGATCACATGGCATCATAGTGTTAGGTTTGATGTCCCACATAAACATCACCATATTCACAAAATGAAGACATGCAGGAAATAATTTATCCAGGGACAAAAGATTTAAAAATACTGTCTTCTGAACAGCTTTCAGATGGGTTCACTAGAATTTTATTTTTATAGCACCTTTTATGCCCATGCCAAGATACAATCAAATTTAGCTGGTAATGTCTGTCCCATAATTTATTTTTGGGAAGCAGCTTATCTATCACATTTTACCTAAATTTTTCTGACATCATCTCCTTAACTACATGTGGCTTTGTAGCTCAGGGGTTAGATTACTAGCCTAGTAAATCAGGGGTTATGAGTTTAATCTCCTCAAAACGTCTGTTTCTCCTTTAAGAGTGGTGTGTTTGCCTTAATGGTTTAGGTTTTCACCTCATAGACATAAAGTACAGGGCTTGATTCTTACCTTGGGTTATTGGCTAGGCTTAAAATGGCCCTTCATGACATTTAGCCTAGTATTCACCTATGAATCCATAATCTATCTAGGCTGTCTCCACTATGTCATCTAAATCTGCTTAACTCTTCTCCCGCTTCTAATGGATTCTTATCTTGGAAGGGGTCACTATTATGATCTAAGGCTATGAGGAAGGCTGACTTCTGTGTTTTCCTCATTGCTTGTAGGGACCCCGCTTTACAGTCTGTCTACAGCTGGCATACACTACTCCTTACATATGCTTCTCATTATTCAGGGTCACAATGGTACCTTCATCACAACTGTTACAAGCTAGATCACTCCATCTATGTTTTGTCTCTCCACCTGAAGCTTATACCTCAGGAGTTCCTCATCGATTGTGACAGAGGCTCTTATTAGTTAGTTAGTTAGTTAGTTAGTTAGTTAGTTAGTTAGTTAGTAGGTTCCTGAAGTTCTCTGGATGTAGTGCTATGAGGTTAATAAAATATTGCAGCTTGTACTTTGTTATTTTTATTTGCATGTGTGTGTTTGATTGTTTGCTATATTTTGTTGACCATAATAATCCAACTAGAGAAAAAATATTTATAAGGGAATACAATCTCAGAAAATGCAAGGTAATAGTAGAACCAGTCAAGAAACAGTCCACGCCAAACTAGTATCCAAACCGTTTATTATGCACTTTCGTCAGCAACATCACCTGACTTCTTCAGAATAAACGCAACACATAACATCATAGGATTTATACTAAAATTCAAATACGTTGTTATTCAGACTTTTGACTTAAACAAACAGTATCCAAAAATAATTACCTAGAGTACAAGTTTACCCTACCATTTTCATTATAACAATAAATGTTCCCTAACACATATTACAAATACTTGAACACCTTACTTTAAAACCATCACTTATAAAAATATGAAAGTTAAAATGCAATAGACTTTCCCACATTTAACAACCCAATACAAATAATACAATAATACAATAATACAATCTCCTCACCAACTATTCAGTAAGCTAATAATATATATCTATATTTATCTGTCAGTCTATCTATATATGGGATACGTACTGTTCATCGAACGGCCGTTTCACTGAATGTGAAATGGCCGAGCACACTTTCATGGTTTCACCGAAAAAGCACTTTTGTGAAAGTGTGCAAAAAAAAATATGTGGGTGAATGGCTGTTGCTGAGATTGTAGCACAGTGGGGATAAGGGAATATTCCCTTTGATAGATAGATAGACATAGATATAGATATACATATACACATATATATATATATATATATATATATATATATATATATATATATATATATATATATATATATATATATATATAACACACACACACACACACACACACACACACACACACACACACAGATAAGTTAGTCAGTTATTTAACATGACTGATTATAAAAGTAGTTTATATTACATAAAGAAGTACAGTGGTGTGCATTATGGATTTCATCCTTATAGGTTCATAGGAGGTTACTAGCCTAGTGGCTCTAGAGCCTTTATACGCTTAGCCATGTTAATGCCTAGTTACCCCAACTGCCCTTGATTAGATAGATGTACTTTACAGATCAGCACCAACTACCCCATCCATGAGGGACATGGGTGCCACCCCTGATGTGAATTTGCGGTCACCCATCCATTTGTCCAGGTTGCGCATAAATATGGTCATTGTGGAGCTCTACTTCACATGAATTGGAAGTTTATTCCAGAGCAGTTGCAGTCTCTGGGAGACATACCTGTCTCTCCAGCATGTTCTATCAATGTCACTGGCAACGTTGAGACCCCTAGAGTGAGTGACTGTAGTGCCATTTGATTTGCAGATGTACAGCATTTCCATCAGATCTGGATCAGAGGCTGTCCTGTAGGTCAGGCACAAGTCACCTCTCAGTAGTCTATATGATACAGACTACAGTGACAGGGCTTTCAGTCTATCCACGTAGGTCATGGTTTGGACGCCTGCAAAGACAGCATTGTACTCTATTTATTTTCTGACTAGGGTTGAGTAAAGTGGGGTTATAATATCCTTAGACCTGGATGCGATGCCTTAACTTAGGCTTTCCTTACCATAGTGGAAACCTGGTGGTCAGCTGTCATCCTGTGTTCCCAGATCTTTCACCACTGGGTTTGAACTTAGAGGGGTGCTGTTGATATTGTAATTAGTGGGGAATTCTGCTTTGCCAAATGGGGTAATAGTGCACTTTTTGCATTTAGTTAGACTGTGACTTTGGCACCAGTCATTTGTTTGTGTTAGCCCCTCTTGTAGTATGTTAACACCATTGGGAGACTCAGTGATTGCACCTAGTTTACAATCATCAGCGAGCTTAGTAAGCCAAAGGCCATTAACTTTAGCCTGGACTTTTGAGAAATAGATTCCAAATAGTAAAGGGCCCAGTACAGATTATTGTGGTATGCCACTGGTGACAGGTCTACTGGTAGAGATAGAGTCACCAACTTTGACAGCATGTGTTCTTTTGGTGAGCCAGTTAGCTACCCATCTAGTGATGTAAGGGTAAACATCTAGCTGGGAGAGCTTTTCAATGATATCCAAGTGGGAGATTGTGTCAAAGGCTTTAGCTAGGTCCAGATTGGCAGTATACATTGTCTTTCCTTCATACAAGGCTTTGGTGATTTTCTCGAAGAAGCCCACCAGGTTCAGTAAGCACGATCTACCTTTAACAAAGCCAAACTGCATTGAGTCTAGAGTTTGAAGGTTTCCTATGTCCTTTTTGATAAGGTCCATGATGATCCTTTCCATGGCCTTGCAGATGAGGCTGGTTAGACTTATGGGTCAATGGCTCCCCGGGTTGGTTGATGGCCCCCTTTATGCAATGGGATTACTGTTGCTGTAATCCATTCTGCTGGTACAAAATCAGTTCTCAGTTTATGATTAAAGAGAATGGCAAGTGGGTATCCTAGATCCTGTTTTAGATTGCTTATTAAGCAATATGGGATGCTATCAGGTCCCACTGAGGCCATGTTTTTGGTCTTGAAGAGAGCATATATGACTTGATCTCTAGAGATACAGGGTAGAGAACTGGAGTCAGGTATGCTTTGGAGTATTGCTGGTGGGGATAGGGGAGTGAAGTTTGCACCAAATCTATCAGCTAACAGGTTGGCAATTTCCTCCAGTATAGTATGAATGGTACCATCTACTACCAGTTCAGCACATAGCTGGGTACTTCCTTTTAGACTTTGGACATAGGTAAAGAATGCCTTATGATTGTCCTTGGCTGGTGATGCTATTTTAGCTTCATAATTAGCTTTAGAGTACTTTACAAGACTTCTTATTTGCTTGTTCGATCTGTGGAGGAAATTCTTCTTCTGCAGAGGCAGTTGCCTCTTGCTCTTGAACATCAGTTTATTCCTTTTGGTAAACAATCTGTTTATACTAGATGTCTATCAAGGTGGCTTGTTTTATTTTATTTTTTTTTTTTTTGGGGAGGGCCCGGTTTTAATCCCTTCAGGTACAGCCAAGTCTATACATTTGCTAAGATAATCAATGAACATCTCTGAATTAGAGTCATTATTGTCTCTGATTGCAGGGTGTATAAAACTTTTTATACCATCACTTAATATGCTGTAGTTTGCTTTGGAGAAGTTCCTTTGATTTTTTGCTCCTTTGGGGGAGTGGAGTCCAATAGTTACATCAAATGAGACTAATTTATGGTCTGACATTACCAGGGAGGGCATCACACAAGGGGCAGTGCAGTGACCACACATGTTAGTGGGTACTATGTCAAGGATATTAGAGCCCCCTGTGGGGATGCAGAATATCTGTTCCCAAGAATTTGCACTGACAAAGTCCAGGAACCTCTGTGCGAGCATATTTGAGTTTATGTATATTACCTAGTCAATGGAGGGATAATTGAAATCTCCCATGACTAAGGTGTTGGGCTGTATGGTGACTGTCTCCAGTAAGTCCAGGTAGGCATTGTGCTTTTCTTGGTTCATGGAGGGAGACCTGTAGCTAGCAAAGATGTGGTAGTTTTTCTTTTCCTGTAGTTAATTGGACGTGGTGTAGTTCGAGAAATTCATGCTGTTTGACCAGTCTGAAGGTGTACTTGGCTTTAATGAAGTTGGTTATACTTCTGCTTTTGGTTCTTTCATGCTCATTCTGAGGTCTGAATGTCTGGAAGGCATTATAGCAATGCACAGCTGGAGTGCTCTCTGTGGCCTTGAAACATGTTTCAGTGACTGCACAGACATCAGCATCTTCCAAGGTGAGGATTGCTTCCATGGAGTGTAGTTTTGTGTTTAGATCATTAGCATTAAGCAGCAGAATCTTGAGTTTGTCTTGAGTGGATTTTGCTATGTCAGAAATTTTGTCATTTTGACTCTGCCTGAAAAGGCACTATGGGGGAAGCAAGCACCTTAGCCAATAGCTGAAAGCCTAGGTGAGACAGGTTGAGACCATCTCTGGCAAAGCAACATGGCCTGTCAGCCATGTCTTCCCAGGATGACAAATACTGGATGCCTCTGTAGTGAAACCAGAAGCTAAGCCAATTGTTTAATTCAATCATTTTCTGTTTATATTGTGCCATCATCCCAGGTGAAGGAAGAATGCTGCTTAGTGCTAGGGTCATACTTGCCTGGGACACATAAACTGAGAGTTTAGTCATGTCTCTCTTCATATAGTCCAGGGAGGTACACCTCAAGACATTCACTCCAACATGGACTGTAACAGGGGTATAATGGTACTTGTTGAGTGACCTGAATGCATGCATGATCTGACGGATCCTGGCACACAATAGGCAGCTGACTGTGACCTTATCCTCATCTAGCTTGGTAAGGGGGACATCTGTGAGTCTGACTATGGAGTCTCCTACAACCAAGGCATTAGGTTTTGAGGTGTTTTGCCTTAGGGGTATTTGGTGAGACACTGATATGTGTGTTGCTATGTGCAGTGGCTTCTATACATGTAGAGGTGTGTGTAGATAATTTGCACTTGGGTTGTCTCTGATCTTTAGGCAGGCTACTAGTCAGTACCTCCATGTATGTGGGTTTATGTGTTGTATCCTGAACTTGTGTGAGAGGTGAAGTGCATGAGCTGATGACCTGTCTGATGCCTTGCTTTTTTGTTACATGAGATGATTGTTTGCAAATTGATAGTGTAATTACATCTCTCACATTGGGTATTTGTTTGTTTCAGGACTAAGTGGTTGTCAGTATACATGAGGCAATTACTACATTGCCTCAGGATGCCAAGTCAATCAGGTTGGCCAGAGAAATGATGAGAAAGTGACCATCCATAATGGCAGGTTTATACCATAGTGCTGTTGGGAAGTGGGTAATTTAGATCAGTTTATGATAACAGAGGGACTTATTCTGTCAATGGTTTAGGGTGAAGAGCTGTAACGATGTTGCTCAGTGTGCAACTGAGTTGCCTGCAGACTGACAGGGGACTTGGGATTGGGGTTCTACTGACAGACGTCCAGGGAAGATTTAAGTTTCCAGGCATTTGCATCTATACAGGGCAGCACTAACCCTGTTGAGCGATGTGGAAATGTGAGGCTTAAATACAGGTGAAATTTAACCACTTTAAGACAAGCTCCCAAAAGGAAAGCCCCAAATTGAACCTTCCTTCAGCAATCCCTGACTCAGATGGAACCTGAGTTACACACTTCTGTCACAAGTGTGCATGGAGGCCCTCTTAATGTAAGATGGTTGGTTTGGGGCACAGTGATATCAAACACAGTGAATCTAGCCTACGCTATATAAGGCAGTAGTACAGAATTTCAAAATGCAGAAAAAAGATGCAGACAGAATCAGCAAAAATGAAGCAGCAATTCAAATAAATACATTTAACAAAGTGTAATACAGGCTTTAAATATACTTATTTTTTTAGTTTTTTGCAGTGGATGCCCTGGATTTCAGTTTAGATGCACTCCAGATCTCTGGCTAATTCTGAACAGCTCCAGTTAACTACGATCAAACCCTTGCAAATGCACGGCTTAAATGCAGGTGGAATTCAACAGTTTTAAGACAAACTACCAATGGGAAAGCCCTAAACTGAGCCCTTCTCCAGCAAACCCCAACTCAGATGGAACCTGAGGTACACAATTTTGCCACAAGAGTGCATGGAGGCCCTGTTTGGGGCACAGTGATACCTAACAGTCTAGATTCAACAGGTCTGAATCTAGCCTATGCTATATAAGGCAGTAGTACAGAATTTCAAAATGTAAAAAAAAGATGCAGACAGAATCAGCAAAAATGAAGCAGCAATTAAAATAAATACAGTTAACAAATTGCAATAAGGGTTTTAGCTATACTTATTTTTCAGTTGTTTGCTGTGGATGCCTTGGACATCACTTCAGATGCACTCCAGATCTCTGGTTAAATTCATCAAACTATGAGCAGCTTCTAATGGTACACATACCAAGATCAGAAGGCGGCAAAGTCACTGATGGTGTTAGGCAGGATCTAAATTGCTACAATATTGTCAGGTGCAGAAGACGAAATCCAGACTAATGTCACTGGCATAATAGTGACTTTTTATTATTTGTGGTTATTATTATCATATGTACAAATTTTAAAGGAAAGATGGGAAAAATATTTAGAGGATATCTCTGAATGTATGTTGAGCTCAGCCATAAGAAAAACTTTATATTTTTACATTGGAGGTTAACTTGTACAGACTTTCCTCTACTTTTATCTTTTCTGATGCAGAAACGGTATTAATGCAGTCAGTGAAGATGGATTAGACTCTAGTGACTAAATCAGTAACCAAAATGTGTTTTTCCAAAATAAAATTAAGCATTTAAGAAACAAAAAAGTTACATTGTATCAAATCTATATGAGCAAACATACTACCAGCATCTTTATGTAATCTGTTTTGCCTAAAAAATGTATACATCTGTGGAATAAGTTCTTATTGAGTAAATAAGGATGCAGCCAATTCTCTGATATTGTAAAATCAATATTATATCTAGAGAGCCAGCTATGGAGAAGATGTAGTCTTATTATAGACTGCACAATTGTTCATATAAATAAGTGTCAAAGGAAAAAACTTCAAAGACCAATACACGTAAGATTCAGTTAAGGCACTTTTAATTTACTTGCCGCAAGGAGACAAAAACATGCAAATACAAGGATTTGTCTAACTATTAACAGGAAGTATGTTCATTCTTATACTGTTTTACAAGACATGGCCTTCTAAGCTGACATAATCAAACACAACTTTTAGCATTGTTCTACAGCAGATGTTGCTCAGATTTTCTGCTGACATGACTAGATTTGTGAGAAACTTTTGAGAAAAACAACCTGGCCTTGGTGACCATTAATCCGTTTACAAGCCTCTATTGTACAGTGTTACTTTTCAAGGTACTCTTCTAATTCAGATACAAGCAAATGCTGATTGCAGTTCATATTTTCAAAAAGGCTTTGTCCTAATTATCTGTAACTTCTACAGCTGTGTATTTTCTCACAGCACAGCGGAACTTCTTGTCTAAGTTTCATACAAGTAGTATTGTTCTATTCATTATTTTCCTAACACAAGCAGAAATCACCTGCTTCTCAGTAAATTTCCAAGGCACAAGCAAGATTTTAGCTAACAATACAAGGTCAGAAAGCAACTGCAGTTTGTGCAGATTTATGCAGTATGAAATAGAATAAATGTGTTAACCCTTTTCAAGCTCTAAATGCACTAAGCATATTACTAATACACACATTAATACATATTTTTCTGACATTACCCCCCTTTTAATAAAAACTGTTTGTTTTCTTCTCCTAACCTCTTCCACTCAGGATTTGCAGTTAAGAGAGTCATTCAGTTTAAACTTATGAAAGCATTCTCAGTCTTTTAACAGTTCTTCAAACTCAGTACTTTGATAAAAGGTTTCAGAAACTGACATGTCTACAAGGTCTTTAATCAGACTTTTCATGCAGAGAATACCACAACAAACACATACTCCCAGTAGGAGCATACCTACACAAATGGCAATCAGGATGTTCATTAGGATGGTACCCCACCCCCCCAAACCATTTCTAGAAAAAGTCCGTCAGTGGGTTTGGGCCTGGTTTGGTCATGGCCGACACATGCTGAATTACCTCAAGATGATTGTCTATCTTGTGTTTATGGTCAGGAATATAAGCGCAAGTACCACCTCTCGCCGCTAAGGTGAAGTCGAGAGCCATGCGGTTCTGAAGCACTACAGATCTCATAGCATCCAGTTCATCAGTCACCAATTCGAGAGCAGAAAAAGTTGCATTACTCATTACTTCGAGAAGTTTTGACAGTTTTCTCAGCTCCCAGATCGATTTCACTGCTCCATATGCCGGTAATATGCCTGCCCACGATATAACGCCATCACTCAAGTCCATATGTGTCAGTTCTTTGCCTATGGAATGATGGTCTTTCCAATGCGCATCGATTTGTCCCACTGGATTTACAGGTTTCTTGACGACTTCTTGGACATTTCAAATTTTTCCTCGAGGCAAAACTGCAGTGTGTTTTATGGCCGGAACCAGGTAACCCAAAAAGCAACTGCCGGACCAATTCTCAGGTAACCATTTGTATGCCTTTCTGCCACACACAAAATAACAGTCCTCTACTTTAGTAGTAACCTTGCTATGAATATACAATCACCCTGCATGAAACATTTTTCTATCAATTGTAGACAGCTGTTTATAAAGAACAGAATTATGTTTTACTTAATCAAGTGTTTTGTGCTTCAATCCAAGAAATGTATCATAGTTTGTATTACAATAAAGATCTACATTGTTACCTTTAGTGTAACATCTATAAGGAATGGTCACATTGCAATTGCTCCAACCCACCTGAACAGTAGCATTTTTATAAAAACACACAGTTCCCTTTTGTGAAACAGACAAGTGCAATGCTATTTTATCTTGTGCTGTAATGGTTGAGGTATCATAAATCAAGTTCTCCCAGGTCTCACTGACCCCTAGGGGGACCGTAGTCATTAATAACCCCCGTGTGCTGTCGGCAAAGCTGTACAAATCCAGCAATTCGAAACATTGAAAGTCTCAGCATACACATATTTAACTGCCTGGTAAGTGTTAAAGTTTGGATGCCAGTTTATGAGTAACACTTCACGTTTATTCAGTTCAGTCTGTGTGGCTGGGAAAAGAAAAGGCCACAACAAAAAGATTATTGTCACTAGCACAGTTAACAGGATGATTATGCAATACTTCTGAGGAAAGGGTTGTTCTGCATTCCTGTTTCTTCTGGACTCTGTCATTTTTGCTCTTGGCATACAACAAGATTTTTGTCCAGTTTAAAGTTTTTAACTAATTTACAGTGCGTCAGGTGGATCCAGGAGGCACGCTTCGCGATTTTGACTGCAGTGGGTGTTGACAAAAGCACTTGGTATGGACCTTCCCACTTTGGAGATGCCCAGTTCTTCTTCTTAACTATCTTCAGCCAGATCCACGCTCCAGGCAGCACTGCCACTTCTGACGGTCTGGTTCGTTCTTTATCTGAAACAGAATTTAACTGCAATAAATGTTTAGAATTTAAAAGGTTTCGCATATACTCAGCTAATGTATTGTCAGCTTCCTGGTCTGCAGGCATGAGAGATTTCCACTGAGGTATATAATAAGCCCTTCCAAAGAGTTTTTCAAAAGGAGTCAATCCTTTTGCATTTGGAACAGTTCTTATGCTCAACAGTGCCAGGGGCAGACAGTACACCCAATTTCTCTGTGTTTCCGTTATTAATTTTCTTAGCTTACTTTTTAAAATCCCATTATGCCTCTCTACTAGCCCTGCAGATTGAGGGTGATACGCACAATGATTTTTCAGAGAAATACCAAAATGTCTACTTAACTGTTGTATGGTCTGATTTACGAAGTGTGTGCCATTGTCACTGTAGATACTTTCCGGAATGCCGAATCTAGGGATGATTTCTTTAACAAGAACTTTGGCCACAGTCGTAGCATCTGGATTTTTAGTTGGAAAAGCTTCCACCCATCTGGAAAACATATCTACAATGACAAGACAATCCTTCTTATTTTCACATTTATTCAACACTATGAAATCCATACAGATAGTATGAAATGGATACGGTGGTGTAGGGAAACTCCCTTGCTTGGGCTTTAACGCCCCTTGTGCATGATGTTTATTACAAACGTGGCATAATGAACAACATTTTTTAGAGTAGTTTGTAAATCCGTACATCGTGAACACTTGGTTCACCAGCTGTACCATCCCCCCTGTTGAGACATGGCACTGCCCATGGCTCAACAAAGCTGCATATCTAAACAAATTAGATGGCAATATTGGTTTTCTTTCTTTAGAGATGTACAGCCCCTTTTCAAGAATTGCTCCTCGTTTTATCCATCTTTGTTTTTCAGCTTGCGTAGTAAGTGTCTGCATTGTCTTTAACATTTCTAAGTCTAAAATCTCAGAGGGTTGTAATTCCTCATTCAAAAGAAATGCTTCTGAAGCTGCCTGCTTTGCAGCTCTATCAGCCCTTGCATTACCTTTTGAAATCCTATCTTGTTGTTTGGTATGAGCTGTGCATTTACAAATAGCTACTTTCTGAGGTAAATGTATAGATTCTAAAAGATCTAAAATAAACTGTGCATGATTAATTGGTTTGCCAGTAGATGTTATCATTCCTCGATTTTTCCACTGTTGCGCAAAAACATGTACAGTAGAAAAAGCATACTGGCTGTCAGTAAAAATGTTCACACATTTACCCTTTGCTAAGGTACATGCCCGTGTCAAGGCAATCAATTCTGCTGCCTGTGCAGATAAATTATGTGGTAAAGATTTCGCTTCTATAATGTCAGTATCAGAAACTACTGCATATCCTACTAGGTTCTGTCCTGCAGGACCCCTTTTGCACGAGCCATCCACGTAGTATGTCACCTCGGCATCATCCAAGGGAACATCCATAAGATCTTTTCTAGGCAGTGTCTTTTGCTCAATCACCTGCAGGCAGCTGTGTGGTGTGCCATCTTCAGGGGTTGGGAGCAAGGTAGAAGGGTTCAAAGTCGTACATCATTCAATTGTCATATGTGTTTGGCTCAACAGTATAGTCATACAGGAAAGATGCCTAGCAGGGGAAAGATATGCTACCTTCTCTTGCAGTAAAATAATTGCGACTGCATGAGGCACTCTCAATGTGAGAGGGTGGAACAACACTACTGAGGCAGCTACTGCTTGTACACAGTGAGGTAAAGACCGTGCCATTGGGTCCAGTTGTGATGAATAATAAGCAATAGGGCATTGCTTGTCCCCATGCTGCTGTGTTAACACTGATGTCATATAACCTTGCTTACAATCTACAGTTTGGAAAAAACGTTTATGATAGTTTGGTAATCCCAAAACTAACGAGGACGCTATTAACTGTTTCAGTTTGCAGAAAGCAGATTCTGCTTCTGGTGTCCATTGTAACAAATCCTGTACTGCCATAGGCTTTCTATAAATCAGGTTAGTCAGCGGTGCAGATTCCAAGGCATAGTTTGGAATCCAACTCCAACAAAAATTAGTCATACCCAGGAAGGACATAATTTCCTTCTTGGTGGTGGGTTTTGGGTGCTTGCAAAATCGCTATTTTTCTGTCCTTATCTAATGTCCTACCCTCCTTGGATATTACATATCCTAGGTATTTAACTTGTTTTTTCCAAAGCTGCAGTTTATTTTTGTTTACTTTATGTCCTTCAGTGGCTAAAAATTGTAATAGCGCTATAGTATCTTCTTTACAATCTTGCTGGGTGGGGGGTGCCAGCAGGATATCATCAACATAAAGCAAAATTTGGCTACCTCTTGGTGGGGTAAATCCCGCCAAGTTGCTTGCCATTTCTTGTGAGAATATTGTTGGACTTTCACAATACCCCTGTGGTAGTCGCGTATATGTATACCTCTTCCCCTGAAATGTGAATGCAAACCAATGCTGACTGTCAGGGTGTATCGGTATCGAAAAGAACGCATTGCTGATATCTACCACAGAAAAATATTTCTGTTGGGGTTTTAAATCATTCAACAGGGTGTGTGGGTCTGGCACCGTAGGTGCCCTTGGTATTACTGCGTTATTTACAGATTGTAAATCTTGGACCATACGCCACTCTCCATTTGCTTTTTTAACAGGAAATAAGGGTGTGTTACATGGTGAATCAGGAGATTCCACCAGCACCCCTTCCTTAAGTAAAGCTGCTATAATAGGTTTGATTCCTACCTCTGCATCTTTTCTTAAGGGATATTGTCTTTTTTTGTGGTCTAAATGCTGATTTTGGCATTATAATAACTGGTCCCGCTGTACGAATAAGTCCTACATTTGATTTTCCTGTTGACCAAAGAATTTCTGGTATATTCTGTAAGGCATTCTCTTCCTCCTTCAGTAGGAGTGCTAATCAGCTGTCCTTGCTAGACTGCAAGTGTACAGCTGGGTGGGTCTGAGTTATCCAGTTCAACTTCTGCATTTGTATTCCCTGTTCTGACAGTTCTAACTCTGTCTGTTTTTCCCATCTCGTGACTTTTTCTCCTAAGTCTACCCATTTTACATTCTTGTCCTTAGTTAAGCTAACATGTGGTAATCGATTAGATTTATAGAGTGCAAAGAACTCCTGGGGCAATGAACAGCTGGTTACACTGTTCCCTTCTGTGTCCCAGTACAGATTACGTAATATCAATCTGTTTGCACAATTTCCAAACAATTCTTGCTCATATTCCTTATCAGGTCCTGGTGTGTTACAATAATACAGAGTACAGTGCAACAAATGCTGTTTATTAATGTCAAGGGAGGGGAACTTGCTGATGGCTACATTCATCAATTCTTTGGTCACTGCCCCTGGACCAGTCGTAACCAAGTCCTGGCTGTACCAATAACACGTTTTACCCTCCGTTTGCACTGCAAAGGTATCAATTTGTCACTGTGCTTCCATACCCTGCATAGTCGGAACTACTGCTATACCAAATAGCTGCATAAGGTCTCTGCCCAAGAGGTTTACTGGGCATTTTGCAGAAACAACAATTTTGCTTTTCTGGGTCAATCCTGAAACAGGATCAGTTATTGCAATATTATGGGAGAGGGGCTCCCAATACAGCTGTCCATTAGCTGCTTTCACTAGTATGTAATCAGGTGACTCTGAGTTCTCTGGTAGTTTGGAGGGATGTATCAGGGTCCGTGATGCCCCTGAGTCACACAAGAATCTGACTTCCCTCCCTTCTACCAGGAGTGTAACTTCTGTTTTTTTGTCTGCTAAATAGAGCTCAAAGCTCAATACAGCCAAATCCAATATTTCATTTTCTTCGCTATCCGTGACTTCCTGCACTTCCTCTATTTCTTTTGTCACATTCTCTACTCCTTCTATCACATTCTCATTTGTCCTTTCTCTGCTATCCCCTTCTAGTGATTCCTGACTATCATATAGTCAGTCCTCACCCTCCTTATCTTCCGTGATTGCTTTCTTGTTTTTCTTGCAATCCCTTGCCATGTGTCCCCTTTTACCGCATTTAAAACATTCACCCCTTTTCTTTCGCCCTTCAAAGTCCTCTGATCGTTGATCAGATTGTTTGTTTCCCTGGGCATTTCTCTTTCCCTTTTTCCCAGACTGTACTACATAAACTTCTGCTCCATTTTCCACAGAAAATACTTGGGCTTTCTTTTTCTTTTTGCTATTAAAATGCCTTTTGGCATGCCTAGCATATTCAAGTAATGACTGTAATCTGCTTGTACGATGATCTACCACGTGCTTTGTAATAAAGCTGATTATGGGTGCAATACTGCCTTTCAAAAATGCATTCTTTAACTGCTGCTCATATGGGGAATCATGTGTCTGATCTTCAGGAACCTGCATTCCACAATGGTTATTAAAACATTCTAATAGTCTGGCATAATATCTGTCAATAGCTTCACCTTCCTGTTGGATGCATTGATTAATGCAAGTCCAGTCTGCCCTAGGCTTCCATTTCTCAGAGATTTGGTCTGTAAGACCTTTCACTCTGTTGTCTAATTCTGCGCTACTATGTGGGAGGGGCCTGAGCGTAGCGTCACAGGGATTCCAATCGCCACTAATCATGTGCCAATCTGGTCCCACAATTTGTCTGACTACTTTTTCTACCTCTTCTCCATTTAAATTATAACTTAGCCTCATTCCTTGCAAATCTTCTAAGAACTTTCTAAAATTAACTTTTGGATGGGGAATTCCTTCAGTGGCTTTCCGGATGTCTTCTGGAGTCCAGGGTCTATACACTAGAATAGTTGGGTCCTGACCTCCTTGACCTGCCTGAGGATTAGGTACTTCTATAAGTGGGCATATTTCTTCTTCACTCATAAATCATGAATTTCTACCCATTTGATATAACTCAATGTCTCCTTTTGAGTTTCCTGCCCGTGTTAGAGACCTGGTCTCGACGGGAATCTCTAATAAATGGTTTCACTTTTGTAGTGTCTCTACTCTCAGTGACAGCAGGATATTGCAGGGGTGGACTAACTTGTTCACTTGCCTCATATTCTGGTAAGGGAGGCGGAGGGGCTGATGCTATTACTAAGTTATTGTCCTCCTTATCTAAAAACATTGCTTTTGAATTAATATTCTTCTGTTCCCTTCGGTTTACTTCCTCAATCCACCTGTGTGCCTGAGGAATTCCTAATTGACGTTGCTTTTTTACCCGACCTCTAGAATCGGTTTTAAGCTGTCTGACAAGTTTGACAAGTGATGATTTTTCTAATTTACCATCAAATTCATACTTATTAACCCATTTTGAGTAGTATTTAATATTATCAGCATGCTGTGACTGCATGTATTTTGCATCTTCAGTTAATGGCGGATTTTGGGACTTTTTTGTACAATTATTACCCATTTTATTCTACCCTTTTAATTGTTATGTAACATCTTATTTCTAACATTGTACCACGGATGTTTTTATAGTCTCTTCAGAATGACTGCCTACCTGCTCTGTTTCCCTGATCTATGACAAGACAGTAATCTTTCTGTCCCTGACTTATAAACAAAGTCTCTAACAGAACAAATACAAATCTAGTCCCTGATCTAAAACAAAAAAAAAAAGAAGGTGGATTCACCTTACCTGAGCCTTCGTGATTGATCACCTGGTTCGAGTAAACCCATTCTTCAGTCGCAGATCAGAAAGTGGCTGGCCTCTTTTGTACAACAATTCAGTCGGAGGGCTTTTCAACTAAGAACAACCGATGTGGTTTCTTCCCCGTACGGTTTCAAGCCACCTGGCCTGTCTGATCCAAGGTGAAGTGAGGCTTTCCGGTCCGAAGGGCCAATCTGTCAAAGGAAAAAACTTCAAAGACCAATACACATAAGGTTCAGTTAAGGCACTTTTAATTTACTTGCCGCAAGGAGACAAAAACATGCAAATACAAGAATTTGTCTAACTATTAACAGGAAGTATGCTCATTCTTATACTGTTTTACAAGATATGGCCTTCTAAGCTGACGTAATCAAACGCAACTTTTAGCATTGTTCTACAGCAGATGTTGCTCAGATTTTCTGCTGACATGACTAGATTTGTGAGAAACTTTTGAGAAAAACAACCTGGCCTTGGTGACCATTAATCCGTTTACAAGCCTCTATTGTACAGTGTTACTTTTCAAGGTACTCTTCTAATTCAGATACAAGCAAATGCTGATTGCAGTTCATATTTTCAAACAGGCTTTGTCCCAATTATCTGTAACTTCTACAGCTGTGTATTTTCACACAGCACAGCGGAACTTCTTGTCTAAGTTTCATACAAGTAGTATTGTTCTATTCATTATTTTCCCAAAATAAGCAGAAATCATCTGCTTCTCCTTAAATTTCCAAGGCACAAGCAAGATTTTAGCTAACAATATAATGTCAGAAAGCAACTGCAGTTTGTACAGATTTATGCAGTATGAAATAGAATAAATGTGTTAACCCTTTTCAAGCTCTAAATGCACTAAGCATATTACTAATACACACATTAGTACATATTTTTCTGACAATAAGCATAGGAGAATGTGATTTAATCCATAAGCTATCGAGTAAGTCTTTAAAAATGAAAGTTTGTTGTGCAGGTCCACAAGTGAAATGAATATTCACCCATAAATTTTAATTAAATCCATAGGCAGTTGCACATTTGAAGTTGATTCTGAAAATCTGTATTTAGTGATCCCCTCTGCCATCACTTTTAGAAAACAACAGGTAACAAATATGTACGTTTAAATGAATGGCAGAATAATTTAAAATGCTAATTTTGTAGCAGTGTATGTTGCATTAGTGACATACAATAAAAGGGCTATGCAATGTGTACAGATGTGATGCCTGACTGTGCAATCTATGGGTATCATAATACGATTAAATGTATTGTATGAGAGGATGATGCAAGCTGAGAAGAAATGGCAGTGTGTTTTGGTCTGTTAAAATCAGCAGAGTTAGTCTGGCAATAACAAAAACTGGCAAAACTCTACATCCCAGCTTAGAGAATAAGGCTCACACCTTACTATCCTGATTAAAGTCATCTCAAAAATTCAACTGTCAGCTGATCTTAGCCATGTTGGACTGAAAAGAATATGCCTTTACTAAATGATTGTTTCACTTGGACATTTGATGAAGTCACTCAGTAATGCTTATTTCTTGCCTATTCTTGGACCTCTCAAAAGCTTTCAACATTGTCTCACACTCTCTTCTGCTGCACAAACTGCATAACCTCAACTTCTCCTCTGATACTTTTGCATGGCTCTCCAGCTTCCTCATTGATATATCTCAATCAGTGAGATGACACTCTGCACTCTCCCCTCTTCTCCCTGTAAAAATGGGTGTACCTCAATGTTCTATTCTAGGGCTCTTACTTTTTAATATTTTTACTAATCAGTTCTATACCTACTGTCATCAGTCATCTTTAGTGCAATAGGCAGTTGACTCTACAGTCATCACCCCAGCCAACTCTCCCTGTAAGCTCTCAGCTACTCAGGCATATTTTAACTTAGTTGAAACATGGCTCTCCAACAACCAGCTCATCCTTAACCCTAAAAAAACAAAGCTGTTACTCTTCCTACCTAAAAAGTTCAACAATATTAAACCCTCCTTCTCCATACAGTCCCTTAATAACACTCCCATTCAGGTAGAATCCAGTACTAAGCTCTTAGGCGTAACCGTTGACGATCAGCTTAAATTTTACTTGCATGTTAATAACTGTATCAAAACGACTCATTCAAAACTAGAGCTCCTTTACCATAACAAGAAATTCCTTACCTCTGAAGCCAAGATTACGCTCTCTCTTAACTACCTTCTACCCAGTCTAATGTACAATTCTCAAATTCTCACAAATCTTAACTCAGCACTCCTGACCAAACTTAAATCTACCTACAACAAGGTAGCTAGATTTGCTGCCCAACAAATCAAATCCCATCACTGTCTCTCTCTGAAACACTTAAACTGGCTTGAATTACCCCACCAGCTTCTCTCTCAGCTCCAGATCATCCATTCTATCCTATACCAGCCTTCCTACTGCCCAGCACTGTCCCCTCTCATGTCCCATTATTCTCCTTCCAGACCTCTCCAAAGCTCTAACCAAGACCCACTACAAATCTACAAGCCCAAGTCCAAATTTGGATGCAACATGTACAGCTATCACCACACTATTGCCTGGAATACACTCCCACTAGAAATCAGGACCCTTAAACATCCTACACAATTTATGACAGCCACCAAAGAGCACTTTAAAAGTCACTGGTCCTGCCACTGCACTCTCCCTCCTTAAACATCCCCTACTTATCATACCTTAATCTACTTTCTTCCCTTAACTCTCTCTTCCTCACTAGCTCTATCTAATCTCCCTTGACTACTCTTTCTACTGTCTTTTAAAATCTATTAAGCAAATAGCCTCTGAGAAACATTCTAGTGTAATTGTCTTGCCTTCATGCAACTACATTATGATAAAACTGTTTTTTTGTAACCAATTACCCCAAAAACTATACTCATCTTAATGACATCTTTCTTTTTATACATCTTGAAATAGTTATGCTATACTCCTGATTATTGACACTGTATAGCATTGTATTGCTAGTTAATGCCTTGTAATAATCCTGTAACATTGCTGTTTAATGCTAATTTATAATGAAAATTGTTTAAAATGTTGGAGCTTTTCTCCCCATGCCTCCACTGAAAAAGGGGTCTTCAGCTCAGTCGGAAAATCCCTGTCAACAAATGTAAAATAAATAAATAAATAAAACACATGCTGACCTATACTCTCCTTAGCAAATGCTATACAAAGAAACAAAATGACCATAATCAAAGGGATCCTGTTAACTGATGCCACTGTGTCCAGCTGTGGGCTGTACAATAACTTGATGGACTTTACTATATGGACAACAAATGTAGATATGGATTTGGACTATTTTTTGGGTCTATATTATAAACACAAAAGCACAAAATAGTGAATACATGTACATCGACACATAAAGATGGATGTACAAAAAGAGCAAAATATGTAATCAGTGAAAATGAAAATGTAGAACGTATTTGCTTGGCCAGCAGGGTGATCATGGGAATGAGGAGATATATCCTTTTCCCCACTGTAGTGCGGACTGGGAGTTAGTATATTTAAATGGCATAGGGGGCACAACCCCCACATGGGGGGTGTGGGGGGGCTTGCCCTCCTGCAAAAGTGTGTTAATTTAACTTTATTTAGTTAGTTTGAGATTACCTGTATGGCGCTGTTGGTTGACGAAATACGTTCGGCATTTTAATTTTCACTGATTATGTATTTTGCTCTTTTTGTACATCGACCTTTATGTGTCAGTGTATATGTATTTGCTGTTTACATCTTTCATGTTTATAATATAGACCCCTATTTTTTTTTTTTTTTGCTTTTCTTTTATTGCTATGTTGGTGAATTACAAGTAAACAAATGCTGATAATTAAAGAAATAAATAATTAAGACAGGAAGGAACTACGACAGAAGCAAGAAAGGAAATCTGAAGAACAGGATATGATCCCCAAAGCTAGAAGCAGCACATAGGATCTTTGTGCAAAAAACAGACAGGAAAAACTAATAATTACACAGCTGCATAGTGGAATCTTATTGAAGGGGAAGATAAAAAGAAATGCGATTATGTGAGGTAAATATACTGAGAAAAAGAAGGAAGGCAAGCACATACCAGAACTAGAGATAGGAAATCAAATCACTGGGGTGAACAAAGGAACTAAAGCAGATAACAAAGAATTACTGCCAACTCACCATTTAGCTAAAGAAATGGAAATGTGGAGAATATTGTACCAATGTGGCCACATCAAAATGCATTCCATATTACTCAAAACAAAGTATATGTTCTTTTGTAAAAGAATAAACTTACACAACAACTATATTTAAAAGCCCTATAATGCCAGCACAGGATAAATACCAAAATGGAGCAGTGTAAGATACTAAACTTAGGTTGCACGATGCAGGGTAAATGACTATGCAATCATTATATATACATAACCAAATTTATCGAACATCTTAATCTAAACAAGCGGGCAGAAAAAGTGCAGTAATAAACATAACATTAAGAGTCAGTACACCATTTAGCACCATAATCAGCTGATGTAGCCAAACTTAGGCTGAGTATGGGTATCTCCTAATACTGTTTTAAATATTAAAAACACTTTAAACTGTATACTTCTTTGAACTGCACTTTTGTTGCAATAATAAGTGGTTCATATTTCAGAAAGCAAATGCAACACTATTGTGGGCAAAGCAGTCCTGAACTAGCCAATGTTTCATTGTGGATAATTAGGAAATTAAGAAGTTAGGACAGACAAAGAGACAGAAAAAAACATAAATAAATAAATTGGGTCCAAGATGTAAATCTTAATTGCACAAAGTGTGAACTCCAAAATACATATGCAGCATCAACACATGAAAGCACCACAATAATGATGAACTACAGTGGGTAATTTTGATTTTTATATGTTCATAAAACAGTTAAAAGCCTGAGATGTATTTTGGGGTTTAAATTTCACTGCAAAATATTATTGTGCTACCCAGGGTACATTTGAACTAACCAAGGCTACATCACACAAATACAAACTGGGATGAAGGATGTGCATTTTTTAAAAAGGTAGTTCATTGGCATTGTACTCACATGTTACACATGATGAGGTGAATACTGGTTTATTTTTGAAAATTATGAAAAAGTTTTATGAAAACCATGTTAACTTCCATATTGGATTCCAGCAAAGCTGTCAGAAATACTGAAATGCTGAAATGCATTGGCAGTCCATCAGTGCAGCACTCCCAGATACTGTTTCTATCCTCCAGTTTCAGGGGAATGCAAATGAATTTGAGATGATTTCAACAAAAGGACAACAATAAACCATTTATGATGTCGTAATTTACCATGTGTGTGGGAGGTATCTTGCTGGGATTATTGGGTTTGATGGCATAAATTTAAGGAGGTACCCCTAATGCAGGTTTATTTCCAATCTTTTGCAGTTAAAACATGAGCTTCAACACAGTTTTCATACATAACTGGTAGATAGAACTAATAGCTAGCTAGATAGATGGAGAGATAGAAAAAAAGAAACAAAGAAACTTTGCAGGCAAATAACTGGGAACATTGCACTAAAAATTATTTATTCAAACAATCAATAAATGGACATGCCTTTTTTATTTATAAATAAAGTAGGAATGTTAACATTATTGCTCACACACTGTTTGGACTCTTACAATGAAATATGCAGTGACTGCTCTTTCAAAGCATTCCTTGCATTGACTACGAATTGAAAGTTAAATGGTGTGATTGAAACCTCAACATACCTACATTTATGGACAGTCACCTGCACCACTGAAGTGATTTCAAAATAAAATATAACTCAAAATAAGAAGGCATACTTTAAAATGTTATGCCAAAATTTCACTACAGTTGAAAGGGGAGACGATTACAAGAGTCTTGGCATAACTGCCAAAAAATTATTAAGTTACTGAAACCACAGCCATACTTAAACTAATGAGAGACACTTGCTCTAATGCCTAAGTAACTGTGGATTTATGTAAAATGAATTATCATGAGGAAAGGATAAATAGTTCACCTTCTCTAATCATTATTTAATGTGTGCTATAAAGAAGTTTCTTGCTATATAAAAAAAAAATCCTTTATTAGCTATATATAGAAATTTCAGGCAGTAGATCATTTCCATATATTCTTTAAAATAATATAGTTATCTCGTTGAAGCTCAGTAAATAATTTAAATTGATATGAAGGTTTTAAAGGGAAAAACATCCCATATTGTCAACCTTAATTGCTTTATATTCCATAGCAGTTTAACATAATTACTGTCATGCTCTCTTTGTATACTGTGTTTGACATTCCTGCAGTTAGGATTATATGAATTTGAAAGACAAAACAAAACAAAACATGAAAATGAAGCAAATTTGTTAAAAAAAAAACTGTTTTTATGCAGTCCAGCCTTTGTTTATTACGAAGGAATGTTTTTGTAATAAAACTAAACTAAAATAAATGAATAAATAAACACATCAATCAACTCTATCAATCAGTAAATGAGAAACAATGGGCAGATTTGTCATACACTGTTATGAAACTAAGCTGTTTGGTAATAAACTTATGGTATTTGTTAAAATGTAGATCAGGCCAGTTAGCAAAACAGACCTCATTAGAAAACTATAAACGTTTACAAAGCTCTGGATAAAATGGAGTATATCTGAGAACAAATAAGAAAATCTGGAAAACCCAACTTTTTACTGGAGTATCAACATATCTAGTGTATCAGAGTTGTACTTACACTGTATAGACATGGAAACATTCATACAATGGGGCTAGGCCAGCCCAGGGGGAGGATGCCCCCCTATTGTTGAAGGAAGTGGTAGTCCACAAAAAATCACAAAAACTGAGAGGCCAAAAAAGAGCCATAAAGATGATAGAGTTGACCACTGAGGATAAGAAAAAAACTATGTATTGTTACTATTATGCAAGAAACCCAGAATTTCCAGATAAAAGATATACAAAAAGATTAAGAAAGAAATCAGAGGAAAGAAAAACTTCCACAAGAAAAACTGTAAGAAGCTTCAAATAAAAATCTGTGTTCATTAATACAAATTCAACAACAAAAATATATCCTTACTGTGGCAAACTGTATCCAATACAAAACGTAGAACCAAAACAAAGAAAAAAGGATAGCAGAAATGCACAATCAATTCTTTCCCCTTCTTCAGTGCTAGTACATAACAAACTCAATTCTCCATTCAAATAAATAGTAGCAATAAAAACATGTGACACAGCCCATCCAGTAAAAACATACCATATAATTAACTAAGAAAAACACAACTCTAAAAGTAACTAAAATATGATTTTTACAATATAAGCACATCAACTAGTACAATTACTGTAACTTTTGTTGTTTCTTACATAAAACTGGTTTAATGCTTATTGCATTATTAATACCAGGGTATACGTCTGCTTATAGCCTTGTAGTCCAAACATATTCTATGTTCTCAGGCATATGAGAACATAGAATATGCGTGGATTACAAGGCTACATCTCAAAGTGAGAATGTAGAACAGAAGATTAATAAAGTAGAAGTTAAAAAAATAGAATTTGAAGTTATGAAATGCCTGCAAAGTGAAGGATTTAGTGTAGAAAGTCTAGCACAGGTTATATCACATCATGATGGAACAATGAGTCCCAAAGTAAGGAGAAAGAGAAGGAGCAGGAGACATCTGAGGAAGAAATATGAACATGAGAAAGAAAAAGAAATGTAGTATGTTGCAATATTTATGCAAAGGAAAGACCAAAACTAATGAATACAAAAAGCAGCACCAAAGATATTTGTAGAGAAATACAGGCAAAGGCATCCAGACATGGACAATTTTACAATACAAAAAAAAAATAAGAAAATGAGGAAAAGTAGAAAAGAGGATTAGTAATGGAGAAGTTGAAAGAATCGAAAATGATGTTATGGATTGCCTGTGAAGTGAAGGATTTAGTGTAAAATCTAACTCTGGTAATATCACAGTAGGATAAATCAATGGATCGCCAAATTAAGGAAAAACAGGGGAGCAGGAAATATCTGATCAGTTGTCATATGAAGACACTTTGGAAACTTATATAGGAAACCAGTATAAATGTTCAGTTGGAGTTGCACAGCAAAGGAAAAAAACAGGAAACTGTGGCAACTCTGGCATAATCAATGTTATGGATCCTAGGCCAGTGAGTTCCAATATGAAAGAGCAATGGATGGCACATGTGCAGCTAAATTAATAGCAGCTAAGTCTTACCACAAAAACACAGGGCAGTAAGGGAAAGGAAGGGGAAAAACTGAATGCATTAATGGAAATATTGAATAGAGAAAACTATAAAGCAATTAAGACAAGCCCCTGGATTCTCAAAAGCTTGCATGGCATGCATGCTTAGTGTAAGATGTAATATTGGCAATATGGTGGCCGAGCGATCCACGTACGTGCTTGTTTGACATGCACGAGCGCTCTAGCACTAGAGCTGCACATTCCCAGCCCCCGTATGCAAATTACCCCATTTGCAGGTCAAAACCATGCAAATGAGGTAAATCTGCTATCCAGGAAGCTGGAATCAGGGCGTGCAGGACTAGCGTAATATTCAGAAATGTACTTGGTTAGTAACCGAGTACGGTTCTGCAGAATCCAAAATGGGGACATGACAGCTCCAAATAAAGGCTGCATATCATTGAGGAAGCATGCCAATGGCCAAGTATAAGGCCATTGGCATTGTAAACAATGCAAAATGTCCAAAATACAACTTTTATGTTATTACCGCCGATCACGGTTGTTTAAGCATAGGGCAGCGGCGCTCAAATGGGATCGGTGGGAAAATAAGAAAATAAACCTAAAGCAAGCATTCCAACTAAAATCAGTATTCTGCCATGCAAGTCAATGGCAGGCAAAAGACAACCTGACCAGCAAATAGTGGTTGCTAAGGGGGGAGGCTCAGTGTGACACATGTAACTATGCATTAGCAGGCAATCCTATGCAAATAATGGGAAGGATTGTGAATCCCAGTTTCCACCAGCATGTGAGGCAGGTCCCAACAGTGTAAGAGTATGAATAGTTGAATGCAAGACTATGAGGTAGGTGACATCATGGGTGGGTGTGTCAGGCATACTGTAAGTGGATTGGAGCCCTGTGGCTCGGGGTTGCTCCTAGCTTAGCACAGCTAAGCTAGGGGGTGTGTCTAAACCTGCCTAGCACTTATGACAAAGTATAAGCGGGTGTGCGCACCGTACACCAGGCTCTACAGGAAGATAAAAGAAGTGAAAACAGGAAATAGTAGCAGTGTGCACATTGGAGTATACCAAATGTGCTGTGCGCTCCCAGGCTGAAACAGAAGGGCAATGGGAAGGGAAAACGGCAGTAGGAAGGTAATAAAGGGGTACTAGGTTTGTTGCCAGGTGAAATGCATCAGAACCAGCCAATTACACAGGCAGCAGACCAGCCCAGCCCAGAACAATACTATAAACTATGCAAACGCCTGCCCCTCTGGTTTTTCCCACACCCTACACCACCGGTGTAAACAAGCGGGGAACTTTTAACACTCACAACAGCAAAATGTTAGGGGCTGCAATAGCTATCATACAACTTGTGGAAGAGGCTGAGGGTGGTGAGGATGTGAATGCTGCCGACCAACCCACAGTGAGGAGACAGAGAAGAGTGCACAGACCCAGGGTAACCTACCAAGGGCTACATGAGCTGAAGATAGTGGCGCACTATAGGGTGGACAGGGGCCTCCTACAGCAAATTGTTGAGCTGTGCCGGCCACGCCTGACACACAGAACTAACAGAGGGGAACCCATCCCAGTGGATACCAAGGTATGTGTAGGCCTAAGAATAGTAGCTACAGGTGCATTCCAAAGGCCAACTGGGGATATGATGGGGATTTCACAGGCATCAGCATCCGGGGTACTCCACCAGTTTCTGGATGCCATGTCAGCACATGTCGGTGAGCACATATATTTCCCTATCACCCGTGAGGCATTGGCCAGCCATATGTGTCTCTTCCACCAAATAGCAGAATATCCTAAGGTAGTGGGTGCAACAGACTGCACGCACATATGCATCAAAGCACCACCCGGTGAGCAGGGTAGGGTCTACATCAACCGCAAGGGTTTCCCCTCCATCAACTGCCAGGTCATGTGCGATGCCCAGGGCATAGTACTGAATGTGTGTGCTGGCTGCCCTGGAAGCTATCACAATTCCCACATCTGGCATCTGACGCAGCTGTACCAGAAATTTGCCAGTGGGGAAATCCCACATGGTCACCTAGTGAGGGATGCTGGATATGCACTGGAGCCATGGCTGATGACACCCATCAGAAACGCACACACACCCGAACAAGAACTCCATAATGAGGCACACTCACAAACAAGAATCATAATAGAGTGTGTGTTTGGGATGTTCAAGTCACAGTTCCGGTGCCTGGATACATCCGGTGGAGCCTTGCAGTGCTCACCAACTACATGTACCCAAATCATACTTGTATGTGCCATGCTACACAATATGATCCTGCAGAAACAGCTGCAGCAGGAGCAGCATGGGGCAGGGCACACAGCCCTCCACCAATGCCAAGGCCTGCACAGGCACAGAGTGACTCAGAGGAGGAACAACCTGAGCCTGCCCCTGTAGGCAAAGGAGGCATGCTCAGTATGCTCTGGCCCTGGCAAAGAGGCAATGCATAGCACATACTCTGACATGGGAGGGACCCAGGGAATAGCATCTCTTTCTGACGCTCACATACAGTAAAAGGGATGCCAAACATTACACTACATGTGCCTAACCATGAGTAGGGAGTGTACTACGTGCATCATACATAGGCAGCCCTGCAACACCACCCTCAATACTGGGACACTCACAAGATAAGAGACTCACACATTCCAGTCAGGAGGGGGTTCACATACCCAACAACAGTCACAGCCAGCAGGACAGGTGTAGACAAACACAAACAAATGCTGCACTATGGCCTCTGAATGAGGGCTATGGGTAACCACCCCCAGGCCAACACAGACAGACTACAGCAGACAAGGTAGTGGGAAGTCAGTTGTGATGGCTAGGAAATCAGAAACTAATGTGTAGGTAATCAAAAGATAAGAACTGTAGTACACTGGCATGGCCTAGCCAGCACGATAGCTAAGACTACTGACTGAAATGGAGTACATGACATACCAGTACAGTCGTAGCAAATGTGTACCAGTGTCAGGTGCCCCCCCATCCTACATAGAAATATAGTAACAGTCGGGTATGCCCCTCCCAATCCTGTGTAGAAACATAGAAATAGTCAGGTGTTCCCCCCACTATGCAGACATGTTGCAACAGTCAATGCCAAATGATCGATGGATGCCCTGCAGACACAGCATGCTACCTGTCGGTGTACAACACAAAGGTCAGCACTGCAGTACAAACCACCGGACATGATTCACACATGCAAAACAGACGGCCTTACTGGACATGCTGACACACTTAGAGAAATGAAGGCAATGTCAGCCATCAACATACTGAAAGGTCATACTGGGCATGCTCACACACTTAAACACAGGAAGTTCATGTTTGCAAACACCAGTGGACCAGACACATCTGGCAGTTGCAATTGTTAGTGCAGACACTTGTCAGTATGCACCACTAATGCCTTGCACATACAGTGGATAGGAATACAGACATATATTTAAGGACAACACACTATAATAAGTCAAAGATAGATGGACACAAATGTGTGGAAGAGGGTGAACGTGACAAGGAGCCATCCAGGCCTGCCCCACCCAGCACACAGCCAAAGGACCCCAAACACATTAGGTGCAGATGTCACTCACTGCAGATACTAGTGACCAGTACCTGTCAACACCACAGACTATGCGGTCCACATGCCAGCTGTGCAACATGACTGTACAAGGACGTAGTCATCTAGTAGCTGTATACATGTACCTGTGACATATGACCCTGTGTGTGGCCGCATGTGGCGTGTCACCCCTACATGAATGGGTTATGGCCCATGCACACACCTCCCACCCCATAGCGCTACTTTGACAAGCCTGCTGAGGTCATCCAATGTGAAATACACCTTTGGGAGAGTTGTAGCCCAGTCATCTCCATAGCATGTCCCATAACTGCGTACTGTGTAGTGTGATAAACTAGTTAGGTAGGAGTTCTAACCACAGACCTGGCAACTGTGTGTGTGAGTGTGTGTGAGTGTTTGTGTGCGTGTCTGTCTCTTACTGTGTAGAGAGCAATGGTTTTTAGGCTACTCACACCCCTTACAATTCATATACCCTCCTTTGGCAAGGCTGCAGATGTCAACCACCTAGAAATACTCCCCTGGGAAGGCTATCACCCAGTAATCTTTGTAGCGCATTCCGTAACTGCGTACTGCTGTAGTGTGATAAAGGCATTAGGTAGGAGGTCAAACCCCAGACTTGGCAACTGTGCGTGTGTGCGTATGTGTGCATGTCCGTCTGTCACTGACTGTGTAGAGAACTATGCCTTTTAGGCTACTCACACCCCTTACAATTTACATACCCAACTTTGGCAAGGCTGCAGATGTCACCCACCTAGAAATGCACCTCTGGGAAGGCTGTAGCCCAGTAATCTCTGTAGTGCATCCCGTAACTGCATACCACTGTAGTGTGATAAACTAGTTAGGTAGGAGTTCCAACCCCAAACCTGCCACATGTGTGTGTGTGTGTGTGTGTGTGTGTGTGTGTGTGTGTGTGTGTGTGTGTGTGTGTGTGTGTGTGTGTGTGTGTGTGTGTGTGTGTTGTGTGCATGTCTGACTGTGTAGTGATCAATGCTTTTTAGTCCACTCACACCCATTACAATTCACATGCCCAACTGTTGCAAGCCTGCTGATGTCACCCACCTAGAAATACACCTCTGGGAAGACTACAGCCCAGTAATCTCTGTAGCGCATCCCATAACTGCATACTGCCGTAGTATGATAAACTAGTTAAGTAGGAGTTCTAACCCCAGACCTGGTAACTGTGTGGGTGAGTTTGTGTCAGTGTATGTGTGCATGTCTGCCTGTCTCTGACTGTGTAGAAAGCAATGTCTTTTAGGCTACTCACATGCCTTACAATTCATATACCCACCTTTGGCAAGGCTGCTGATGTCATCCACCTAGAAATACTCTCCTGTGAAGGCTGTAGCCCAGTAATCTCTGTAGCATATCCCGTAACTGCATACTGCTGTAGTGTGAATTAGAACCGTGGTAGGGTTCCATCCTCACTTATGGCAGTTCTGGATGTATTGAGTGTGTCACTGTCTGTGTAGGGAACAATGCATTTTAGGCTAGTCTCCCGCAGTCAGTTTCAAATGCCCTACTTTGGCAATTCTGCTGATGTCAGTCATTCTGAAATAATTTTTTGGGGACGGAGTACTCCAGTAATATCTGTGGTGCGTACCATAACAGCCTAGTGCTGTAGTGTAATAAACTAGTTAAGTAGGGGTTCTACTCCCAAATATAGTAGGTGTGCATGTGTGTATGTGTTTGTAACCTGTATCCTGTGTAGAGGTGGGTGTGATACCTGTGGCCAATGTGGAGCGGGTTTTGCATATTTATTATATGGTGGCACTACTATATATCACAATGTCCACTGTACAGGGATAACAAATGTGAAATGGCTGAGAGGCTGGGGTGCAAATCCATACCCATATATGTGACATCAAGGCCAGGTAATCCCAGTTAGCAACCCCAGTATTACCCAGAGCACACTCTCAACCCATGTGTCATACACACACACACACACATGTCTAGGTAACAGTCAATATGTGGGTAGTACACTGCATATTGGCCACTGATAGTTACTATGGAGTGACAGCAGTGGGCCACAGAGGGCTTGTCACCCTGTCCATCTGTCCAATATGCACGTAAGTGCAGACAGTGTACCTCCCCCATGTTCCCCAATGGACACCTGCACCACCTGTGGTGCCATCACATGTGACCCACAATGGACATACCATGCCTGACAAAATGCCCTGTTTGGACAGATGCCCCTGACATCAGGGAATGCTGTTAGCATGCTCTCAATGTAGGTGCAGGGTAAAGCTGCTGGCCATTACCGGTTCCTGGCACAGGTGGGCAGGATTGGCACATCTGATGATAATCTGTGTTTACAACATGGGCAGGACACTCCAGGTACAGTTCCACATGTCACTGTACATGCATGTGGGAGGTGTGCACATCCATGTCATGGATTAATGAACACATACATGGCAAGCGATGCACAGCATTGGCCACACACAATAGTCACCCAGGTGACCGGACGGGGGATAAAATACCCACCTGTGTGGGCAAATGCAGACAATACATCCCTGAGCCACAATGCAGACCATTGTTATGTGGCCTAATGCCAAGGTGCACCCATTGCCTAGCCTTGGATGTCAGCACTGGCAGCCTGTATGTTTGTGTGTGCATTGCATGCTGCATATTTTCAGATCCACACTCCCTACAACCCCCATTGGCATACTGCAGCATGCTGTCTGATGACAGACATCTCCCCGTACCCTTTGCCCATACAGACCCTATATGACCTGTGTGGTGCATGTGATAACTGCACAGTGATGTGATGTGGCAATCCCACTACTGATGTGTTGTGCACTTGGCACTGCCACATGTGTCAATGTGTGTGTGTCCCTGTGAGAGTGTGGCTGTGTGGACGCTGGCACCTGTTCTTGTGGACAGGCACGTGTATGTCACCTACCATACAGCTACTGTATCCCTGTTGCAGATGTCACTCACCATCACATACATGTTCGGAGTGCTTCACAACAGGTGGCGCATCCAATAACTGCATCAAACTGTGATAGCACTACATAGTTGTCTGGGATTTGATAACCTGTGCTGGTAGGTGTGTGACACAAATGTGCTTCAGTTTTACCCTCCCACCCCTCCCTGACATGTATTTTCCTCTGCCTGTTTCTCCCACCCCCCTCTGGTGGTTGTGGAGACCTACACCTGCTTTGCTTAAGCAGCAGCATATGTATTTTAAGTGATGCTCATGATCAGCTGATAGCCTCTGCATGAATTGCAGCCCTCCCCTAGCTGATTGCATGTGAAACAGCTGTGGTAACATTCCAATAGCCAATTGTATGGAAACACACTCCAATATCTAGGAACATCATGGTGGTGTTGGCCCTTTTCATCCATTGTGAGCAGGAACTGGATCTTTCGTGTGGCAAACAGCATCTCAGATGGATTGGGGTTTACCTCTAACAACATACACTGTGGAAACAGTGCAACAAACAGGAGGGGGATCTGCCTGACCTGACTACAGACTGTAAGTGCTGCTGTACTGCATTTGGAATAATTTTGGTTTAACAGTGTTTGTGTGGATATGGCTGTCATACATGTCTCAATACCTGCCATGTCAGTTCCATGTTTATGAGGAATCCCCATCTGCAGGGTCATCTGCAGCCAGGGCAGTGTTGAATCCATGGTTTCATGTGTCACCCATGGAGCATCTAGCTGTGGACTGCAGAAGGTAGTGTGAGGATTCCAGTCAGTAAATGGTGAAAGCCATGTTAGTCACTGACGTCATATCCCTCATAGGATGTTGCAACAAACCCTGTAACAACAGTAAATGCATGCGGTTATCACAGCAACATCTCAATATTGGCCCTGTGTATGTGCTTCCAGCCACACCTCTGACAGCCTCTGTACATATGTCGTGCATGAAGTGGTGCATATGTGCTGAACACCATAATTAGTGTCATCATATCTGAGAACAAGCCACTGATATATCCGAGTGCTACACATGTTATTTACAGTAGGGGTTACATTTCCTGACATTGCCTGCACATTCTGTGGATGTTTGTGCAGTACTGAGGTCTGTGTACCTATGGTGAATGTCGACAGTGTGTGTATTTTCAATATGTACCTTAGCCTGTGTACAGACTGTGGTAGATGTCATTGTTCTAGTTTCCCTCCTATCAGATGTTACACGCTGCTCCACTGTATGGTAATGTATTGGTGTACATGTTTGTAGGGCCATACACACACGTGTCCCATACCAGAGACAGCCATCAGACCAAACTGTGTAGCAGGCCAGTATATGTAGGGTAAGTCTGTGAGTGGCACATATGAGGATGATGTAGAACAGATAGTCCATATACTGTAATATCATGCTAGCTTACCATATGTGTCTGTGGCTGTGTTCAGATTGGTTGTGGATATGCACTTTCACACAGGTGTATCTTACCCTGTGCTGTGACATGCCTGTTAAGCCTGCTTTATATGCAGGTACATGTGCATTCCCCCATAGAAAATGTAGGCCAGTGTTGATCCAGACTGCCTGCAGCCTGCACAGTGCATTGTTAAATGCCTAGCAGCTTAGTGTACTTACCCAGTGGGATGTCATGTGCAGATACTAGCCAGATGTGCCATTGCCAGGTCTCCCTTAACAGTCATGTATGTCAGACAGGGTAGTGGGATGCAGTGCAGATGTATGTCAATATCTATTGGGTAGTATGTGGCCATGGCACCCCTGTACCAGCAGTCATACTGTGTCAGGCCAGACAGGGGTGTGTGAGTGCATGACATTATATACCAGTCATTATGTGTTGTACCCATCTACATGGCCGTCTACATCCATGTTGTCAGACATGATACACATGTGTAGTACTAAGGGCTTATGTGTATACCTCTGGACTGTACAGAGTGTGTCAGACTTTCCACATATATTGGTGAATACCTCTGCTGCAGTCCACAGCGGCATTACGTGCTAGCAGCATTACTTTACAATGATGCCCTTAGGATGTCTGTCAGTAGCCAATGGCACACATGTTATAAGCAGATATGACCTTCCACACACACCATGTCTGTGAAGACAATACCAATGACAGTAGCAATACCTGCTATACATACCTGACATCCCCTTCAACTATGACATTGGGATCATGTAGGCTGGGGTTGGGCTACACTTCATGTCCAGGCCATATGGTGGGAATATATGTACATATACTTATCCAGATAGCCAGATATACATGATTACAAATGTGTACTACTCCCAATTAACACTGTCATGGCAACCACCTACTATAAATCCCCACATCATGTGTGATGGTCCCTTTACATTTCCTGTGTGATGGACATCCATCCTGTGTGTGGGCAGCAGTGCTACCGACAGCAGGTGGCAATACCCCTTACAGGAGAACCAGCACACACAGGTCAGCCACATATTTGTAGGAGGATCAGGAACTACAGACAGACTGTGAGTAGAGTTGTGTTATGCTTTGTATAGTACTGGTGTTACAGGGTGAGAGTGTACATGCTAGTTTACCTTCAAATGCAGTCCATTTGCATAGCACACAACTGTGGGCCTATCCTAATGCTGGCCAGAGCCATGCCTATCATGTCTTGTCTGTCCACCACACAGGTCCTGTGTCAGATATTACACTGGCAGTGTGTGTGTGTGTTGAGTGTTATCGGTACATGGCTACATCCACAACTGTTTCTAACCTCAATTCCCTGACTAAGGGTATGTTGCAGACTATCCTGTAACACCAACACCTTACTTAGTGTATGGCAACAGTTGTCTACATATGTGCCTGTATTCCAGCCTCTGTCCATCACCTACATACTAAGCTTTGCACATGTGTCATGATGTCAGTGGTTGTTCTGTAGTTGGCTGTGAGTATATCACACTGCCATTGCTGCCATCAGTCAACTGCTGTTGTATCCCCCACACGTACAGAGGGGCTGGGGCCATATATGTGTGGGCGTCACCTACACAATACATGTGTGCCCTTATGCACTTCAGAGGCCAGTGTATGTAACAGTGGTATATGGCCCTGTAATATTGAATCTAGGGGGGAGCACCATAATGACCTAGGCTGCTACAAAATGTGGGGGCATCAGGGCTGAGCTGCCTTAAGGTATCTGGATGTACATATACTTCACCTATATAAACATTACTGACATGGATCTGGTTAATGCAGAATTACTTCCCCCTGCCATAAAAAACTGTTCTGCTTGTCGGTGTGCTCGTGATGGTGTCAGTTATGCCATGTTATGTAGCAGTTACAAACCATGTGGTCAGATGACATCTTTACCCCCTACTGAGTTTGTACAGTGTGTAGATAGAGGCTGCTGAACTATACACCTGCATTATATACTGTTGATTGTTAGGTATCCTGTGGCCCAGTTTGTCTTCCCTATTGTACAATGTGAATGGCTTGGCCTGGACAGAAACAGCTGTGAACCTTTCCAGACTACTGTATTACTGTAACTGGTTCACAGTTGCATTACTCTGTTTATATAGTTGTCAGTGTCTGAACAGCTATATGGCATGGCATACAAAACTGTAATAGTACATGATTAAAGGTTTCCATGTCTGCAAACCTGTGGGTGGTGTTTTACCTATGGGCTCTCTGTGGTATATGTTACAGGCAACAATTGTCATTTGTATGGGTAGCCCATACAGTGTGCAGTCATTCAGGAGTTAACTGTAGACATAGTGGCTGTTCCATATCATGTACACCTTCTACTTATGTATCTTACTGTACATATAACTGCGTGTGTATGTGTAGTCACATGTATATGTGTATATATGTATATGTATATATATATATATATATATATATATATATATATGTAAACCTGTATCTGCATATCTGTGTATGTGTATCTGTATCCTGGGGATGATGATGGCTTCCACATATTAAATTCCCCATGGGAGTCAGACTGTACTGCATGATATGTTACCAATACCAGCCTGACATCATACAGGTGGGATGTAGTACTGGTAACATCTTGTGACCATGTTGTCTCAGGTCCTGGTTATGGGATCTGCAACACTTGGTAGTGTATTGCAATGCAGACGTGTTTGGCTGGGGGGGGTGCCTATTCGTACAAGACATATAGTGTTGGGCCTCTCAACCGCATTAACGGTGCATGAGGACATATGTGTCATTTGTTAATCTGCCATTGCTGTCTACAGATGTATGGCCATATATACCTGTATAGATATATATATATATATATATATATATATATATATATATCTGCTAACATATGTATATATATATATATATATATATATATATATATATATATATATATATATATATATATATATATATATATATATATATATATATATATATATAAAAACTACGTCTGTATATACCTACATAGATGTATATCTGCATACACATATGCTACTTGCTGTGTATATGTAGGCATATAGGTGTAGACACATATATGTGTCGATGTAGGCATTTGCATGTGTATATGTTCATATATATATATTGATATATATGTATACAGTGTCAGAAATATATATATTTATATATATATATATATATATATATATATGTGTGTGTGTGTGTACATATATATATATATATATATATATATATATATATATATAGATATATGTTGTATATGTGCAGATATTTATATATGTACACAGACATACATCTAGATGTTGTTATACATTCACTGTATTGTTGCATGACTGGACTGGATGGTATGTTTCTGAAAGCATCAGCTAGTCTTGTATCTGGCATGGCTTCGTGGTACATCACCTTGTCTATGGTGTGCAGTGTCCTGGGTTCAAACCCTGTAGGAACTGTATATTTGGTGCTGGGCAGAACACGGCCCGTTGGATACAGTGTGATGAAGGCACTTTTGAACAGTTGTACGTGGGTTTGCGCGGGGGTAAGCTACACAGGTTAAGCAAAATAGAAGCCAACTGAGTGTATGACACTGTAACCGGAAAGTCCATGTTCTGCCCAGCAACAAAGTAAACAGTGTCAGCAAGGCTCAAACCCAGGACCCAACACACCATAGATAACGTGAATTACCACTAAGCCATGACAGATATATGTACATCTGTTAGCTATCATCCAGCACAATCATTCAACAGTACAGTAAATGTACTTTAACATCTAGATGTATGTGTGAGTGTATATATATATATATATATATATATATATATATACACCATTGTTCTCCAACCAGTTCTTTCTGATGTTACATGCCACTCCAGTGGTAACCTTGTGTATCATATGTGGCTGTGGATGCACTGCCATTGGATGTGGGTATGTATTTACTCACAGGTGTCTTCTATGCTGTGCTGTGAACTGTGTGTCGAGCTCGCTATAATCGCAGGTACATGTGTATTCCCCCATACAATATGTATTCCAGAGTTGTGGCAGTCTGCCTGTAGTTTGCACAGTGCTTTGTGACATGCCTAGTAGCCTACTGTAAATACCTAGTGGGCTATATCCAGTTATTTGCAGAACATACTGCTGCCAGGCCAGCATAACTGTTGTGTATTACTGACAAAGCTGTGGTATGCTGTACAGATGTATGTCATTCTCTACTGGGTAGTATGTGGCCATGTGAACTCAGCAGCACCAGGTAGTATGTGTCTGGACAGACTGGCATGTGTGTGTGCATACACTGTGTGGGCATGTATACCCCAGTATTGTGATATACCCATGTACATGGCTAGTAACATCCACATTGGGAGGCGTGGTCCACATGTCTTGCATGAAGGGAACATGTGTACAATTCTGGACTGACAACAGAGTGCCACACTGTCCACATATAGTGGTCATATCCCTGCAGTAGTCCACAGCATCATTACTGTTCTAGCAGTGGGTCCGTACTGTGCTGCCCCTAGGATGTCTGTCTGTAGGCAATGGTGCACATACAGCAGATGCAACCTCCTATACCCAACATGTCTGTTAATACACCCCTATGACAGTGGCATATATACCTGCAATACATCAGTGATATCCCCTCCCACTACGGTGTTGAGACTATTGGTACTGAGGTAGGACCCTACTCCATGTTCTGGACATATGGTAAACTGATATGTGTGCATATATATCCACATATCTATGTAGAAATATGGCACATATACATATCCACATGCATATATGGCCATATACATATCCACATACTTATACGGGGATATATATGTACATATATACATATAAATACCACACATATACATATACATATACATATACACAGCACTGACTTCAACAAGTGGCTAAGCATATGATGTCATTCAAAAGGGATCTGTTTTCTGTCTGCCTGGGGTGACATGATGTACAAACCATGATGCTCTGGCAGAGATGGACTGCATGTGTTGCCTCTGGGATTCAGGTTACTGGCTACAGCTCCTAGCACCCCTATAGCACCTAATCTAGGCAAGTTTCAAAGGGTAAAACCACCACTGTAATAGATGCAAGCATGCAAAACTGCCAGTAATGCGACTCAGTGTTAGACATCTAAACCTAAACAGGCACTCTCCTGAGCCACGTATACAAATGGGGAACATCAATATCTGAGCAGTACCTGGGACCAGGTGCAGTGCTCCAGAGAGCACACCTGTAATACCTGCATACAACCCTTATCACACGTCAGGCAACAAACCAAGACCACAACACTACAGGTGAAGGAGTGTCCATATTCGCCAAGGTCATTCACACCTCCAGCCTAGTGTCAAACACAATGCATCTGAGAATCACCAAATGCAACTGACACTATGTAAGACTGCAATCCAAACTATAGCTGCCTACTGATCTCCCTCCATGGTCCAAGGTTCTCACTACACTGTTATAAACATAATGGACAATATTAAGATGCAATCAAACACCATAATATAGGGATTTTCCAAATATTCTGCCATTAACTGGGAAATCCTCTCATGTACCACCACCCTTTACCAACGGTTCCGGGAACCCATACATTCCAACCCCCTGGATCAACTAGTCCATTGTCCAACCAGGGTTTCCAATATCATAGACCTGGTCATTACCGACATGGGTGTCAGATGCCCCACACCAGTGGTCACCCCTCATAGGTCAGGATTGACCATTAGGTAATCACTGTTGACATCCACATCCCACCCCCACCTGCTAGTAAAGATACTCCATGAATACCCTCTGAAAAGCCTGTGCCATGCTACTCAGGTCAGATGTCACAGACCTCATGACATTCATGGAGATGGGAGCTGAACGTGCAACTGGTGATTCCTACACTAAGGCACTGTGTGGGCACATCCACTTGTGCATGCATTGTGCCATCCCACATAGACCCAAAACACTGTCCTCCAAACAATGAAGCCAGTCTTGTGTCCACTGCCATGAACAGTCTATACAACAGAAGGAAGACACTGCTGCAGTTAACAGGATCATCCCAAAATGGAAACTGCTCCCTTACCAGCTTCAGTAGGAAGCTGCTATCCCTCAAAAACTGCCACAGCTTGTTACATAAATATAATTGCCATAGATTCCAAAGACAACCACAAGACATTCTATAGTTATGCCCAGGATCTATACCACAATACTCAGAATTCCTCTGTGCTACAACATATTGGTATTTAATATACTGATTCAAAGGAGTGTTCCAATATCCGGGCAGACCAATTTAGTGCCACAATCAGCCTCCCTCACCCCCAAAGGGCACATCTCAGTAACAAAAGGTTGCCACATTCCAATAATCATGGCCACACAGGTGGAATCTGCTGACTCCACTGCTAGGAATACAGCAGCCATGGGACCAGATGACATCCCGGGCTGTGTAGTACATGAACTATTACATAACCCTGCATCTCACCTAAGTGCCATGTGTAATCATAGCCTTACCTCAGGTGTCTATCCCACTGAGTGGTGCACAGCTACAGTTGTCACACTCCACAAGGGGGAATCCACCTTGGATCCTGGGAACTACCAGTCTGATGAGCCTGATCTGCAAGGACATGGAATGCGTTATCATGCAACTCATTAACAAAGACTTTGGCAACCAATAAACACTGGACCCCACCCTGGTTGGGCTCATGCAGGGCTGATCTTGTCTCCTGACCCTGTTTGACTACTTTGATTCAGTCCCCGGAGCTGTGGAGGAGGGTAAGGTGGTGCACACAGCCTATCTGGACTTCGCCAAGGCCTTTGACAACATCGCCCACTCTAGAGACATAGTTAAACATGCAGAGCTGGCTGTAAACACTTGTGTCACTCGATGGGTTGCCAACTGACTTACGACAGAACCCAGACTGTAAACGTAGCCATGTCCAATCCCTGCTCCAGACAATTGACTAATTTGAGTATGTCAGCATTGGTCCTGGCACAGCTCTGGTTTGGCATCTACTTCCCTGAAGTACAGGCCAACACTACGGAACTCTGGCTGACAAAGTTCACAGATGGCTGCAAACTAGGAGCCATTATTGGATCCCCAAATGATGTGGATATTCTACAACATGCCTTTGCAGACACAGATGCTTGGTGCCAGAGCCATGGGCTCAATCTTAATGGCAAGTAATGTGCAGTTATCCCCTTTGGGCATACTGTGTACCCATGAAGTACCACATATGTGTCAGTACACTAAACACTGACAGTGTGCTGACAGACATAGGGCACAGGTGGACAGTGGTCTCACCTTCATTAACCACATAGCCATAACAGTAAGGAAATCCTCCTATGTAGCACACCTCATCAATGAGGGCTTTACATCCAGAGAAAAGGGGGTAATTGTCCCACTGTTCTTATCCCTCAAAACACCCTGTATAGAGTACAATGCCCCATTTGGTATGTACCTCGCAAGACAGCTGTGACAGCTGGGAAGGCAGTGAAATACCTCACTATAAGACTCACAGGCATCAAACAGATGGCCCATGCTGACCGTCTAGACATCCTCCAGCTATACTCTGTGGCATACTGTCTACACAGAGGCTATGTCAAACACTGGGAAATGACATCTGTAATATATGTATGTACTTTCATGTACAGTACATGTGTCTATGTATTCTCAGTACTGTAGCAAAGGGTAATGAGTGTCATGTCTGGAACGCACAAGTATATGAGGCCTGCACAGCACTATTATCCATGTGAATGTGTGACATGCAGGGGTAGCAACCCAGGGTATGTGCTGTCACACAAGCATGCAGTGTAACATGGCATTACTACTGTCGACAGTGCTGTCCCAGGGAAGGGTGCAGTACTAACATTACTACTGACAACAAGAACACCTGCAGGCGTAGCTGCACTCTGAGGGCTCACTGTCATGTACCTGATGTGTGGGCTGTGTTACCGTATATATGCCCCACTGATGATACTCAGACATGTGGAATGTAACTATGGAGTACCGTCGGTACAGCACATGTTAGTGAGGGCTTACAACATGTAGTAATGGCATGCTCATTGTTGTCAAACATCCATCTGTTGATACATTCATCCTACTGCATAGCTACTCATCAAACTGGTGATTGTCGGTCCCTCTACAGATGTGCAGATGTCAGGTCTCCAGCTGGGATATGTACAGACAACCTATTCTTGATTTACACCAACATGCGTGGCCAGCTGTGTACTACCTGTCACATATAGGAGACATCACCCTGTATGGGCCACATGCCACCGGTATCTACACTACACTTCCACAGTCTACTGAACATGCTTGGGTACATGTCTCCATCACAGATGCTAACCATGTGTTGTACAACATTTTGCATACATGTCGACTGAATCACCTTGGTGGCCATGTGTAGAAGGCACCCAGAGGATTGACTGATGCATGTCACTCTCACCCTACCAGTCACTAATGTGGTGTCTGTTGATAGATTGCCTGCTGGCACATGGCAGGTGGCATGATACCAATGTACATACACCCCCTACACATCCAGTCCCTCCATGGACAACAGCCAGGTACACAGCTATGACCACTTTCAGCAATGCAACACAGTATTGACACATGCACATGTGCATTACTAAGGATAGCATTGTTTGTGTGTTAGTACACCCTTAGTTGGAAAGTCCATGACTACCTTCACAACCACCACCACCCCCATTGCCATAGTCAGATGTGGCCACTGCTGTATTGAACATGACATGTAGCCTGTTACACTGCTCTCCAAAACAGCTACATGTGCCTTGCAGTACCAGTGCAACAGTGCTGTACACATGGGTCAGTAGGCATGGGAATCCAATTGAGGTCTGCCACATGTGTGTATGTGTGCATGTCTGCATATCTGTAGGGTACACCATTCCGAGGCCACATACTCCTATTACAATACACACTGCCACACATTAGTACAGATATTGTTGTTGTCGCTCATAGGTGTGGCATAACAATGCAACACCCTACTATGCCTGTGGTGTGTGCATTACATGTATATCCCTGTGGTACGACTTTTGTGATATGCAATGGGCTGTTTTGGTGTCATGGGCAATGTGTGATAGTGGGTATGTCAGAGTATCAAGATGGGTTCCAGTGTGTACAATATCCAGGGGGGGTGTGAGTGCTGTGTACACTGTCATTACACCATAGCACACCCGGTATACGGCCCATGTACCACTCTCTGGTGGCCACTGTCACCATCACCCATACAGGTTACCGATAACAGGATACAGCCCATTTAGACATGTGCTGTGTGCAGCCTACCTGTAACACATTGGACACACAGACTAGTTAGTTAACAACAATACACCCAGGTCTCTAAGATTTGTGTCTGCCTGTTATGTGTCAGTCAATGTGCATATGATGCTATGACACACTATGTATTCTCCATATACAAACATTAAATCCCCCATTACCATATTGCACGTCTGTGGATGTTCTGCATGTAACATGTGACCTGGTACACACCTCACCCTACAGATGGTGTTGTGTGTGCAATGACAGCCACACAGTTCAGTAGCACTACATACCTGGGAAGGAGTCTAGACACAGTGTCGCCAAGTAAGGATGTGTGTGTATGTAGATGGGTTGACATAAGAGTGCAGATTATACTTGTACCAGCAGGTCACCGGTCAATGTTACATAGGCAATTACTGTTATACATACCTGTGACATGTGTGCAACTGTACACCAGATATGTTATGGCCATGGTGTCACCACAGTGACATACCCTTGTGGAATATGACTGCAGAACATCCTCCTGCTGACACATGTACGCCTACAACACAAATGGATAGCAGTATGGAGATAACAATCAGTGTTACCAACAGCTGAGATGCATCATAGCTGCATGGCTACACTACCTGACATGTATGCATTACACATTACCCCGACAAAATCTTACACTGCAGTACATTGCAGAACTCTATTACAGCCACCATGTGCATCAGAACCATATTAGCCTGTCCCTACATCAATGTTATGGATGACAGGGATGTGGCACAGGTATCATCATATGCACAGGGTGTGAAATGCATCACAGCTGCATGGCTATGCTACCTGACATGTATGCATTACACATTACCCCTGACATCTTACACTGCAGTACATTGCAGCACTCTATTACAGTCACTGTGTGCATCAGAACCATATTAGCCTGTCCCTGCATCGATGTTATGGATGACAGGGATGTGGCACAGGTATCATCATATTCACAGGGTGTGTTGCTGATGTGCCAGAGGTCAAGGGTGATCCACACATGTGTCACCATGTGTGTGGATGAGGGGTTTGGTTCTTTAATTGGGGAGTGGTGATGTGGTGTTTGTCAGTATGGGGTCGCCCAGGTGTGGCTGCATAGTGTGTGGCTACCCTATACAGGTGTGGTTGGACAGCTGTAGACCATAACTGGCAGGGTGTGCAGTTCACTGCCTCCAGCCACAGACACGCTGACTGTGCCTGCCAGGGGTTACATGGGCATGTGCAGGTACAGACCTAATGATGACAGATGTCCGCTGGAACCATGTCCCACCTGAGACTGGCCAGGGCCATGTGCACGAGGCCTGCTGTGGTGTGGTGTGGACAGAACCCCCAGTGGTGAGCTGGGGCTAGTACTGCCACTACGGGAGCGGCTGGGAATCCTGGCACGTCCACATTGACCACCAGCTGCTTGTGTTTCTGGCTTACATCCACGCGGCTGTTGCACCACTCCCACCACACGTTCAAGCACAGACATACCACGGTTGGGGAGGCCCACCATCTCACCCCACCATCTATCCATGACCTCAGTCTGTTCATGGAGGGTGACAGTGAGTTCATGGAGGTTGCCACTTACAGCTGAGAAAGCAGACATCTTCAGCGTCAGACCCTGTCTGGTGTGCATTTCCATACATGCCTGTGCCTCCATTATGACCTAAAACATGCTCCTGGTGGTACCAGTTGTGGCACCTCTGCCAGGGGCATGATGACCTATGGCCCTCCCGCAATCACCACAGTACATCTGCTGATATGGTGGCCTTCCGGACATCTGGCTATGCTGACTGTGACCCAACACACTTAGCATGGACACCACACTTTCCTAGACACTGCCACCAACCGCCAACTGTCCCTTTGCTATGGCCACATGTGATGGGGTTTGTAGGGGCACTGTAACTGTGTGCAGGCTTGGAGTGGCTAGGAGGGTGATGATACATGTTGGCACAGTGTCAGCGCCTGACAACCATACCTATTCCTCAACTGTACCATCATCATCATCGATGTCTGTACGGACACCTACTTCAGTTTGCATGCAGAAGGGACCCTGACCCACCTCATCACCTGTGGGGGAAACAAATACACACTTTTGAGACCTGTACAGCATTGCATAACAGTGCACACACTCACACACACTCACACTGACAGTCCACCTTACTACCTCCCTTTCCCTGGCTTTACAGACAGTCCCGCATTCAGTTACATATGTTCCCAATCCTGCATGGCACTTGCTAATACACACTCATTACTACTACCTATTAACATATCATTCCTCTCCATGCCTACATGTGTAATCACAACAGCTGACCTGTTACTCCATCACCTCCCTGACTTGGGTGGAGTAAGTTGTACATGGCCTCACTGCTGTCATCCCATATTACCCTGTGTATGTGCAGTCATAGTGTACATGGCCCCTATATGGTTGGGGCTGCTACATTCACTACATACGCCACACACCAGAGACTCATACTACAGTCTTGCTCAGTCCATGCCACATCTGCTGCACAAGTGACCCATCATGCGCACAACAGTAATACCTGGGTACATTCACTGATATGATCTGGTAATTCCCCATTGCATTAGTAGTGCTGCATATGTGGGTAGCCGGTTATCTATCTGCTACTTGCAATATGATGTGTATACCTGGTATGTACTTTCCCTCCCAATGCATGTTCCATGCTATAGACCTTGTTATGCTATCAGTTGTTCTGTGTTCAATTATCAGACAGGTTTTCCTAGTGTCCCATGTGTCACACCATGTACATGTACAGCACAATGCCAAGGAGAAGTACTGCCATGTAATCAATCCCACTATCACCTGTGCATACATGGACACCCACACACACAGACACACATGTACACACACATCTGACAGGCATCAATCACACTTCACTAAATTGCACTGACAGACAATCTCCACACACACACACACACACACACACACACACACACACACACACACACACACACACACACACACACACACACACACACACACACACACCACACTCCTACATGTGGGTTTGCACAACTTTTGTACACAGTCTTCCCATTACCCTTCTGTCAGCATGCATCACATATGGTGCTCAACAGCATGCAGTGCAACTATACTGACTTCATGCTAGCAGCAGTATACATGTGTGTGATGCATGGGCTGTTTTGGTAGGTGATGGCCCTTCCCCTTGTTAACACTGTACCCATGTACAAAGTGTTACTGTGGACCTCTGCTGCACCCTGCTTTGTACTGTGCACCATACCTCACAGTTGTAGAAACCATTGCTGCATATGTAGTACTGTGTCAGTAATGTCAGCTCCAATGCACACAGCCCCTATGTGTTATAGCATCTCATATCTGGGATGATATGTGAATAGATATCATTTGTGAATGCCTGATGTCTGCTTTACAGATCACAACATCAGCAGTGCATGAATGACCAGTACAAGACTATTACACTGACAACCAAAGGACCTTACCATGGCCATGGGGGGTGCCCTACACATGTCCCAGACTTCTGCATGGTTGGAAGGTCTACTCATGTGCACATCCCTTGGAGTGCACACACTGCTGTCATTAGTGCTGTGGGGTCACGGTTACATCTGCCACATTTATGTAACCTGATTGTGTGCAGCTACAGCCATGGTGGTGCTGATTCACACATGTCCCTACTGTAGGCTGTGTGTCCTGCCATACTTCACATCCCTGTGGACAGATTGACAGGATGTTAGTTATCTTGCATGTGTCTGCTGTACCCTTCCGCTACCCCAGCATGGTCTCTACTGTGATGCAGTGCATTTCACAGCAACAAAACATGAACATGTACAGCATGCAGTATGGGTAGGTGTGTTAGATGTGTGCATGTAATATCCCATAGCTATTACATATCCAGTGTATTATCATGCATGAACATAAACCATACTCACCAGCTATGGGCTGCTGCCATGGTGGTATCCTGGAGGGGCCTACATAGGAGTGTGAGAAAGTTGATGTCAGTGGCCACAGCTATGGCATTCATAAAGGGTGAGTACAGCATTACATTACATCAACAGTAGAATTCCACAATAATACAGCTTATGCACAACTGTTTATTACTACTACAGAGCAACAGACTATGTATATGACATCTCAGATTATCATGATGTACCTGTACAGATGCAGAGGCATATACAAGAGTGGCATACACCAATGTGCCCTGCATGCTCCTCAGCTGGTGTGTTGCTGTCACCCACCTCCACAATGTGCCCTGCCAGGTGTTGTTGCTGCAGGCGGGCAGGTGCCACAAGGCTGCTGAGAAGCTCCTCTACACGGGTGAGAGGTGGATAGGTGGGTTGCCCCCCCTGTTGTGAGGTGGTCCCCCCGTATGGCAGCTGCACGCTGATGTACATGGTGAAGCAGGTCAGTGCAATGATGCCGGAACTGCTCATAGCTGCGGTTTTGCAGTCCGACATAATTGACCCTGTGGACTAGCTCGTTCCACAGGGCGGTCCTCTCCTGCTGATCATGGGCTGTCTGGCCAAACTGCTGTTCATAGTGCTGTACCAGATGGTCTATAATCACCTCAGTTTCACTGGCGCTGTATGATGGCAGACATGTGTGCACCATTTTGCCTGGAAGGCATAAAGATGGAAACAGGTCTGAGCCACTCATACAACAGGGTTACCAAAGTTCTTAATACACATATTTGTCTCCCTCCACCATATCAGCTACAACAAACCATTCACAGAATGTAATTAGCATGTTGGCTGCTTACCTACCATTGGGACATATGTTGTATTGTACCAAGCTTTGTGCTATGTGTTTGTCCCACTCTTTGTGCTATATGTTTGTAGCCATGCTCCCTGTGGGGACACTATCTTTGCTGGCCTGTTAAAGACTATTTCACCTGCATGCCATTGTCAGTGACACTATATATATATATATATATATATATATATATATATATATATATATATATATATATATATATGTACATATAAGTGTAGGTATATCTTGTAGGTTGTTGATATAGCTATATCTATTTGAGTGTCTGTGTATCTGTAGACATTCATGTCTCAGTCTGTATCACACAGATATTTATCTATATGTGGGGTGCATACAGACATTTGGTCAGCATTCTGTAACTGTCTTTCATTCACAGCTGCACTGCTCTGCCTTGCTGCAACACAGATAGGTGTCACATGTGAACACAGACTAACATTAGGGTGGTATATATGGTGTGAGATTGCCGGTAAGCCTATTATACACCTATGGCATTTGTACATGCTACATTACACATTAACATGACTGTCCTGCAAGTGGTGTGCTCTGACACCCCATATTTCTATCATGACGCCAGTACTTCCACCACCAGCTATTGCTCACACTAACATAACACACACACAGATATTATGGCTGACATCTTTGTCATTCATTGCTGACCTGCGGGTATGTCCCACTCCCTACATGGACAGACAGTATTGTCCAGAGCAGTTGTTCAGCAGAGCATCATTACAACAACAGATGGCACATATCAAACATTCAACATCATATATCCTATTAATCTATACCACATACTACATTAAATTACATACATTTATGTTTTGCATACTTTTTTTTTTAATGATGGGTGTGACTCCCTTCTGGTTTTGGCTTTTTTTTTTCAGTCTCTCTCTCTCTCTCTCATTGAGCTAGTAGGTGATGCACATGATCAGGTCATGTGCTCTGTACCAATCAGTGTGCAACAGTTGCTAACAGCATGCAGCCTGCTGTACAGTGATTCAGATAACAACTGTCATGGCAACCCAGTACTATAAATTGCTGACTCATGTGGGCGTTGTCCCTTATCCTTTCCAGTATGGAGGACATCCTTCCTGTATGTGGCAGCAGTGCTACAGACATCAGGTTGCAGTACCTCTTACAGCAGGACTTGCAGACAAAGGCCAACTACACATTTGTAAGTGGTTCCAGCCCTACAGACAGAGTGAGTAGTGTTGTTATGTGCATTGTATATTGCTGGTCTTGCAGTGTTTGCATGTACATAGTAGTGTAGGATGAAATGCAGTTTGCCTGTATAGCTCTCAACTGTGGGCCTATCCACATGATGGCCAGTGGGTTGTCTGTTTGCTTTTGCTTGTGCACCACACAGGTCTTGTCCTAGATATATCCCCGGCAATCTGTCTGTTGTATGCTGTCAGTACATGGCTACATCCATTTGTGTTCCTGATGTCTTATTCCCATATAAGGGTATGTTGCAACAAAACCTGTAACACCAGCAATTTCCAGGGTGTGTAACATCAATATTGTGAGTATGGCCCTGTGTTCCTGCCTCTGTCCTCCACATATATGGCAGGCTTTGTCTTGCTTTGATACGGTTAGGGGTTGTTAGGGAATGGCCTATCTTTATTTACTGCTAGCATTCCTGCTATCATCCCAGTCATATCGTGGACTCCCACAACATTTCTTGGTCAGGGTCCACACATGTGACAGATACATTGACATTACCACAAGTAATACATTTCTCCCTAGGGCTTGACTACAGGGTGTAATTGGAGGCTGCTGAACTACATCTGTTATTGTTGATTGTTACTTATCTTGAAGGCAAATCCTTTGTCTACTGTTGTAGGAATTGAAGGGCTTGGCCTGGACAGCATAGTATGTTATATATCCGCACTGTCTGCATCTACTATTTTGTGTGGGCTTTGCATTCATCACTGATTAAATGATTCAAATTCTATGTGCTGTAAGTAATGGCATACATTATTGTGAAGTACACAAATAAAGGTTGTCTGTGTATACACACCTGTGAGTCATGTCATGTCCTTTGAATTGTGAGTAGGTATATGTGTAATGTAAGTATTCCCTTTGTGGGAATGGTTGCCACACTACACATGTCACAGGTACCAGTTACAGGGCTTGTGGCTGAGGGATATACTTTGCACCCAGTACGTCCACACTACATCTACATATGTATGGCTACTAATACCTTTTGTCTGTGTATATGTGTATGTACCTATATATCTCATATATCTTATCTATGTGTATATATATATATATATATATATATATATATATATATATATATATATATATATATATATATATATATATACCCCTGAACATAATTGTCAATGTATAGATGTGTGTGCATATCTGTACCAATGTAATGTGTACTCCTTCTACATTGTACATTCCCTACAGTAGAATGACTTTTCTGCACAATATGTTACAGATATTGCCCTGACACGTACAGGTGAATTGGATTACTGTTGGAGCATTGTAGCTGTGTTGTGGAGGGTCCTGAAGTCAAGTACTGCATGTTCTGGATATTGGATTGCACAGCATATCTGTTAGGGCTGGGGGGGTTACATAGCAGTAATTACCAGGTGTCCCTCATATGTGCCCCCACCCCCATTAACTGTACTTATGGTCTGTTATGTTGTACAAAGTGGTTCAGGATTTTGTTCCCATGTGGAAATGCTATACACATGTCTATCTGTATATATATATATATATATATATATATATATATATATATATATATATATATATATATATATATATATATATATATATATATGTATATCTGCATAATTAGATATGTGAAACCCCCACATATAGAGAGATAAATATGGACATTGATATAGATCTAGATATGTATATGTACATATATATGTGTATGTGTGTGTGTGTGTGTGTGTGTGTATATATATATATATATATATATATATATATATATATATATATATATATATATATATATATGGTGGTGCATTCTCCGGTTCGATCCTCGGCTGGGGTGCCTTCTGTGTGGAGTCTGCATGTCCTCCCTGTGGTCACGTGGGTTTCCTCCGGGTGCTCCAGTTTCCTCCCACATCCCAAAGACATGCAGTGGGTGGACTGGAAACTTTAAATTGGCCCTAGGTGTGAGTTTGTGCATGTGTGTGCTTTATGTGGAAGGTTGGGTGCCGGGCTGGCAATTCGACACTGTAAAACTCCACTGCCAATCATGAGTGGACAGGTGATCTCCTGTGGCGACCCCTAACCGGGAAAAGCCGAAAGAAGAAGAAGAAGATATATATATATACATATATATATATATATATATATATATATATGGATATATACACTGACTATATTTATCTATGTACAATTGCTGTTATATGATTATTTGTGAGTCATATATATATATATATATATATATATATATATATATATATATACATACATATATATATATATACCTATAGCTGTCTATCTGTCTACATTTACAGATATATATCTGTCTATATGTCCATGCATGTTCAGCTTATATGTTTGGTCTGTACCTCATTCTCTTGGCAATTGACATGGATGATCTTAGGATTGAAGCCAGTCACTCGTGTGTTTCAGACTTTTCATCTCCTTCAAAATATGTGTTCTAGTACATATAACTGTGTAACTAGCAGTGTTTTAAGTGTATTAGAGCAGTATTTGACAGATATCCCTATTTGTATCCACCTTTTGACACACTTTGTCTGGAATTCTTGCATTAAGAGGTTGTGTGGTATGTTATTACTACATTTCCTGTGCTGTTGACTGATTGTGCTGGATATGTTTGTGAAAATAAGAGGGTCATATACATCTGCCATTGCTTACTGGTAAATCACTTTGTGTATGATGTGGAGGGTCCTGGATTCGGGCCTTGCAGAGGCTGCATATTTTGTTGCTGGGCAGAACACCGGCCATTGGATACAGAGTGATTAAGGGACATTTGAGCAATTGTACGCAGGTGTGAGGTGTTTTGCTTACTCCCTCGCAAACACACACACGCTTACTACTGCTTATCTATGCTTACTACTGCTTATTTGTGCTTACACCTGCTTACTAGTATCTTATTCATTATGACACTGACACTTCACATGTGCATTTAATGCAGTACTCCTGTTCAAATATAAATGTTATTTGGTAGGTTATACAGCAAAACAATGTTGATATATAGATTTCACATGGAAAATAGAATGTGCTGCAGTGGGACTCAAACCGGGAATGCATGTGAGTTAGGTGGATGCTCTGCCCACTACACTATTGCTGTTCTGCTTCATTTGCATATTTCTACCATAATGTCATACCCATGTTCCATTTCCCTGGCCCCCGAGCTCCACGTACACAGCATCTATCCATTCTCCATTTGCTAGCCCTGCCATACCACACCTCCACACATTTCCCTCTCTGCACGTCTCGGTACTCCTCCAGTATACTGTCTCGACCCAAGAGTCTGCAGGCTCTTCATCTGT